>NW_008342276.1:7464378-7497026 GCF_000622305.1 Nannospalax galili | reverse complement strand
CATGAGTATGGATATAAAGTCATCAGGTAGATTTCAACGGTAATATGTTTCACCTCTACTAATTAACATAGAGCAAATTTTATGCTTCTTCCTCAAATATAACTCATTTTTTTATTTGTTGATTTTTTGGTGTGTATTTCATAAAGAACATCCCAAACAATCTTAATCATCTCTATACCCACATCCCAAATGGCACCCTCCCATAACATCCCCTCCCCACAGGAGCCCATGTACTCTGTCATCCCTCTTACTGTCTGCTACGTTGTCGGTGCCCCAGCCGTTCCCCAAATGCTTACCCATCTGCTGAATCTAGTCAGCCTATTTAGAATTCCCTGTTTTAGGGAGATCAGCTCTTCCTCCTCTAGCAGCAATCAGTTGCCAATATTCCTTTAGATAGGATTGGGGTCTTCTGTTCATTTTTCCAGTTCTATGCTGTGTCACTGTCTGGGAGTCTCTTGGGGAACGCTGGCCAACAACTCAAAGGAAGGCATCTCTTGTCTGGCATTGTTTCTTGTTATGTAGCCTTTAGCTGTGCACATGGACTCTTAAAAATTATATTGACCCCTTTAATCTTTGGTTCTACTTTCCTTTCAGGTGTTTAAGACAATACAGTTGGCTCAGATAAACCAAATTATTTTTACTCCTAAGGCATTTGGAGGATCTGTTCCTCAGGGGTCACATGGTCTTGGGAGGAGCCCCTGGCTCCTTTCTTTTACCAGTTCCATCTATGTGGAGATAAGTCAAAGGTCCTGCTAGACCACGGCTGGCTTCAACTGGAAGCATGGAGGAAATGTTTCCTCTGTGTTGACCCTCCTCTTTGTAGACTGGACACTGGTTCGAGTCCATCTGGTGGGGCCTTTGGCCCCCTTGATCAAGAGGACAGGCGACTCATTATAGTTACAGGACATTTTGAGAGATGCTCATAGTCCCCTGGAATTTAGTCGACCTTGGAGGGCAAGGAACAAAAACTGTCCTTTATGTCCCTCTGACCAAATTAGTATAGGCTTCAAAGTATGGCTGTTAAACATCCAAGAAGGTTAGTTCCACCAGTCTGGTACTTTTAATTACCATGTGCTATGTAGATAAGGCTTGGGCAAAGACCAAAGGTTCTCAGATAAACCTTGCCTAGACATATATCATGTTCCTTGATCTAGTTGTATGTATAATTTGTCAGTAGGTTGTTCGATTAATATGGTCCCCCCTGTTTTTTTTTTTAAACTAGCTAAGCATTATTTATCTCTTGCATGGTCTAACCCTTCCACTATGGTTTCCCCATTTCTCACTTAATAATACCCTACTCTTATGGTCCCACTTCTCTTGAGCTCCTTCTTTCCCTTTATCCCCAAGGTTTCTTGTATAACACTCCCTCCCCTCTCTCTTAAAATAACCCCATTTTTGTCCATATCTCCCTTATTAACACCTGTTTTCTACTGTTCTCTTTCAGATTCTTTCTTTTCCTTTACCTTCCTGGTTCATTTTCATTATCCTGGTTCCTGTAGTTATGTCTGGATGCATACTCACTTTTAAGGATTTGGTGTTAGGATCCACATATGAGAGAGAACATAACTATACGGTTTTTTTTTTTTTTTTGTCTTTTCTGAGTCTGTGTTACTTCACTTAATGAATCTTATTTTGATATAAATTAGTTACCAAAATTAGTGTTAACAGATAGACTTACAAAAGTGAGAATTAAGATTGAGATTGAGCCCAAGAAACAAAATAGGCCATTTATTAATTTCTTGCAGCTTAAATATACATTCATCAACTTGTTCTTGGTGTGGGGTTGGAATAGTTTAAGGTTCCAACAGTAGAGGGCACTGGAGGGATGTTGTGTGAGGAAAGACTTTTGAACTTGTCATGAAGAGCCTAATTCTGTTCTTTTGCTCCTAGCTGGGGTAGCATGCCTGATTCCAGGAAAGATGACTCCCAGCGAGTGTCAATAATTTTCTCAGGGGGTTTTACAGCTTGATTTTAGCAGCACACCTTCAGTCCCAGCAAGCTTCAGAGCCTCAGCTTGCTTCGTTATAGTTGGCATATCCTGTCACAGGTTGGTGAATGCTACACAATTCTTCAAGGAAAATATAACGAATTTCCTCAAAAGTAATTTATCTCAGTAAATTTTATGGTTTCCCCCATTCAGTTTCTTAAAAAGTTTAAGAGTGACTGCTTGGCTTCTGTGGGTTTGATATGCAACCAACTGAGCTCTCCATGTTCAGCCGGGTCTCCACAACCAGTTTCCTATACCTCAAGCTCCCTAGCCAGTTTCCCAGAGCTTAATTGACTGCATTGACTGCCTGTTCAGCTTGCTAGTTCTCAGTGGACTCTTGGCTCTCTTGTACTCTAGATAGCTTCCCACCGTATTCAAAGCCACCACAGGCAGATTAACAACAAACTTCTTTAGCCCAGGAGAATGTGGCTACTGCCCACCAAACAGGTTTCTTGTAGTCTATTGAGGGGATTTTCTATGTATCATTCCTAGATAATACTTCCATAACCACAAAACTCATCTCATCATATGCCAGTGCCAACGTGGGAAAAAATCTCTTGCCTAGGAATAATTTAGAAGACTACTTCCTATCCAGTGAGCTGCAGCCACACACACTTCAATGATGACTAAATCGCAGCTATGGGATGAACCTGTACTTACATTTCTTTCATTCATGGGCACATCTCTTCAACCCAAGAAGAGTCTACAGAGCTCTCTTTTATCGCCTAGTAATATCCAAATGTTTTATTTTATTACTGTATTTATTTGTTTTGTGTGTATGGGTTTCATATAGGCCCCGGCATGCACTGGCATTCAGAGACAACTTGTGGGAGCCGTTCTTTCCTTGTACCATGTACCTTTTCTGGACTGAACTCCAGTCACTAGGCAGCAAGTACTCTTACCCATGAAACTATGTCCCTGGTCCATCTCATTCCTTATTTAAAAAGCTTCCTAGCTGATCCTGGTGGCATACCCCTTTTATCCCAGCACTCAGGAAGCAGAAATAGACTGATTTCTATGAAATCAAGGCCAGTCTGGTCTACACAGTGAGTTCCAGACCACCTGGGCTACAGGAAGAACCTGTCTCAAGAAACAAAATAAATTCCATTCATATTTGGAGATTATTACACAGTTTCACAACTGTTCAAATGCAGAGAATAAGCAACTCTGAGCTGTGAGGTAACCAGCCTTAGATGATATATCTATAATGAAAACTCTATGCCCAAGGTTCAGGGAGCATTGCAGAAGAGGGGTCAGAAAGATTGTAAGCGCCAAAGGGGCAAGACACCTGCAGCTAGTTATGCATTCTAAACATGATATGGAAGCTACACCCATGAAATCTCCACCATATGGTAGTCTAAAAAGATCTGCATAATGACAAAACCAGTTGACCATGCCAAAGAGGATGGGGAAAATTTCACAGGATCCCACCTGAAGATGAAGAGATATAGAAAATCAATGGATACTGAGGGAGGGAGATTTTTCTTTAGGGACCAGCTCCCTGAGAGGTTATCTAGTCTAAATCTAGCCCTAAACACAAGTACACAGGAGCACCACTAAATTGGATCCAGCAATATATATGTCAATGTAACAATAATAAAGAAGAGGGCAAGACATTGAGAGGGAGTGTGGAGAACAGGGGAGAAATTGGTGGGTGACTGGAAGGGATGTAAATAATTCAAAAACAATATTCATGCAAAAAATTCTCAAAAAAATTTTTTTAAAAACTTTGCAGTTTGTACTACCCTGAGGTCTCTGACGACTAGCTGAACCTGTCTAACACATTTGAATAGGAATGTCAGACTTCTAGACAAGATGGATGAATAAAAAATAGCCTCCCTGTGGTGGGTAAGAAGAGGCAGGCCATAAAGGAGAAGTTATGTTACAAGGAGAGAAAGCAAGAACAGTTTCTGAGAACCAGTAAAAAAAAATGATTGGAAATCTAAACAGCAGAGAGAATAAAAAAGACAAGAGAGAAAAGCACAAAACAAACTACAGTGGCTTTTGAGGCTCACAGTCAGGGGGAGTATGGAGCCAGTTTGACTTTTTCTGGAAATGACTGTTCCTGAACAGCAGATAATGGTAGAGGAGAAATTCAGTACATTGCAAAGTTTTCAGGGTGCTAAAACCAGGATTCATCTTGACAGTGTCTCTATTGTTAGATACTGAACAGCTCCAGAGGGCAGAAAACTAGGGGCAGTTATAGGTCATGATGCCAGTGTACACTCTGTGGCATTGACTGCATGGAAGATGGTCATGCAAGACGGTCATGGCTAAGGGAGTGCCTGGCAGAAGCCTGACAATTACTGCCATTTGTTAAAATCACTACAAAACAGATCATGGTCAATTGTCAGACTTCGGATTCTCCCGAGATAAGGATGAGTTGGCCCTTAGGGCTGGTGATGGCACTTCTCCATTTTTAAATCAAACAGGGGGAGATGTTGGGGACCCCTGCTGTTTTGGGTTGTAGTCTTTCCATGTCTGGATAGCCGCATGCCGACTCGGTGCGAATGGAAGGACTCCCTTTCTCTGCGGGCGTCTTCCTGCTCTCTTCCTGACTGACCTTTGAAGTGGCCGCCACAGATGCCCTACCAAAAACATGGCCTCTGGCACAGAAACTGCCAGGTTTTCCTGTGTGATAATCAGGCTCTGTCTGACAGCCTGGCAGAAGCCCACCACCACATGTAAATGGGGCATCCTACAAAGCACCTATCAACTAAGGCTTTTGCCACTGCCTCCACACTATAAATATCCTGGTTTCCCCTTAATTAATCGGAGCTGAATCACTAAGATCTGGAGCTGAGCTGAGTCACTGAATAAAGGAGCTGTACCTGACTGAGCTGAGTTCTGTGTCTTACTGCCTATGATTCAGTCTCTCCCGAGGGGGCTGTCCCTTTGTAAACAACAACTCGTGGAGATTTTGCTTTTGCCGTTCTTGCACTTCCCCACGTGATCCGACGGCCTGCGGATCGCGTACCTCGAGGGAGTGCCGGGTAGCTTGGAACGGAACTCACCTGGAACCGCAGCGACCCATAGAGTCGTCAGCACCCAGTAGTCGCAGAGAGCCTCAGCAACGCAGTGCGCGGGACCCGCCCATAGAAGCTCACTAAGAAGTTTGGCTGGAGAGGAATACAGGCTGTATCAGAGCACTGGGCATGACAGTCAGTGCTTTCATGCTCTGTGAACAAGAAAAGGAGCCACTATCTGGTTTGAGAGTGCTGGGACCAAGAGGGATAATTGCTCAGTTCCTCCTGCACCCCTATGGATGTGCTTAATGGTTCTCTACATCCACTCTGAGGATGCTGTATACATAGCTCAGCTCAGAAATTTGCCACACATTAGGGCACACAGACTGAGGATCTCAGAGCTGATTAAATACCAACAGCAAAGAATGATTTATATGACAATGGAATGGTTGTTCACATCCTATCATTTAATCATGGAGTGAAACTAGAAATCACAGGGAAACAGTATCTAATGAACACCTGGAGACTGGACATTTCACTGGGGAACAACCACTAGGCCATAGAGGAAATCAGAAAGAAATTAGGAAATTCTTACACTCAAATGAGATCAGTAGTACTGAATATGTATCATACCAGAATCTTAAATCTTAAATCTTAAATCTGGGTATCTACATTTAAAACAAACAAAAATTTATGTCAAATAATATCAATATCAAATAATAACCTAATAATATATCCATGGAATTTAGAAAAAGAAAACTGAACATAAAATTAGTAGAAAAAATAGAAATAAAATAATGTAGAACTTAAAAGAACAACACGTAATGGAACCGAATTAGTCATTGGATAGGTAACGAAGACTGACCTAACGTTGGCTAAATTAGCTAAAACAAAGAGAAAAATCTCACATAAATAAACCAGAGATTAAAAGCAGTGTGTTGCAATTGCTATCACTAAATTCAAAATAATACAGATTTTTTTTTCAAAATTTGTATTTCCAGTAAATTGAAAAATTTGGATGGTACAGATACATTTATGAAACAATTAACTATCAATATTTACTTAAGGAAATATTTTAAATAACTAAATTACTTCAATAATAAGCAATGAGATTGAAGTGGTAATACATTCTAGCAAAAAGAAAAGCTCAAACCTAGATAGATTCCCTGGAATCTTTTTTTTTTTCTTTCTTTCTTTCTTTCTTTCTTTCTTTCTTTCTTTCTTTCTTTCTTTCTTTCCTTTCTCTCTCCTTCTCTCTTTCTTTCTTTCTTTCTCTTTCTTTTCCTTTCCCTCCCTTCCCTTTGCGCCCTCCTTCCCTCCCTTCTTCCTTCCTTCTTTCTTCTTTTTCTTTCTTCTTTCTGCCTCTCTCTCTCCTTCCCTCCCTCTGTTCTCTCCTTCCTTCCTTTCATTTTTTTTACTTATTTCTTTTCTTTCATTTTTTCCCTTTTCCTTACTTTCTACACACTCCTCTCTCCACTCTGTCCTCTCTTTCTGTCTTCCAAATTGGCAGCTAAAAAGTAAATACACTTAGTGACTAAAAGTAATGTTTTCATGTATCATACTTCATTCAAGGAGTATTAACAAAACCAGCCTGCTCTTTCCCTCCCATACCTACTGTCTTTCTGTACTGAGCATGTTTAAAATCTACACAGCAATTTTCAAGTATACAAATAAATGGTTGTTAAATAGTCACCATCATCAAATTCTTTATTCTCACTGTTCAGTTGAAATCATGTATCTTTTGTTATACATGTCTCAAAGCCCTGTACCTCAACCCAGTCACTATTAACCATATTTTCACTAGTCTCTGCTTCTAATAGCATAGCTTTTTTAAAGATTCCATATGTAAGTGATTTCTTCCTTGGCAGCTTGCATAGCATCTTCTTATAGTGTGAGAGCTAGTTCTGAGAAAGGAACATTCCGTGTCAGTTTTACCTCAATTTCTCCAAGTCCTGTGTCTGAAGTGTATGGTGTCTTCACTAATAGGGTCTTACCTTAAAGATACTAGAGGCAACCAAGGGTTATGAAAATAGCCTATATTGTTTTGGGAGTGTCTTGGATTACCCAGACCAGCAACTCAAAAGGAGGTGTCTCTTGCCAGACCCTGGGGTTTTTGCTAGTCTATGACTCTTAAGGGAAATATTATCATCCTGTGTATATATGGTCAACACATTACTTTTAGTTCTTATAGAAGAACTCCTTACAGGGGCGAGATAATTCATCTCTCTACTAAGTGATGATTCTGAGCAACTACCAGCAGTTTTTTATCCTGTCTTTTGACAATTTCCTGTATGAGCACTATGTTTATGTTAATTTTTTCTTTCTGCATAATGTGTCTTTGGCTTTTTGGAGTCAATTGTCAATTCATGGGACTTCTAGAATTGTTTTTGTTATTTCTGTGAAAAGTATTACCAAATTTGATAGGGTCTGCATCAAATCTGCATATAATTTTGATCGCCATGGATGTTTTAAACTACATTCATTCTAACCACTCAATAGAAGATATTTCCTGTTTATTTGTGACTTCATTTGTTTCTTCATTGTTTTATAGATTTAATGCACATTTCTTTACATTTTCTTGTCCTGAGTTTTATAAAGAGGCATGTGGCTGATCACTTGGGGTTGGAAGACCCATCAGAAACCTCATCTCTTTAGTAAACTGATTCTCCCTCCCTCAGCAGCCACTGACAGTCTCCATCTCTTCATCAGGAGGTGTGATCTTGCAAACTTTCCCCCATCCACACTGGCAGGCCAATTGGTGTTTTCATTGTGCAGGTCTTGTTTAGGCAATCATATTGTTGATATTTTATGGATGCAGGTTCCTTTAGAAATTACTATTTAGAGCAGAGGGGTCCTCGGCTCTTACAAACTTTCTTTCCCCTTGCCCACCTTTCTGCTCCCTGAGCTTTAGACATTTGGTTTCCTGGTAGATGTATCAATTTCAGTTTGGCCAATTGTCAAATTTGCAATAGTCTATCTGTTGCAAAAGAAACTTCTTAGATGAGGAGTAAGAGGTCCATTTATCTGTGAATATCATAAATATTTAGACTTAGTAAGAAATAACATTGGTTTAGGAAAAAGGCAGTACCAGGCTACACTCTAGGGCCCATGAGCCCTCCAGTTATGGGTATTTTGTTATGTTTACAGTGTCAGTCATGGATTCCCTCATATTGGGCAGGCCTTAAGTTCAATTACACAGCTATTTGTTATCCCCAAGACAAAAGTGGCACTATTACACTAATAGGGATATTTTTCCAGATATTTTTCCATTGTGGTTTGTAGGCTTTACAGTTGGGTAGGATCATGATTTGTTTTGTCCCTTAGTAACTTGCATAGGACCTTCTAATGCTGTGAGACCTAGTCTTCTGGTAGGAGACTTCCAGGTCAGTTCCAGTTCGATTTCTCCAAGTCTTGTACCTTCAACAATTAGGCTTTACCTTCAAGTCCTGGGAGTCACCCAATGACCATGTAAGAGTCTATATTGTTTTGGAAGCCTTTAACTGTATTCCAAATACTTACATTATTACACATAGGTGTAGCTCTCACCCAACATCAGAGAAGCTTCTTTGCAATACATGGAGACTGTTACAGAGAGTCACAACTGGCCAAAGTGTAGAGAACTAATGAGTATGTTGTTCCTAGCTCCAACTGATACAGCAGTGAAGCAACTCCTGCAGCCAAAAACTCGGAAATATTATGAAAGAGGGGGAAGAATGATTGTAACAGGTAGAGGGCCAGGACCCATGCTGCTAGTGTCCTCTAGACAAGGAAAGGCTCACAGGTGAAATCTCAGCAATGTGGTTGCCTAACAAAGCCATGCCTAATGACAACACCAAGGGTAGAAATGATTTAAATATAGTGTTCATGTGTGAAATTCTCAAAATATTATTATAAGTGTGATTTTATAAATAAGTGAAATTATGTAGAGTTTGTCCTTTCTTGCTTGTTTCGTTTAGCATAATTCCCTGTAGATTGCGTTTATACTGTTGCTAATTTCAAGACTTCCTTCTTCTTAGACACAAAATGGTATCCAGTTGTCTATATTAACCACATTTTCTTTATCCAATCTCATCTTTACGCACACTGTTTGATTGTCATTTGGTTATTGTGAACAATAGTATTATTAACATGGGCGTGTATGCCTTTCTTCCACATGCTAATTTCATTACTTTGGGGACTGTATCCAGAAGTGGGATTGTCAGATCGTGTAATAGTTCTAGTTTTTAAGTTTGGGGGGAACTCTATGTTGTTTTCCATATTTTTAGTAATTTCTGTTCCCCAAAACTGTATGAGAACTCACTAAATTCAATAGCCTCAATGTTTACCTTTTTAAAGAAAAAATGAAACTTTCTGATAATATCCATCCCAGTAAATTTGGGGTGGAATCATTTACTTTGAATTCTCTGCTTTGATTGTTTCTGGTTTTAGGTTTCCAGGATCAAAACCAGAGCATTAATTTTTTGCCAGAAAAAGAAGAGCACTCTGCCACTAAATTTCATCTCCAGGGCTCCTTGTGGTTCTAATTTGCATTCCCTTGGTAATTAGTGTTGTTGAACATTTTTCTTATGCTTTTTGGCCATTTGTATATGTTCTCTGGAGAAATTTTGTTTTTCAGTCTTTGGGCCATTTAAAAATTTTTCTTACCAATGGGTAATTTGAGTTCCTTGGATATTAACTCCTATCCATGTATAGTTTTGAAATACTTCTTCGAATTTGTAAGCTCTCTCTTTAGCCGCTTGATTATTTCCTTGGCTTTACAGCAGTGTTTCGGCTTGCTACAGTCTAATTAATCTATTTTCGGTTTTGCTGCATGTGCCTTGGGAGTAATATACAGGAAATCATTGTCTAGACTGGTGTCAAGAAGTATTATTTCTTTTTTAAATGTACTTGTTTTATAACATTAGAGCTTACATTTAAGTTGATATTTGCACATGGAATGAGATGCTCAGTTTCGTTCTTCTACATGTAGCCATCTGATGGGCCAGTCAGTGTTTACTGAAGAGACTGACCTTTTCCTTTGTGTAGTCTTGACGTCTTTGTCAAAGTTCTGTTGGCTGTCAGTGGGGAGACATTTCTCAGGTTTTCATTTTATTCCATCATTGCATCTGCCACTTTGCTTGTGCCAGGCTGTTCTCGTTATTTCTGTTTTGTATTTAAATATCAGGTGGTCTGATGTCCCTTTTTCTTCTTTTTGCATAAATCGGCTTTGACTATCTGGGTCAATTGTGAATCAATGAGAATTTTAGGTTTTTTTTTTTGTTATTTCTGTGAAAAGAATTACTGAAATTTTGACAGGGTCTTTCAAAATTGGCTAAATGACATAAATTATTTCCTCCAATTGCTATTAAATAAGGCTTCCCCAAAATTAGCCTGGCTTTTCTCTTATGTCATATATAAATTGAAAATATGCTCAATGCCCATAAAACTACTATTCTTCTCTCTCTCTCTCTCTCTCTCTCTCTCTCTCTCTCTCTCTCTCTCTCCCCCTTTCTTTCTTTTTTCTCTTTCCCATTTGACTTGATAACACTCTTCTCTGAAATTATACATATATATATGTATATATAGCGAAACCAGGTAGGTATGATTTCTAGGAGATACACAAGAGAAATGTACCTCCAGTATGGATGAACATAAAAAGGGGTTAATATAAGCTAATAAGCCAAAACATACCAAAGTGTAAATACTTGAAACTAACATGCTTTTCCTCAAATATATAAACTACAAGCAAAACATAAATTGCTGAAAAAAAACCTCATTGAAGATATACATGGCTTAATGGAACATCAAGACAGAAAGTGTAGATGTTTTCCAGTGGAGAGATTGTACGAACTGTTGGTAAAGAAATACAAACTACGAAGTAGGGTGGAGAAGAAGGAGGAGTGGATAAAATTTTAATACAGCATGTAGTGAAAAGTTCTCAAAAGCTTATTTAAAAAAATAGTGGACAGGAAAGATAATCGGCAAATAGAAAAATAACACTGGTGTTTTTCCATTGAGAAAACATGCAGAAGCTGATTCTTGTGCTTGGGAATTAAGATAAAGGGTCCAAAATATGTAAGCTTTGTGGGCCCACAAAGTCAGAAAAACTTGAAATCTCAGTTAGGTGAGTATCATTTTGTGAAATGTTTTGTTCTTCACAGAGAAGTAAAACACTTATTCTCGTTATAAAAAAGGACTTTATACTGATGATGATTGCAATTAGCTTTGTGTCAATTTGTACCCTAATTTTTATTGAAATTTTGATTCTCATACAATCTAATTTGATTTAGATACCTTCTGCAATCATCACTGTCACTTATTGTCCCCTGCCCAATTTAAAGTACTCTATTTTATATATAAAATCTATAAAATCTAATTTGTGTCCACAAATGACTTTCAGTGAGGGTGCATATATTAGAAGCTGATTAACCTACCAAGTGTGCCATCCTTGCAAGAGACTATCTCTCCCCTTCCCAGAAACCCTCGAATGCCAAAAGTTCCTTAGTTTGGGTTGTGATTTCTTATCCATTTCCCCACTTCTAGGCTTGGATTTTGTCTGGTTTTAGGTTGCATAGGACTTACGCATGTGGCCACAATTATTATGGGTTTATATGAGAAACTGACTAGCAGTCTGAAAAGTTCTATTTCATTGTGGTTAACCCACCACCTCTGGCCCTTCCAATCCTTCTGCCCCCTCTTGCACAATGATCCCTGAGCTGGGGAGCAGAGGTTTGATGTAGGTATCCTGTTCAGGGATACGTACTCTGTAGCCTCTTGTTTTATGCACTTTGGTTAGTTGTGGGTTTCTGGGTTAATCACTATTGCTTCATAAGGAAATCTCTCTGGTAAGAGTTGAGAGTTGCATTAATATATGGGTACAACATAAATCATTGAGAGTTAAATGCCAAACTATTCTTATGAAAACTAGTATTAAGCTCTTCCCTATGCTCTGTGACTTGTCTAGCCACAGGTTTCTTGGCCTGATATAAATGCCAGGTATGGGCTCCATCTGAGGAAGCAACCCTAATTAGAAAGTTATTGGTTACTCCCACAATGTCTGTGCCATCATTGCGTTGGTGGGAATATCTTGCCAGGAAAGTTGTTCTGACTTGCAGGATTCATAGCTGTGTATGGTTCATGCTAAATTTTCTCTCAGGTGGCTTGCATAGGCCCTTCCAGCATGATGAAAGATAACCAGTAGAGATGAGGTTCTGAAGTCAGAAACAGCTTGATTTCTCTTTGTTTGTTCTATATCTCATATTTGTAGTGTCTTCAGCAAAAGGGGCTTACTGTCAAATTCTGGTGGGTAACCAAAAGCAGGGGTAATGGCCTGTATTGTTTGACGGTCTATGGCATCCCTAGTCAACAGCTTCAAAAGATGTAGTCTGTTATTGGCATGGGGCTTTACTTTGTTTGCCTATGATGTTTAGTAGTGGCAGTATCTGCCTGTTTTAAGGTAACTCTTTTTAATCTCATATATATGTCTCTATATATTCTATCTATCTATCTATCTATCTATCTATCTATCTATCTATCTATCATCTATCATCTGTCTATCATCTATCTATCTACCTACCTATCATCTATCATCTCTCTATCTCTATCTATCTATCTATCTATCATCATCTATCTATCTATCTATCTACTATCATCTATCTATCTATCTATCTATCTATGTATCTATCTATCTATATCTATCTATCTATCTATCTACTATCATCTATCTACCTATCTATCTATCTATCCATCTATCATCTATCATCTATCGTATCTATCGAATAATAAATAAATATAACCAAAAATAAGGGAAAAAGAGGCTAATAGTTGACTTTCCAGGTCTCAGGACAGGATATTTCTTCTCCCCAGTTGTCTTCTTGATACATATATATATTATACATTTAGAGGTTTCCATATGTTTTTTTCTAAAGGTTTAGTGTTACTTATCCTTCCCTATACTCCCTCCTCTGTTCTGCCCTCCCATTCCTCATCCTATTTGATCCTTCTTACCATATTAGTCTACTTTTCCCCTTAGTCCCCCTCCATGGTCATTTATCATTTCCCTGACCTATGTGGGTTCTCATATTGAAATATGCATATCTGGGATTTCAAAGCTAGCATCCAGTTGGAGAGAAATCACGTAATGTTTGTCTTTCTGGGCAGGGGTTGCTTCACTCAAGATGATTGTTTCCATTTCCATACAATTGTCTGTGAATTTCATCATTTCATTAAGAATTGAATATATTCCATTGCATGCATCTATCACACCTCATTATCCACTCATGAGTTGGTTGGCATCTAGGTTGTTTCCAATTTCTGGCTTCTGAAAGGGATATCAATGGGCATGGATGAACAGGTATTTCTTGTTGGATATTGAGTCTTTCGGGTAAATGCCCAATTTGGGTCTTCGTTTTGTTTTTTTCTTCTCACTTATTCTTCTGAGGTACTGTTTATTCGTAGTTTTCCAAGGCCTTCAGATACACCACTGTTCATGTAAGGTATTTCTAATTTTTTGGAATAGGCATTTAATGCTTTAAATTTTCCTCTTAGTACTGCCTTCATTTTCTGTTCCAAGGTTTTGATGTGTTGCGTTCTCATTTTCACTCAGTTCTAAGTACTTTTTAATTTCCTTCTTGATTTCTCTCATAGTCCATTTTTTTAATGTGTGGTTTGGCCTCCATGAATTTGTGTGCATTTTTCCAATTTTTATTGTTGTTGATAGCTAACTTTATTCAGTAATTGTCAATAGTAAACCAGATGATATTTCAGTTTTTGTTAAGTTTGTAGAGACTCATGTTCTAATATGTGGCCAATTTTGGAGAAAGTTCTACAGGATGCTGAGAAAAACTGTATTCTTTGGTATTTGGGTAAATGTTCTGTAGATGTAGCCAAGTTCATTTGATTTATGGTATCATTTAACTTCATGGTTTCTCTGCTTCAATCTGTCTATTGGTGACAGCATGATACTGATATCACCCACTATCTCTGTGTTGGAATAAACGTGAAATTTTATGAAGTTTCTTTTATGAAATTGGATGGCCCTGTATGAGGTGTGTATGTGATTGTGATTGTGATTTCTATTTGGCAGATTTTTCTTTTAATGAGTATGAAGTAACCCTTCCCTATCTTTTCTGATTAGTATTAGTTTCAAGTCAGGTAGTTGGATGTTCTAATAGCTTCATGGGCTTGATTTTTAAAAAAGATCCTACCCCTTCCCCTGAAAACAAAACAAAACAAAACAACAAAACAAAACAAAGCAAAAACAATTGGCTACTGGGCAAAGTGAATAAACATGGACCATGAAGAAATTTTGATTGTGCCTAAACCATATGAAATCTTAAACAGTGATATCTCGAGCTGTTGTTTTGATAATAATTAGTATGAGTGTTAATATGGACTTCATTACTACAATCTAAACTGGACCTTCTTCACCATGCAGTGCTGGGATCCCTTGGGTCAAGCCTGTATTGTATATAGTACAGTCTGGGTGAGGGCAAATACATTTCCTCCTATTATCTGTCAAGATGTACTTTTACTGTAGTTTGAAGGAGATCATTGAAAAAAATTACAAGATGCTTAAATTGGGTTCTCTAAAATAATGTACTTTTGACATGGCTACATACCAATTATAAAAATCATCATTCTGGAGAGTAAAATTGTGAATCACTTCTAAATATAAGACATTGTTTTATATCTGAAATATATTTTTCATTATGTCATTTTCTTACTTCAGAGTGTCACTCTATTATTATTGTTGCACTTGTTGACTTTTACAAACTACAACAAAATCTGTATTCTAAAATTTTTTGCCAGATTTCAAAATATAAAATATGACTCTAAATTAGTGCAGTTGATAAGAGGAATGTATTGAGAGCATGCTGTTGGAGATCAATACAGCTCACAGGTCACAATTAACTAAGTGGTTATATTAGAATCCAAAGATATCCCTGGGGAAGGTGGAAACACATTAGTTATTTCTAACTAATACGTTGATCGAAAAGACAAAATGGAACAAAGAATAATACTCAATCCAAAAGAAGCAGAGAAAAAAAATGCAAGAAACAAAACACAGATGAAATAAATAAAAAAGAGCTAGGAAAATTTAAGCCAACCATATCAACAATAACATCAAATCCCAGTGATCTAAATCAAGGGTCAGCAAAGTACAGTCCATGAGCCAAGCCCTGTCATGCCTGCTTGTTTTACACTGAGGATGGCTGTTTTTATAGAGCCCTGACAGAACTGGCTAGTTGTGACAGACACCTACTGGCCTGCCATGAAAATGCTTGTGATCTGACCTGAAAAGTTTGTCAGCTGTTGTTCTAAGCATCTTAATAGCAAAGCAGAGATTGTTGGGTGGGAAAAGAAAAAAACATGAACAAACTACATACTGTCTATAGGAAACTCAGTTTATCTTAATTTGTAGAAATTAAGAGAATAAGAATCATACGAGGCATGCAAATATAACCTTTTGAAAGAATCATAGTGGCATCATTGCTATCAGAAAAAAATCAGACTTTACCACAAGTGTTGTCACTCATATAATGAAAAAATATTTAGTTCTTATAAGTGCCCAGATTCCTAATGAAATGCCTTCAAAATACACACGATAGTTACTATTAGAACTGGAAAAAGAAAAACAAATTAACATCATACATGAATATTTGCAAACTTTTGTTTTAGTCAGTGATACAAATGATGGGAAAGCAGAAAGTCCAAAAGTGACATGAATACTGTTGTCAAAAATTTGACATCACATAGAGTGCTTTCAACTCTTTATGGAATCATCAACAAAGCATATTGTCACCATAGTATCTTTATTGTTATTGTTATCATCATATTATTTCAAATCATATGCATTTATTTTTGTAATTAATAAGTTTCAAAAGATTTAAGTATTTTCTCTGCTAGAATGAAAATAAAATGAACTAGAAATAAAAAACACAAAAATACAAAGATATGCGAGGAACAGCTAAATGTGTGGGGATTTTACTCTGTAGTTATTAATTGCATTTAAAAAAGAAATTTAAAAATATTTTGAATTAAAACAAAATGAAAACATGGCACATAAAATTTATGAAATGATATTAATATATTATTAGCAAAAAATTGATAGATTAAATTCACTAAACTTGTGATTTTTAAATTCCACATTAAAAAGCTGTTGTATATCTGAAAGAAGGAGAAAAATGGAATTAAAACTTAAAAAGCAGCAATCAATATTATACAAACCCACAAATAACAGAGAATAAAATAATACAAATAGGAGTTGACTCAATACTAATATGAAGTCAGACTTAATAAGAAAATAAATGAACAAAGACGCTAGACACAAACAACAGTACAATGTGAGGACACACTTTCTATCCTTACAGATGTTGAGAACACAGGAACAACATACTTTAAAAATTGACAGGCCAAATAAATGGGAAAAAAAATCTTCAAAGAAATTGTTAATTTTTCAGCTCCACGAGCATGTTTTCGTGTTTTCTTACACTTTTTGTTGGTTTCTTTGAACTGTGACTTATAGTATTCAGTGTATAAGTCTTGTATATATATTTTGGCAAGTTGGTATCTATTTTTGTTTTATTATAAATTGGGATTTTTCTTCCTTATTGCTTATAAATTGCTCACTTTTAGTGTTCAAAAATGATATTGAGCTGTGGGTGGATGAGGTTCAATATAGGAGTCCTATAAGCATATACACTCTGTGGTCTCTTATTCTTTAAAACTTGGTCTCATTCACTCATGAATCAGGGACACTTGTGGAAGAGGGAGTGGAAAGATTGGAAGAGCCAGAGCTGGTTCATGAACATGGGGATGCAGAAGATTTCAGGCCACTGGAAGCTTGCACATGTGAACTTGTGACAATTGTGGCATTGAGAACTGGACCCATGCCAACTCAATTAAATAAGGGCCCAGAGGGGAGGAGAGAAATGAATGGTGGGACAGCCCTAGACTGACAATTATTGGAGACTGATTGCTACTGGGTGAGGGAGAGTATGCCTTACACATGATTTATATATGGGCTGACTAGACTCAAGTGGACAAATTTATACTGAAGGACATCTGGGTACAAATGCTTGCCTGGATAGGACTTAAAATGTATGGCAGAATACATGAGGTCCAGTGGGGCGATGGGGGGAATGGATGGGGGAGGGGATCTAAATTTAAGAGCTGTTGTATGAAATTACAAGAGCTCAAAAAAATTTAAAAAATAATATTGATTTTTCAATATTTATATTGAATGTTGCAATCTTTTGATTCTCTCTAAATTTTAAAATAAACTTCATTTTAGGATTTTCTGTATACAAGATCATGCCACATAAAAAGTATGATGACTTCAATTCTTTTAAATTTGGATTCCTCCTCTCTATGTGTTATTAAAAACAGAAACTTCCAACCACTTCTTGCCTAAACGTTTGAGGTAGAACATGCAGTACAATGTTGAAGAGAAGTGGGAAGAACAGTTAGTTTTGCCCTTCACCTGAAAATGCCTTTCATCAGATCGATTTCTATTACTGTTTTCTTGAGTGGTTTTTGTTTGTTTATTTGTTTGTTTGCTTATTATATTCCTGTTTTTTGTTATAATAGGTTATGGTGTTATTTCAACTGATTTTTCTGTGTCCATTGTGACAATCATATGGGCTTGTATTATGTTATTGATAAAGTAGTTTATTTTGAGTGTTAAACCAACCTAGCTTTGAGTTCTCTCTCAGCATGTCTTAATTATGTATGTGTTATGTGGCATGTTTCAGAAGAGCATTAATTTTAAAGACTAAATATTTAGTTCTATGTTTATATCACATTTGTTTATTTGGTTACTTGTTGATGAAATTCAGATCATTTCTACCTTCTGAAGTCTGTGAATATCTGTAAATAATCTTAATGTGGGTGTGCAAATATATTTGAGTTCATGCTGTCAAGATAAATCATTGTAGATATGATTTGCAAATACTTTCCCCCATCCTACAAGTTGCATGTTCACTCTTTTAACAGAGAACTTTGATTCACCAAAGTTTTAAGTCTTGATGACGTACCATTTATCTATGTTTTGATTCATGTGTTTTTATTATCATATCATAACTACTCAATGAATACAATAGCATGACCATTTTCCTACATTTACTATTAAGGTATTTACAAGTTTAACCTTTACATGTATGATTTTAACGTATTTAGCTTTTGGAGGTGTGTGAAGTAAGGATCTAACTTCAATCACTTACCGGAAACCTTTATTTTAGTTTTATAAAATTTTAGTTTTAATTAATTTTTTGAGTGTGTTTATGTCGGGGGGGAGGATATGCGTATGTGTATTTAAAAGGGAGTATTTATACCTTATGCATATGAGAGGGAGGGTGAGGATTTTATGTATCCTGCTCTATCACTCTGCCTTATTTCTTTCAGACAGCTTCTCCCACTGAACCTAGAACAATCCTTTGTCTATGCACACTGACAGTACTCAGGTTACAGATTTGCATGTTCTCACAGACTTTTTATGAGAATGCTTGGGACTTGAACTCAAGTTCTCATTCTTGAGTAGTGAGTTGATTTACTCACCGAGTCATCATTTCCTTGGCTCTTCAATTTTATAATTTTTAATCTCTCTATTGATTCGTACATTTCTTAAGATATTTACTTCTTGGTGCAGGAGCGAAAGCTCATCAGTTAAAAACACAGGCTGCTCTTTTAGAGGACCCTGGTTCACCACCCAGCACATTCATGATGGGTAACAACCATCTGAAACTCAAATTCCAGGGGATTAGACACCCTTCTCTGACCTCCTTAGGAATTGCATGACATGAATTCACATATATACATGCAGGCAAAACACTCATATTCATAAAATTAATAATAAAAATATAAAATGTATGTTTACTTGTTAATTTCTTCACTTCTTAAAATGTGATTTTCTTTAGTTCTTTGATTTTACATAGTAGTTTTTTCAAGTTTTAAACAGCTATCTTTCACATCTAAACTCACATAAATACAGTTCTATTGCTTTGTTTTGTTACCTGTTCATGTTCTATAGTTTCCTGTTTCTTCGAAAGTTTTGTAACTGTTTTTGAAAACTGGACATTTTAGACAATATATTGTAGTAATGTTCGATACTAAGTCTCTAGCCCCTTGAGCTTTCTATGCCTTTTGATTTTTGAATTATCTTGTTGCTTATTGACTTGACTGAAGAAGTGAACTGAAGTTTATTTCGGTTTTGTGTATCCTCCATCAACTTTGTTTTTTGAGTTTGATTTAAACTACTTTACTGTCTGTTGCCTTGGATTAGTGCTGTGATACAGGAAGCCAATAATTGGCCAGGGGTTGGTGTCAAATCCTCTGCCTAAGTAAGGTTTTTATCTTTTAGCATGAATCTGTAGGTGGCTCAGTGACTGTCTCCCTGTTCCAGGAGTTAATGTGTTTGCCAGTGGTTCAGCCTGGTGTTTATAGCTCAGAAGGTCTCTCACTCCATTTGCTTCTCAGAGGGTGTCTTCTTATGAAAGTGTACATACCATCTTTCACAAACCATGATGGACTGTGATTTTTTTAGCCAGATGATCTGAGAATTTACTGGCTGATATTTCTTCAACTCACACCCAGAAGTTAGTCTCTACTAGTTTGTATTTTACTACTCTGTTAATTGTCACAATCCTCTGAGGTGTAAATTGCTTCATGGTATTCTGATTCAAAGAAAATTAAAGTCCTCGGCAAGGGCAGAGTGTTGCCAATCTCTGTGACTTGCTCTGACCCTTATCTGTGCAGAACTTCTGCACTGTGACATAAGAGCTCAAGATGGGGGACTTCTTCAATATTGCCTTAGCTGGATAGTTTCTACAGAGCAACCCCAAGCGTTTTAAGTCATGTATCTATTTGTAGGAGTGTCTGGCACCACCACTTGTCTGATACTTCCACATGATACATATTTTCTATAGCCCAGAATCAGGGGAGATGGTTTTTTGTATTATTTCCTTGCTCTTGAATTCAATCTGAGATGTCTAACCCTCTATAATGGAAGGATGGATGGGGCTGCAACTCAGCTGCTCCATTCACTAAAGCAGTTCTTCATCAACATCGAAATGCATGCATAGAAATACAGGTAGTGATGTTCTTAACCACCTGTCATTTCTGAATCCTTTCTTAATGCGATGGTTGAGCAGGGAGGAGTGGCTTTACCACTTAGCTACCTCTGTTAACTTGGTATAATCCTTCATCAGCTTGAGGCTATGGAAAAAGTTGTGTGCCAATGACCTCTAGATGTAAAATACCTCCATAATACTTCTACCCCAAGTGTCTATTGCAGATGGAAACTCTCATCATACACAGGATCTGAGCAGTTCCTCCACAATCCAGAACTGTAGGAAGTTGGATGTGGGTCCTAGGTTGAATTGTCATGTCATGCAATTTGAATTGAGATAGATTAACCTTCCTCCCAGTACTGCAACACCTCAGACTTGTGTACTTATCTAAAAGCCTCATGGTAGCCCATGCTTCCTATGACCCCTGCAGTCTAACAATGCAATGAACAAAAACTGGTCAAGAAACCAAGAGAGGAGGCCTCTTCTCTGCAGTCTTCTTGTAGTTTTTATGCTTTGATCTCCAAATGCAAACTGACTTAGAATCCAACTCTGTTTTCCAGTCTTGTGATCTATTTTCCTGTATCAAAATTTAGAGAAATATCTAGAAAAACGCAGGGGTATATATTGGGCTAATTGTGTTGGTACTTCTATAATTTTAATCAACCTTTTAAATGATTTACTGAGATCTAATGTTTAGGACAATGAGTATATGTGACACAACAAAAATTGGGTTTTCCCAGTTAGTTTTATATTTCAAATACAGTGTTATATTGTTGTCTTTACTAAAACTTTTTTCTCATGAATAATCATGCTTGTGGAGATTTTTGATTACTTTCTACAAATTCTGTTCCCAATAATATCCTTTCATTTTCTATGACAAACATAATTACTATCTAAAATTGGCATTTTGCACATAGTGCATATGCATATTAATGTGTTTACATAAACATGAACTCATTGTTTTTGCCAGTGTAGCATAACTTTGAGAATAAATGGTAGATTTTATAATAAAAATCTGTTGTCAGATTTCAGGAGGCCAGTTTCATTCTGGGTTTGATGTTCTCTTTTATTTCTCTCTCTAATAGTGAAAACAATATTATTTTTATTACTTTTAGCAACATCAAGATTTGACACAAGAGATTTAGTGAACTTTAATTTTCTGTGAGCCTTCTTCTATCTTTAATTAATTTATAAGTTTGCATATTAGTTAGTAAATTAGCTATCTAACAGAAACCAGAATTGTAAAAAGTTAAAAGAAGTATAATGGAATATTATAATGCTCAGGTTCTATAAGAAAAAAATGGAAAATTTATTTATTTATGTATTTTTAAGGAAGAATTTAATTTTAATCACCACAAAACAAAATTTTTTAAAAGGCAAAAACAAAACAAAACAAAAAAGGACAACTGCTATGTTTTCAAATCATGGAAGACCTAAGCTCTGATAGTAACAATTGCACAATGATTATGATAATAGGTTTCAATTATTTTGGACTCCATTCCATAACTTAAAACTAAATGAAGTAGTTTGGCCACTAACCCCACTGGGTGACTGGTGAAGTATTGACTAAAACTATCAGGAGACAGTGCACAAACTACAGCAAACAAAGTATGAGGCTATTACAAAGTGTTCAAAAAACTCAACTTTGAAGTCAAATAAGCTGAAGAGTTTGAGAAGACTGAAAAGTTGTCTATTATTGCCATGATATGAAAAACATATAGACGGGAAGTGTCCTTCAAAATCTTTGTGCTACTAGCCAAGTGTATTAGTATATATCTAAAAAAATGTTCACTTTGACTAACCATAAGAAATGTTCTTAGGAATCCACACTTTAATATGGCTCCATTCCAAGGCTTTTACAGCACTGGGGACCAAGCTTTCTACACATGGATTCCTAGGAGATAAAACTAAACAATATTCCAACCATGGCAACTCATAAGCAATAACAAATATTCCTGAAAGACTATTAATTATATACCTAAAATAATCTTTGTCTTCATGAAAGTATACAGAAATAAATATAAAGGTGGCAATTAAAAATGGATAGACAGGGCTATAGAGATGACTCAGCAATTAAGAGCACTGGCTGCTCTTGCAGAAGACCTGGGTTTGGATCCCAGCACCCACATGGCTACTTACAACCATTTGTAACTTCTGTTCCAGGGGATCAAGTGCCCTCTTCTGGCCTCCGTGGGAACTGCACAATTCAGATGCATTTACATACATGGAGGCATAACATTCATACATATAAAATAAAATAAAAATTAAAATGAAAATGGATAGAAAGTGGGAAAAATGTTAGAGTGTGGAAAGCACTGTACTCTACAAAAAAGTTAATCATGCACAACCCCCTAGTGGAAAGAGTGTTTGCATTTCTCTGCCTCTGTCGCTCTCTGTCTCTCAGTCTCTCTCTCTCTCAGTGTGTGTGTGTGTGTGTGTGTGTGTGTGTGTGTATGTGTGTGTGTGATGTGTCTATGTGGACATCTGTACCATGGCCCTATATGTGGAGGTCAGAAGATAACTTTATGGAGTCTGTTCTTTTCACATTTAAGTGGGTTCCTGGGATCAAACTCCAGCTGCCCCACTTGGGCTGCTAGTACCTCTACCCACTGAGCCATTTTTCTGGCCCTCATTTGTATTTTCACATGAAGAATAATATGTAAGGAAAAAATCTGAGTGATTTTTACCACATTAAAATAAAAAAAATACAAGGTCCACTTTCTTTCTGTTTTGTTTTATTTTTGAGACAGGGTCTCATGTAGCTAAGCTGGCCTCAAAGTTGATATGAGGCTGAGAATGATTTTCGACTTCTGATCCTCATTCTCTACTTCTCAAGTGCTGAGGTAGCAGGCATGTTGAGCCATCTTGCTCAGTTTATGTGGTGCTGGCAACCCAGGGTTCATGCATGCTAGGAAAGCACTCCACCAAATGAGCTACAACCCCATTCTGGTGCTTGCCTTTTTAAGCAGTGAAACACCTGACTGTAGGATGGAGAACACAATGCTTAGGACTATGGAGGTCAATGGGAACTAGATCTCTCAGGGTCTTATAATTTGATGGTAGAATTTGGATTGGATCGTTGAAACTATAAGAACACTTAAAAGATTTTAGGTAAGAAAGGTAATTAACATATAGAAAAGCACCATGACTTCACTGTGGGAATGAATTGAAAGAATGAAAGAGTAGATGAGAGAGGATACTCAAGGTGACGGTAGAAATCTATGTATGTTATTTCCTGGAACATGCAGGTCATGACAGCAGTAAATATGGTATAAAATTGATGGGAAGTGTAATTGCGTTTAAGAATCCAGTAAATGGAAAAGGCACAAATTGTAAAGGGATTGGGGTAAAATTCATATTAGATCTGTTGAAAAGGATCTTCATCTCCTCTCTTTTGGAGGTGGTAATGATGTGGCATCATTTAAGTTTGATGCATGACTTCATGGATCTCTAAAAGAGTAAGCAGGAAGTCTTTATAGCTAAAGGGAGTTTTGATGTGTGTAATCCCTCTTTTTTCCAATGCTTGGAGGTAAATATATTTGAGGCAAAACTCTGCTCTGTTAAAATCTGAGAGTCTGAGAAATATCTTTTCTGAGAGGTTCTTTTCTAAGAGAATCTTTCAAGAAATGAACAAGAAATGAAATCAAACAAACAAATACATGCAATTAGATATTCATGGAAGATATTCATGAATATTCAAGATACTCATCTGCAAATAATTTCTGTGTATGCTTTTGCAAGGCCTACAGAATACAGACTGAACAGATAGAATGGAGGCATGCCATGTCAAATATTCTTTTATTGTAATCTAGAAAGCTTTTGAGTTTCTAAAGAATTATGAGATGAAAAAACAGAGGTGACTCATAGAACTTGGGTGCATTATTTGCTAGTGCACCAAAAAGTCACATATATCTTTCAAATGCATAAGTAGAGGTCAGGTGAAGTGGGCAACAGGTGATGTCTATTTCCAGTGCAGCAGTAGGAATATTTTTGTGTCCCAGGTGAACACAGCTCTGAAGATGGACAATGATCGGCTTAAGTGAATTTTAAATAGAAATTTCTTTAAAAGGTCCCCACAGATCATCCAAAAGACCCTTCAAACAGCAAGGATGATCCTGTCAGGCCTTTACTCTAATCATCTAATGGTTTTCCCATGCCTCATAAAATAAAAAACAATAGTGCTTTCAAATGGTACATATATGCACAGCGTCCCCATGTTTTAGATCAGTGAACATTAAAGAACTGCTTTGTGATTGGTTGTTTAACATGTGCTTTGCTGGAATACAGTATTTCACATGGGTTGGTACCACATTGCTTTTTCTATTCATTGCTTCCAGAAGCCAGCACAATGGAGAATAGCTTACTGGTTACATAAAAGAATAGATGTTCTTGTTAAATTTAAACTGGTAGTTTCAAGGGAAGTAGTAGATAGTGTCTCATAAAGGTATTGATCTAATGTTCTTCGAAGATTGACCTTGTATGGAAAATGTCAAAGGCATGAACAGGAAAAACATCAGAAGACAAGTCCAGATGTGCCTGTCACACAGTCTTGGAAGATTGGGAATGCTTTCTTAGATACTGTTGCAAGTACTCGGTCTATGTTCTATGGTGCCCTTCAGTCCATCTGCCTTGGGAGATTTCTAAAGTAGATTTCTCCAGCTTCCTCAAGTGTACAGGATTTCCCAGGATTTCTCATATATCTCTGAGTACTCCAGTTCTGGAAACTTTTTTTATAGGAACCTTGTGACTGACTTTCAGCAAGTCTGGTGATAAGATAACTTTGTGTTTCACTCTCTATTTCTAAGTTTCTTGACTTTTGTTTTCTGTCAGTTGGTATTTCAACTCCTGCTGTGTTCCTTGGATACCTGCTAATCATTCCTGACAGCCACCATCCTGACAGCCACTTCTTCACACAGCCTTATCTGCTCTAGCTCTCCCACTATTGGATCTCTAGCTACTGAGTGGTTTGAGAACCATGTGTTCCAAAGTGTGAGGAAGTTCAGTCAAAGTCTATGAAACATGAATAGTGTAATTGAATCCTCCTTGCTCATACACTCTTCCTCCTTAGAATCCCATGCATCCTTATTAGATAGTCCCAGTGATTCATACCCTTTTATAAAACTTATACATGTAATGACCCCCAAATTGGTTTTATAATATCTCTTCTAGAAATAAATGTGGAATAAAATGAAATGTTCCATTTTATTAACAGTTCTTAGGGACAGACATGCTTTTGATAGTTCTAAAGTTCTTAATTTTAACATTTTTGTAATCAAACTGTTTTGTTACTTAAATAGGGTTACATATTTATTATCTCTAAATAATTTACATGACAAATACACAAATAATGTCAAAACAAATAACTTAGGGAATTTAAACACTAATTTATTCAAATAATTATATTTATTAAAGATCCAGTATCAGATTCCCATTATCTTGTGCATTTGGCAGATATTTCATATAATTCTTACAATAGCTTTTCAGGGTCTGAAATGCTACCACACATTTCATAAAAGGAACATCCAGACACTGTGAATTCCTTTTGATAGAGTGTACATCCAATCAGTTCTGTGAGGCTATTTGTCTTTTCCGAGAGGTTGTAGAGTGACTGGAGGTGTTTCTTCTTTCTCTTCACCTCTCTGAAGTAAAAGAGCAATTGATCTTTCCATGCCTAGCCACATACTGAGGAACAAGAATCCCACACTACAACCTTCTAGTATTTCAGGAAATAGACTAAATTAGTTGTTAGAACATTGTCTATCACACCAATTAGTATGGAAGTTTTAAAATTTCTGTTCCTTACCTCCAAATAAAGCTTTGCTCATGACTGAGTACAGTTGGGTTTGACTTGTAGATGTTGCATTTGTGAAATAAAAGCAGAATTAATTTTGTATTTAAATTGGTGTTGTGGCTAGAAACTTTTTGTGACTTTTGTGCCCCATCTGTACATGTCATCTCAAATATTCACCGTGCTCCTGACTGATGGAAACTTTAAAAGGGTATATTAAACACTTTTTCCATTGATCTTGGTTAACCATAGACTCTTTACTTAGCTATGCTTCAGAATTTGTTTCCGTTGAATCTCCACAATCCCCTTTCTCTCTCTAGTCATATTGTGAGTTTTAATTGTTTCTGGGCACCTTGTTCTATTTGCCTATGATATTCTGCCTGCTGCTACCTTCCCTATCTTCACCTCAGGATCCACTCTTACTGATGGGCTTTTGTCATATTTGAGTGCACCAAGGAGCAAGAAGTGCTGAGAATCCTTATACATGCATCTACAAGAATACAGAGTGACTACCATGTTCATTTAGCTATCTATTTTTGCTAGTTAAAGCTGAATACACTGTGCATATTAATATCTCAAGGTCTATAATACACTTGGTTATGAATTGTAGGTGATGAAATATATGAGCATTGGGGATGTTTTCCAGGAAGACAGGTTTCCAATATCTTTGTTTCCCTTTTAGGAGACAAAGGCCCCAAACATTTGAGTATTGGGTTATGAAAAGGAAGCTGTAGAAATTCTCTTTGTTAAAACAGTCACCTGAGACATGCTACTCTTAACTGGATCAGCTTTAAAATACTTTTAATGCCACATACACCATTTACATTCCAAAGAATAAAATAATTCAAACCTGTATATACCGCAAGTGGCAAACCCAGGCATTTTGAGTGATGAACACTTATATGGCATTTAGAACCTGATACATAGACAGTTTGCAAAAGAAAAATTTATGGACACTGCAGTCATTCGTTCTAATTTTCTTCACCAGTAATTCATAAAATTCAGTTCCAAAGAAAAGAAACTCAAAGGGCATATTCTCTGGAAAGATTTGCAAATTACATTCTTCTACAAAGGCCCTTTTACTGGGGGTTGGGGGTACTTGGCCATAGTGAATCCTCTTTCCAGTAATGAGCTCACAACCTCAGCTGTTGCATCTTTATGTCAATGCCAAGTCGGCTTGATGGTGACTGATGTGCTATTTCTTTCAAATTGCAGGCATGTCACGAATGAGGTCAGTGCTTAAAACAACAAAGTTTCTAAAGCCACAGATAGGTCTATGGAATCCACAATCCTGCTCCTGTCTCCAAAACAATAATTGGCATTTGTATCATCAGTTTGCATGAATTAAAAATTACAAAGTGGCTGGGAATCTTGGAGGGTCTCTATGGGCACCAGTGTAAACAGACAGCATTGTCATCTGGTTGCTCCTGTGAAAGGAAGATGAAAACCCACAAACATTGAACTCAACAGTTGAACAAATTGAGGAATGAAGAGACAATGTTATAATGAGACAAACTCCATCCTAATTTGCCCATAAGGACCTCTCAATTTCCAGAAGCAGAATTTGTATTTTGTTCTTGAATCTGAGACTTCACTAGAAGAGTAGTTAAATGTAACAAAGTAGAGTTTGCATTTTTTTAAAGCAGTAAGTAAGCAGCTAAGAAGATGGCTTAGCATGTAAAGTGACTGATACACAACCAGGAGGACCAGAGTTCAGTTCTCAGCACCCACTTTAAATGCTGAGCAGGTTTGGAGGCCTACACATAACCCCAGCACTCTGGAGACAGAAACAGGGAATTCCTGGGGCAAGGTGGCTAGCCACACTAGCTGCGTTGGCGAACGTGTGTTCAGCCAGAGAACGTGTCTCGATATATAATGTGAAACAAGACTGAGGAAGACACTAGACACCAAACTCTAACCTCCACATGCATATGCACATACAGACTTATGAATCTACATACATACATGTATCCATACACATCTACATACACGAACACAACACAAAAATGTATGAACACAAAAATAATTATTTTATCAATATGAATTTGAAAGTTTATGCTTGAAAAGTATTTAAGAAGGTAGGGAGTATTTCCTAAAAGCCCATATATAGTTGCTACAGGGCTAAGGACAGAGAACAGAAATATGGGTTGCTTTTAAAAGGCCTTCAACAACTCAAAGTTAGGCCAAAAGAAGCATGGAGAAGGACATTTATAAATCAACATGTTACCATGTTAAAAACATTGAGATTCAAAAGGAAACTGTTGTCTAGACAACACAGGGCAGTCGCATATATGAACCCACAGTTCTTGTGACAGCATGCAGAAGACCTGTAAAAACTCAAAACAAATGAAAACCCAGCATGAAGTGGGCAAGTGGACAAGGAGTCCCATCCTAGTTGAGGATCTATTGGCAATTCATAGCTACTGGGAAAAGGATAGTCAGTTTTCTTTAAGGGTATGATGCCTGATAGGTAGATCAGACTCAAGGGATGGACCCACACCCAAGAGCATTTAGAGAACAGAAATTAAACTTGATAGACCTTAAAAAAAGAAAGAAAATTAAAAGTAGAGGACAATGACATAAAGAGAAATGGAACCACTAAGTATTGTAATCCTAAAATTTCAGAAGGTTACAAGTATTCTATTGGGAACTAAGCTAGAAGCCAGTAATTTTGGGAAAAAATCTGAGTGTCCTCTGCACATGACCTGAGAACATGAATAAGACTGAGCTCCAAAGCAATGAATTAATTTGTTTGCTGGAGGAAATTTTAAGAGAGCATAGCATTCAGACTCTTGTAGCTACTGCTTACTGTCTTTATCCAAGTTCACAGCAAGAATGAGAAACAAATAGCAAGTGACAGAAAAATTAAATTGGTACTTTTTTTATGAGGAAAGTAGCATGAGTGAGTCTAAAGTAGAGACTGGAGAAAGCAATCATGCTTGTTAGAGATACTCGCACCGTTAAAGGAAATCTTGTACTTTGCCCTGGGACAGGAGGGCATGTGTTTTGAGGATTAGATCCCATCTATCAATGGCTTCATCTTGCAAAAAATGCAAACTCATTTGATGGGAGAGAACCTGAATTGTGAATGAATCTGATAACATTTACTTACAGAAATATTACCATAGTTAATACACAGAAGCCCCTCTAGCTATGGAAGAAGAGGGCAGACTCCATCTGGATCTGACAGCAGATCTTGACAGTGGCCTTCATAGCATTTTGCATGCATATAAAATGTAAGTGTTACAGGGTCATGGAAATTTACCAAGGCAGGCAAATCTGTGACAGAGTCAGATCCTCAGCTTTTTCTAGTGTTCAAGTGCAAATCTAGAGGCTGCCCCTTAATGGCTCTGATTTCCCTAACACTAGGAACCTTTTCTTCCAAGACACACCTTGGCTGCCATATTATTAAGCTTCATAGTACTTTTTGTCCCTCCAAACTGTACATTTGTGTTTATTTTTACCTCAGCTGTTGCTTTTTTCATTATAGACCTGGATAATAGTCTTCATTAATAACCATACTGCCGATTCAACATTAGGCTGTCTTGAAATTTCGTCCATCAAAGAAATTAGGCCATTACATTTCAGTTTAGCCTCGGGCAAACTATTAGGTTGCCAGCAAAAGGCAGCTAGACTCTGTGGAAACATCCCTGTTTCCATCTACCTTTGAAACATCTTGGGAGAGTCCTCTATAAGAATGGCCCATTAATCTCTGCTTACAGCCTTAATTCACATTTCAAGTCCAAACTTCCAAAGTCTTCCATATTCCTTGAAAACCATGGTTAGGTTATTCACAGTAACAGTCCACTCTCTTGGTAGCTTCCTTATTAATTATTTTTCTGTTGCTGGGACAAAACACTCTGACCAAGGCAACTTATAGTACAGTTTATTGGGCTTACAATTCCAGATGGATGAGTTCATTATGAATGGAGAGGCAGGGCATGGCCAGCTAAAGCAGAAATCAGACTGCTCATACCTTCAAGTATGCATAGCAAGCAGAGAAAGAAACCCGGAAATAAGACATGACTTTGAACCCTCAAAGCCTGCCCCCAGTGACATGCTGCCTCCAGCATGGCCATACCTCCTAAATGTTCCACAACCCTGAACCTACCCAAAAAGCACCACCAACTGGGGAGGGCGGGAGCGGTGGAGCAAGTGATCAGATACTTTGAAACTGTGGGGAACATTCCTCATCACAGAAGGTATGGTTTAAAAATGATGCATTGTTTGTCAAGTTTTCATACAGACTTGTGATGATTAATCTACACTGTCAACTTGATTAGATTTGGAATCACCTGACAGACATATTTTAGAGTTTTCTGTGAGGGTGTCATGGTGTGAAAGAAAGTTCCTAGAAAGAACTCCTGCATCTTGGACTGAATTTCCTGAAAGACTGACCAACTGATTAGCACTCCAGAGGTAGTGGAGAGTCTGGAATGGTGCAGATCCAAAGCTATTCACAAATCATCTGGGGATGTCTTTAATCCATAAATAGCCACACCTCACCTACCTCTATTTCTGAATTAACATTCTTGTGACTAATAAAATGTATTAACTTAGCAGACCACCAGGTCTCACTAATCAAAGAGGTAAGAATGTAATCAGATAGCATCTGAGACCAACAGTAGAAAACCCCTCTTTGATTATGGAATGTGTCCACTAATGTATTTGAAAGGTATCTTGATTTATAACTTTTCTTTGTTCTGTTACTGTGGGGTCTCTCCCTCCCCTTGTGGGTCATTGGCCACCGGCCCATGAGGACAAAGGGAGCAGAAGCAACAAACAGGGTCAGGATGGCCAGTGAGTACTGATGGAAGAAAGCCCTTCTGGGGAGGCAGGTTCAGTGATACAAATAGCTCCAGACTCAGTGAAACAGCTCCAGATTCAGCGAAACAGCTCCAGATTCAGTGAAACAGCTCCGTTTATTCAGTGGGGGTCAGGGAAAATATAGTGTGGAGGCAGTAGCCAATACTTCAGCTGATAGGTGTTCATAGCATGCTTTATTTACATGTGGCGGAAGGCTCCTATCATCCAACTACCAGACAATGCCTAATTATCATATAGAAAAAAACCTGGGAGTAGTTTTTACTCCAGGTAACTATGCCAAAGGTCATGTTTTAAATGAGGCCAAGCATCTGTGCTTGGCGGCACTTTCCAGGTAAGTCAGGCAGGAAGCTCCTGTTGAGAAAGGAGCCAACCTTAACAGCAGGGTTCCCCCAACATCTCCCCCTGTTTTGTTTTACAATGAAGAAGTGTCATCACAAGCTTTAAGAGCCAACTCATCTATCTCGGGAGAATCCGAAGTTTGATAATGGACCATGACCTGATTGGTAGTAATTTTTGCAATGGTAGTAATTTGTCAGCAAAGAAATTGTATGAAACAGGGAGCAAGCATCAAAATGACACACAGCATGATCAGGGGGCTAACAAAGCCTCTGAAGATGTAACCCCAAAATCTTTTGGGGATAAGAGCTCACAAATACTTTTAACGTTTTTGGCCTTTGGGACAGAGTACTTTGCTAAAAGGCCCAAGGGCATTTTGACTTTTAGCCAAGAAAGAAACTGACTACTTTTCTTTGGGGTCTTTTTACCCTAGCTACCTAGGCAATGTCTACCTACTATTTTTATCATATCACCCTCTGAAGAGGCTTACCCAAATTGCCAATAGGGAATCGGGACACAGACCACTCTGGCTTCTTCCAGGCTGAACAGGGACGCAGGGTGAGGCAATTGGGGTACCCTCTTCAGTGGGTCTTTCTAAAAGACTCCCAAATTATATATCTCTTAACTAAAAGGAGAAAAGAAAGGCGTTTGGTGCCTGGGAGATGTGAAGGAAGAGTAAAGGTAAGAGTAAGGGCAAGAGTAGTTACTATTACAATTTCTAGGCAGGGAACCAGAAAACGTCCAAATTAAAGTCCATTGGAATTTCTTGATGAGGGCTCCCAAAAGCATCCATCTAACAGGCTTTTTTCTCATTTTTCTTTGCCTGCCAAGGCTGGAATGATTGATGAACTCAGGATTTGTTGTCAGGCACTTTGATAACTGTTGGAGTGGCTAGAATCAGCTCCCTCTTAAATGGCCTCTAGATAGGGAGAGAAAACAAATTTAGCCATCATTTTAGAATAGTGAGTTGTTTCCCTCAGCTGCAGGTGGGCATTACAGTATTGTAGACCAAGATTTAAAGTCCTACACCTGAGTAGCACTGTACTATTAGGAACAAAATCACCAATGAGAAATAATTGTCTAAATAACATAAGAACTTAAGTCTAATGTCTGGAATGTGTAATCCTTTGAGTTTTTGAAGAAATATTTTGATGACTTTAAACTTTGGTTATACTTTCCCCTTGGGTGTTTAAGGCCATACAGTTGGCCCAAATAAACCAATATATTGTTACTTTTAGGGTCATATGAGGATCTGTTTCTCAGGGGTCATATGGGCTTTGGGGGAGCCCCTGGCTCCTCAGGCTTTTCTTTACCAGTTCCACCTACGTGAAGATATGCCAAGAGGTCTTGCTTGACCTGGGCTTTGCTTGGAAGCATGGGGGAAATGTTTCCTCTTTGTTGACCCTCCTCTTTGCCGACTGGGCACTGGTTTAAGTCCATCTTCTGGGGTCTCCATGGCCTCCCTGAACATGAGGACAGGTGACTCACCAAAGTTACAGGACATTTTTTTGAGAGATGCTCCATAGCCCCTGGAACTTGTTTGACCTTGAAGGGCAAGGAAGAAAAAATTGTCCCTTTAAGTCCATCTGACCAGATTAGTATAGGCCTCAAAGTCTGGCTATTAAACATCCAAGAAGGTTAGTTATACCAATCTGATACTTCTAATTACCATGTGCTATGTAGATAGAGCTTGGGCA
>NW_008342276.1:7444069-7462946 GCF_000622305.1 Nannospalax galili | reverse complement strand
AGGGAACTTACTTACAAGTCAATTTGATATCTAGTAAATTATTAATAATTGTTTATTAGTATTAAACATAAATTTATACATTTATAAAAGTCTCATTTAATAAATACTGTGGTTAGACACAATGTCACAACAAACCAGTTTTAAAACCAAGACCTATTACCTTGATGAATTTTTTGATCAGATGTATATGAAAGAAACTCTTAAAAAGCCAGCAGTACTTTACATATATATTCATATACATACATACATTTTACATTAGTCTGTGTTAGTGACCAAATAATCCCATTAACTACTTTTACTATAGACAGTAATTCCCTCTGTTGTAATAGTTTACACCTTTAAGACTGTTAACTCACATGGTGAATTTCTTTGAAGAATTCAAGAAAAAAAGCTTAACAATGTGCTGGTAGTAGCTTGGGGGGAGAAAAGGCGGACAGACACAGCAGCGTCCTGTGGTGTGTGCCCCTGGAGGGTGTTGAAAAGGCTATGACCAGTGCTGTGTATGCGCGCCCTCAGTGCGTTAAGACTGTTAACTCACATGGTGAATTTCTTTGAAGAATTCAAGAAAAAAAACTTAACTATGTGCTGGTAGTAGCTTGGGGGGAGAAAAGGCGAAAAGGAGAAAAGGTGGACAGACACAGCAGCGTCCTGTGGCGTGTGCCCCTGGAGGGTGTTGAAAAGCTATGACCAGCGCTGTGCATGCGCGCCCTCAGTGCCAGCCAGCTGCCCATCCTGGTGCACACTGCATGAAGTCATGTCTCCTAAGGGGAAGCCAGCAGGGGCGCAGAGGACTACAGGAGAAAGAATCCACATGGGGTTGTCCTCTGATGAGCCCCTTCCCCAAGAAAAAGCTTACAAAAAAAATGGCTTTTTAAAAATCTTTTTTCCATTCGTATGGCGCAAACTGCCTTAAATTCTTTAAGTGCTCTGGGGCCACCCGTGGTTTAAATCCTTTGTTTTTGTTTACATTATGGGGCACTTGGAGCTGGAGTGCCCTTTTGTCCCAAGGCTAGTTAACTTAAATTCTCACCTAACTGGTTTAGCTTGGGCTTGAGTGCCCAAGGGGCAAGATAACAAAACAGATTAGGGAAGTTTGTTATTTTAGAAGTTGACTTTAAAGCTTGTCTAAAAATCCCTTAGAACTTTGGGGATTTTGTTTCTAGGGGTGTCGTTCAAGATAGAAAAGGAAAGGGGGGTGAAATGCTGATTCCTAGGGGAACATGCCTGGGATCAAACCTCAGGTGATTCCACGTAGGCCACAGCACAAGCCTGCCCACAAATTTAAGAGATCCAGCAACTGCTCTAAGAACAATTAACTGGTCATTGTGTTACCGGGTTTTTGCATTAGAAAGATGTATAGGTAGGGGGTCTTGTCTACACCCGTGTGGGCAGTTGGGGTCCATTAAGAGTGCTAAGAGCCTTTGGCTAACATCAGGGGGTAGCCCTGATCAGAAAGACTCAATTTCTCCTTTGTCTTTAAGGGTCCCAAGCAAAGACTCGGACTGAAAATAAAAGGAGGAAAAAGAGGAGAGACTGCTGATCCTCAAAGGTGGGATGGCTTAAAGGCAAAGCTGCCATTACCCTGTTGATGAGAGGGGGTAGGAAAAAGAGAGATTGCTGATCCTCAAGGGTGGGATGGCTTAAAGGCAAAGCTGCTGCTACTCTACTGGTGAGAGGGGATACTCACAAACTGCGCATTCCAGGAGCCCCATGTTGGGCGCCAGCTGTGGGGTCTCTCCCTCCCTTTGTGGGTTGTTGGCCACCAGCCCACAAGGACAAAGGGAGCAGAAATGACGAATGGGGTCAGGACAGCCAGTGAGCACTGATGGAAGAAAGCCCTTCAGGGGAGGCAGGTTCAGTGATACAAAAAGCTCCAGACTCAGTGAAACAGCTCTAGATTCAGTGAAACAGCTCCGTTTATTCAGTGGGGATTAGGGAAAATATAGTGTGGAGGCAGTAGCCAATGCTTCAGCTGATAGATGCTCATAGTATGCTTTATTTACATGTGGCAGTAGGTTTCTATCATCCAACTACCGGGCGATGCCTAATTATCGTATAGAAAAAAACCTGGGGGTAGTTTTTACTCCAGGTAACTATGCCAAAGTTCATGTTTTAAGTGAGGCCAAGCATCCATGCTTGGCGGCACTTTCCAGGTAAGTCAGGCAGGAAGCTCCTGCTGAGAAAGGAGACAACCTTCACAGTAGGGTTCCCCAACATGTTACTATAAAGACATAATGTAACTGTTACCATGCCCAGGCATGGAATTTGAGGTGACCTGAATCTGTGTTCTGTGGCCATGTTCACTCATATTTGGCTCCAGAATAAACTATCTCTTATTCCCTTTGAGGTGAGAGTTATGCTTTTGTATTGGCAATGGTCACAAAAAAAGACTACCCACACTCCAATTAGAGTGACTTGACATGGAAAAACTTTCCTTCTGATCAGAAGGGTGCATGTAAAAGCAAGCACACAGTGTAGGGAACAGACAAGTTTTTATCCTCACTCTTAATGCAATAGTACTGTGTCTTTTCCTCATTGGCTTGGATCTTACCTCACAGTCCTTCATGGTTGCCTGAGAATCAGTGCAAAAGAAGTGAAGGAGAATGGGGGGTGACCAAAACTGGGAAAGGCTCAGCCCCCTGAAAGACTATCATTTTCTGAAATGAACCAGGGCCTTTCCATAACTAAAAGTTTTATACGATGTGTGTTGGGGGTGATTAGAATATTAGAATTCCTTGCCATAAATCAAAAGTTTTACAGGGTAGGGAGGGGGCACTGAGAATATTAGATTAGAATTTCTTGTAAAAGATTTGACAGTATTTGAAAGAAAATACTAATATTTAATATCCCTCACAAACGTTTTTCCAGAATTTAACTTAAGAAGAACTCCTATCCTGAGGTCCTAAACTGAATAAAGTAGAATAATGGAGGAGAATTAAGCACTAATGTTCTTTTTTTTTTCTTCCTGGCAATAGATGTAATAGGACAAGCTGTCTTGTGATCCTGCCAATACATGTTCCCTGCCATGTTAGTCTATAACCTTGAATTGCAGGTATGCTACACTACCCTTACCTCTAAAAATGTGATCCTAACACAGTCTGAATTTGTTCTTCAGATAACATGCATAGCGATGAAAGAGGGAGAGAGAGGCAGAGAAAGAGAGAGACAGACAGACAGAGACAGAGAATAAATTGATTGCATGGTGCTATTGGGACTGACATGAGATTTGAGATTAGTAGGACAGAGCCATTTGGAAAAAGGCAGGGATAATGACCTTTTCTTTGGGAGACTTCAGTCTTTGTCCTTAAGGTCTTCTGTGGATAGTATGAGGGTCCATCTATATTTTAGAGTGTTATATATTCTAAATGTTTACATTCTTTCCAATTCCACAGGTTCAAATTTTAACCACTATGGAGATAACATGGGTGACAAGGAATCTGGAAAGCAGTTAATTCACAGAGGCACAATGTATGGGATTGAAAATTTTATAAGATGTTCCAAAGAAAGCCTCACTCTGCTGCCATGTGAGCCTATGGAAGAATATGTGATGATAAACCATTAACTATCTCCTTAATAGACACTGTATCTAGGCTTTGACCTTGGAATTCAAGTCCCTAGAACTGTGAGAAGTAAATTGCTAGCTACTATTTATAGAGTCTGCCCTTGGTTTTTGGTATTTTCTTATAGCAACCTGGATGAAGTAAGAAAGATGTCAATATTTTTTTCCTCATAAATATGTTAATCACTCTAAAAAATGTCTCAAAATAAACCTAGCCAAAGAGGTTAAATACTTCTGCAATGAAAAATTTAAATCTCTGAGGAGATTGACAAAGACACAAACTAGAAGATGAAAAGATCTCAAATGGTTAAGAATTGACAGAATTGATATTGTCAAAATGACGGTCCTACCAAAAATCCCAACCCAAATACCCATGATATTCTTCACAGAAATATAAAACAAAAGGTCTAAAATTCATATTGAAAGACAAAAGACCCTGGAGGGCCAAAGCAATCTTGAACAGAAACAACAATGTTGGAGGGATTCTCACACTAGAATTCAAGCTGTATTACAGAGGTATAGTAATAAAAACAGTATGGTACTGCAGGAAAACAGACATTTAGTTCAATGGAACAAATAGAAGACCCAAACATGTGTGCAAGTAATTATAGCAATATTTGACAAAGATGCCATAAATACACACTGTATGGAAAGACAGCATCATTAACAAATGATGTTGAGAATACTAGATGTCTGTGTGTATAAGAATGAAATTAGGGGCTGGATGGATGGATAAATGGTTAAGAGCACTGACTGCTCTTGCATAGGACCTGGGTTTGATTCCCAGCACCAATATGGCAGCTAAAATCTTTCCTTAACTCCAATTCCAAGGGATCTGACAATCTCTTCTGGCCTCTGCCGGCATTGTATGACACAACTGCACTTACACACATGCAGGCCCTTATACACATAAAATAAAAATAATAAAAATAAAGTGTTTTTACAAGTTGTTTAAAAATGAAATTAGATCCATATCTATCATTCTGCACAAAAAATCAGCTCCAAATGAATTGAAGACATCAATGTGAGTATGTGAGTGGCCTGATCCAAAGATAGGAAAGGCAGGAAAAATGATGAACTATTTCCTAACTTCATATATATGTGGTGTGTGTGTGTGTGTGTGTGTGTGCGTGCGTGTGTGTGTGTGTGTGTGTGTGTGTGCATGTGTGTTTGCCTGCATGTATGTGGGTACACCACATACTTGCAATCATGCAATGACTGCAGGGGCCAAAAGAGGGCATTAGGTGCCTTGGAATTGGAGTTTCAGACAGCTGTTAGCCACCATTGTGGGTGCTGGGAACTGAGCTCTGATCCTGTGTAAAAGTAGCAAGTATTCTTAACTCTTAAGCCATCTCTCTAGTCTGATTTCCTAACTTCTACCACAGCTGATTCTGCTATTGTGTGTAAATTTCAAAAAAATTACTCTCTTGTAACTGAGGACAATGAACCCAAAATGCCCAAAGGGTGGAGAATAAGTGTGCCAATGTGGGTCCTTGGACAGGGTTCCTATGTTAATCTCTACCCATGTACGGCTCAGGGACCATTGTGGAGTAGGGGGAGGAAAGACTGTAAGAGCCAGGGTAGTTGGTGCATAACCATATGGAAACAGAGTCTTACAGGCTCCTGGAGACTTTGCTCATATGCATCTACAGCAATGGTGTCAATATGCACAAGGCCCATGCAAACTCAAGCAGTCAAAAACCCAGCATAGAACTGTGGAGGTGGGCATTAGGCTCCAATCTTTGCTAAAGAACTATTGGTAGCTGATTACTGCTGGATGAGGAAGAGCTGATCTTCTTTTAAGGAGGGGCTCTAGATAGGCTTGCTAGACCCCAGTAAAGGGATGTCTGGGTCCACCAACTTGATTTGATAGTCCTTACCATAAATGATAGAATGCATGAAATGTGGTGGGGGAGCTATGGGAGGGTGAGATGGGAGAGGGATTATAAAGATGATTAAGATGTATGAAATGCACAAAATTCAACAAGAAATTAAAAACAATATTTATTCTTTGAAAGCTTTATACATTCATAAAATGCATATTGATTATATCTATCCATCACTACTTCCCTCCAACTCCCTATAGTGCATTCCATCCCATCACCCTCCCAAATTCATGTGCTCTTTTTAGTTTTTGTTTAGATTATTAATAACCTTCTGAGTCCAATTAGTGTTTCCCATAAGGAATGCAGTTTGACAGCACGATCATTTAGCAAATCAACAGTAGGTTCCCCATCCAGAGCCTATGATCCATAGTCAGGGACTTCTGAACAGTTTTACAGTACCAGGCATGAATTCCCTCCTATGGAGTAGGTCTCATATTCAGTCAGAAAGCAGTTGGTTATCCCAATAATTGTCATGCTACTATTGAACCAGTATGCACATTTTAACAGCAGGTCAGTATTTCAACATGCCAGATCCAGTGCTGGGTAAGATCATTACTGTCTTTTCTGGTCAAACAGCAGGCAAAACAGCTTCCAGTACTTAAATGAGGTAGCCGGCAGGGATATAATGTCTTGGACATTTTGACATTGATTTCTCTGTATACTGTGTTCAAAGTGAGTTCTATCTCCAGCAATTGTGTGTTTAAACCTTTATTTCCTCTCTTCCTTAGATGAGCCTTATAAGAACAAGCTAGAAAGAACTGATCTTTCTCTGATTAGTAGGGGAGATGCTACAGCAGCCATTAGTGACTGAAGCTTGGAGATGAACATTATTCTTGGCCCAATGAAATCGTCTTGTTCAGCATAACTGGTAGAAATTAAATTAACAGCTAACTGTGGGAGAAAGATGTTAGTAATGTGTATGTAAATTTCAACCTAGGAGGAGAAATTACCAGGGATGGAGAAACTAAAGAAGCAAAAATGGTACAGTACTGGGTCAATTTTTTTTGAAATTTACTTCTTTTGTCATTTTTCATTTGACTACTTTGCATTTCTCACTCATATAAATAATGCTTTTATGAGTATACTTAAGTGTGTGTGTGTGTGTGTGTGTGTGTGTGTGTGTGTGTTCGTATCAGGTCAGAGTTTTATTCTTTTGGGATAAATTCTTAAATATTGTTTTAGTAGATAAAGTCGTGTAAATATTTTAGTCTCAAAATAGTAAAATTGATAAAGAGCATAAATAGATTAACACTCATACATATATTTACATATACACAGATATTGCATGTGTATTATATAAATGTATTATTTCATTAATATATACACATTGGATTTATTTATGTTACACAGATAGAAGATGAGGGAATGAATATCTGTACAATACACTCTAGTGAATTCCATCTTGTGTATGTGTTCCATCTTAGCATAAGTTTTACAAACATAGAAGAAAACAATACATGAACTATGTTCTCAACATTGTTGAGGTATTTGGCCTGTATGAATCAAAAACTTTGAAATGCCAACATTTTTATTTGATTTCCATGCTTTATTAATACTTAAAAATATCCTTTGTACACTTTTTCTTGTTATTTTTGACTTAGACTTGACATATGTATTAGTAACTGAAATATATTATAACTTTTGTATAATTTTTGTTATGTCTTGATGACAGAAAAGATTTCATAGTGTATGGTTCCTCCCCATAGCCCAAGTTTCTTTCATATCACAATAAAATTTGTCTACTTCTTGTAACATATCATATATGCTACTTTATAAAAATCTCCTGACAACAGGTAGCTTAGGGGAGAAAGGACTTACTGTAGTTCACAATTGCAGGTTACATCTCATGACTGTGGGGAAATCACAGCAGCAGGACCTAGAGACTGCTGGTCACATCACATCCAGAGTCATACAGAGAGAAAGAAGGGCATGCATGCTTGCTTGTGCTCACCTCAATTCTCTATTCTTATAGAGTTCAGGGCCCATGAAATGGTGAAGCCCGTACTGAGGGTAGATTTTCCCACCTAAATTATGAAATTCCTTCACAAGCACAGCTGTAGACCAACCCAATCTAGAAAATTCCTCCCTCAGACTGTCTTCCCAGGTGACTGTAGGTTGAGTCAGGTTGACAAGCTAAGTATCACGTCAGGTTTTCTCCCCTTTCAAAGAGAAGACAGAAAAGAGAAAGGCACTGAATTTGATGAAGTGTCTGTCCTGCATAGTTGAGTTGAAGGTAGTAATATGATTGCATCTTACATATTTCACTTAAAAATCAATTCCTTTCATATCCAGAGAAAGTCAATAAACTGAAAACACAAAGGCTCAGACAGCTGGAGTAGGTGGCTATTCCTATTTCATGCACCCAGCTGAGGTCCTGCTTTGGGTGAATATGCTGAGGTGACATGACTCCAGGAGGGCTGAGCAAAGCTAGGAAATATTGTGTCTTTCTTTGGGTAGCTTGTTAACATTTGTATGCCTCCCTTCAAAATGGTTTGTTGCAGAAGTCATGCCTAGAACCCTGAGGAATGCCAGCTCAATTAATTGCACATGAAGCCAACCCCACCCCGTGACTGAGAGTCAAAAGCTAAGCATTATAAGGATGCTCTACACTGATTGAAAGTAATTTTAGATTTTTCTTATTTTTTGCTAGTGACAATTTAGTAGTTTTATTAGTTCAATTCTGATCAAAGCTATACATGATTTGATCAAGAACTTTTCGTTTTATGATTGTTTTACTTTTATTAACAAAAAAATTGGCAGGGTTCTGCTCCTCTTACGACACATTTACAGGCAGCAATCTGGAAACGCAGAGTCTGGGTTGGGTCCCAACAGCTGCCATCTGCTGTTGGCTGATATTTCCCAAGAAATCCCTTGGGGTGGAGTAACTGGTCAGAGTCTGGGATGTGGTGAATGAGAACAACAGAAAAATGATGTCCAGGCTTATAGATCAGTCACTGGTATGGGAATCAATAGCATAACATGAGAGCCTTACTGGTAGATAAAAGGGGAAACAGTCTTTCATTGGAATTACACCATGAAAAGAACATTTTCCATGCCGCTGCATTTTAATTTTTTAGATTTATTTTATTATCATTATTTTATTTATGTGTATATGTATGTTTATGTGTATTCATACCACATGCTTGGGGATAAAGAGGCCAGAAGAGAGTATAGGAACCTCCTTGAGCTGGAGCTATAGGCAGCTGTGAGCTGATTGATGTGGGTTCTGTGAACTGAACTAGGGTCCTCTGCAAGAGCAATACATGCTCTTAATCACTGAGTCATCTATCCAATGCTGGTTCATTGTTTTGATCAAAGTAATAATGACATTAGTATTTGGCTTGGATGCTTTGGTAGCATTATGTGGGCCCAGTCAGCAGAAGTATTGGCTAAACATGAGTTACTCACAAACAAAGATTTAGGGCTTAGAGATAAGTGATGTCTGATTTGTAAATAAATAAGTTATGAAAGGATATAATTTACAAAGTAAAAATTAATCAATCAATGAATTAATAAAAAAATTGGCCTGGAGATAGATATATGCTAAAAGAAGCAGAATCCTAGTTCCCAAACACTCTAATCAATTAGTTCTGCTAGAAATTCATGATTGACACAGGACCTCATGAAAGTAGGACAGGGAGACAAACTCAGAGAAAAATGATGGTAAGGGCTGGAGACATGGTTCAGTGGTTAAGAGCACTGGCTGCTCTTGCAGAGGACCTGAGTTCAGTTCCCAGCATCCATATGGCAGCTAACAACTGCCTGTAACTCCAGTTCTAGGCAATCTGATGCCCTCTTCTGGCCTCTGTGGGCATTGCATGATATGGGTGCACTTACATACTTGCAGACAACACACTCCTACACATAAAATAAAAATAATAAATAAAATATTTAGAAAGAAATGAAGAAAAATGGTATAGACCAAATAAAATGTGAAAAATATTTTTTGAAACTAAGAATGTTATAGGTCACTTGGGCATTGCCTCTGAGACTGTGTAAGCCCTTGCCTGTCCGTGTAGCAGTGTTTATATGAAAAAAAAATTGAAATAAATGTTGCATTTTTCTTATATGAAATCCATCTCACTCTAGACAACTGTTTCCTGGTGGTCACCTATCACTTCTGATCTTACAATATTTCTGCAATGAAACTCAGGCCAGAAAAAAAAAAAAAAAAAACACAAAAAACCCCCAAAAAACTCAGCATAGAACTGGGGAAATGGACAGGTGGCCTCAACCTTATTTGAGGAACTCATATTGTCAGCCAATCACTCTGTGGTGAGGGAAAGTTGATCTTCTTTAAGGGAGTGACAGTAGATAAGTTGAGCAGGTTCCAGGGAATGAATTCACAGAGTGACATGTGGGGCATGAACTTGACTCGATAGGTCTTAACATATATGAGAGGATGCTTGAACTCCTGTGGGGGGAGGTCTCTTGGGGGTTCAGAAAGGGGAGAAATTTTAAATGTGATTAAGAAGCATAAACTGCCCAAAATTTCAATAAAATATATATTTTAAAAAGATTCACCTGTAGAAAGTTGGACGTTATAGTTAATGTTTCCTAATTGTTTAGGAGAGCAAAATAAAAACTGACCAAGTGACTCTGAAGAAATCTTTAAACACAGCTAAAAACCTTCTAGTTTAATATTAATCATTGGAAATTTGCTACATAGATAAAAATAAATGAGATTTTGCTTGCCTATGAATATGGAAATAAGGGAAAAACTTCAACCAGCAAACTTTGAAAGGCATCTTAAAAGTACTATAATGTTGGTAAAATGGTAAGCAGTTTTTTAAAAGTTAAAAAGATATCAATATAAAATGACATATGAAATGATAAAATGTTAGGTACAGTCATAAGAAAAATATTTTGAAGAGATAAAATAGGTCATCTAGTAATCCTCAAGTTTGATCAGCTAAATATTCCTTCTAAAGTGTTTTCGAGAAGGCTAGAGATGGCTCAGTAGTTAAGAGAAAATACTGTTTTTCTAGAGAGCCAGACTTCAGTTCTAAGCACCTATGTTGGGTGACTCACGACTGCCCAGGACTCCAGCTCCAGGGAATCTGATGCCTTCTTCTGGATGCTGAGGGTACCTGCAGTCATGTGTGCATAGCACCCCCCACACACATACAAATAATTTTTAAAGTTCTTTAGAAGTTCATATTGTCATTCAAAGCCATTTTTATACAACTCAATTTAATTAACAGTGGCAAAAACATAAATTGAATACATGGCACCCCAGATATAGATAGCTACTTTCATAGAGCGAGAGTGTTCATTTATTGTTAATATTAGAATTCTCACAGCCATTAATTGGTGCATTTTTTATTGTGGAATTGCTCTTCACCTGTTTCAAATAAATGTAATGATTTATGCTAACCTTCAAAAGGACAATAATTTTCTTTATATGCAAAATCTATAACTCAGTATAAAATTATAGGTTCTATGATGTCATTTAGCACTAGTATTCTCAGCCATTCCCCAGAATCTTTAATAACCCTTGAAGTATAATTTCTTTCTTCTTTAAAATAAATAACAAATTGTGGAATGCTAATTAAAGAAAATAAAGAACCATATTATGATTAAAGATGTTTAAGAATATCCTTTTAACAGAAAGATTTTACATTAATGAGGATATTAATAAATTAAAGAATTTTGGTATTTTGATATATTAATTAATTTTTCAACAGTATGATCCTTTGATGAATTAATTTTGAGAAATTAGATTTCATTCCTATACGGATATTCAGAGCCCACCAGCATATATGATGCACGCTGATAGTTGAGCTAGGGAAGACAAAACGTGTCTTCTGAGTACAAAACTGTCTCTAATTCTAATAGAATGCATGCTAATTTTTATTTCACAAATCACAGAAGAAAAATTTATGGAAAAAGAATTATTTCAAATCAGCAGCATAGCAGAGACTTCTAATAAGAGGGAGTTAAGAAAAATGAGAAAACAGGGCTGGACAGATGGTTCAGAGGTTAAGAATGCTAGCTGTTCTCTCAGAGAACCCAGGTTTGATTCCCAGCACCCATGCTGAAGCTAACAACTGCCTGTAACTCCTGTTCTAGGGGAAATCCAACATCCCTTTCTAATCTCTGGAGGCATTGAATGACATGGGTGCACTTGCACACATGCAGGCAACATACTACACATGAAATAAAAATAATAAAAAAGAAAGAAAAGTGAGGAAAACAAAGGCTAGAACCCCTAGACCAGCTCTCAAATTTTCCTATAGAATAAAAAGAAATTAATAAATGCCAATATGAGTATGAGGATGGCATTTCCAGGGCATTCAAAGGATAAGCTTCTCCAGTTAACCTTTACCCCCTTGATATCTGTATTACGCTCCACGTATACTTTATCTGCTAAGTCAAGAATTTCTTACGTCTTATTTGATCCTTTGAATGTGACTTACTGATCTTCCATATGTAGACTAAAATCAAACAGTGAAAACACACGTGATAAAACTAGGTGTGTGTGTGCGTGTGTGTGTGTGTGCGTGTGTGTGTGTGCGTGTGTGTGTGTGTGTGGTATGTTTGTTCGTTTATCATAAAAATCTTAAATATCCATTTTTTCCACCTTCTGTTATTCAACAAGAAATTAGGCCCAGTTGATAAACAATATTACTATTAAATTCATTTTTTCTTTATGTTCTATATGGAAAGTACATAAATATCCTTTTAGTGTAGTACTCCATTGAAAGTCTCCAAGGAAGTCAGCACGCAATGAGTGTCTTCTGGCCACATGAAAGCCTTAATTTCCAGACCTCAAAGGTCTCAATCACAAAAATTTCCATCATATGTTAGATTGAGCTAAGAGATACCTACTCTAGTTATAGTATTAGACAATTAGCTTTTGCAGCATCTCCAAAGTAGAGCACAATATTTAAATCATGACTGAAAAGTGAAAAGTAAAACCAATTTTCTACATTAAGAATAGCCTAGGTAACACAACCAGAAGGGGCTGAGTCTTACTAGTAAGTCATGCTGATGTTCAAATCCTGGTGTACTGATTTAACTCCATATAATAGCATTCAGATTGTGTGGCTTCAAAGAAGACTGTTACCATAATGTTGTTGAAATGATGGAGCGACAGGTCTTCATGGTCCGTGCCAGATACTCTCTATAATGACGTCTTCCTTTACTTAGCTATTTAGAGAACCTTACTTTGTCCACTTTTTAGTATCATTTTTTCCAGTTTTTCCTGCCTTCCAGGCTCTGATAAATGTACATGGGAACTCGATTTGCTCTGTGTCTCCACTGACACTACCATGCAGAAGGAAGCAGTGTGTTGTGAGGAATGCAAGTGCAAATGTTCAATTAGCTTTTGTGACAACTGGTTGTGGAATTTTGAGCTGCTTTCTTCTACTTAGATTGATACAACACATGATTATCACATAGGGTGAAATTTCAGTCTAAAGAATATACATCATTTTTTCAAGGGAGAAGTTAAGAAGTGCTAATGTTTTCCTATCTGAAGTATTAGTAAACAAAGGACCACTAGCTTCGAACATTTGCCTGTATAGCATAATCTTACAAATCTAGTATTATTTTTACCTGAAAGTTAAAAAATGATGATTTAGGAAGTTCCATTAATTTATTACATGCCCCAGGATTTGCAAAAGCACAGCCATATTTCAAACTCAATGCTGTTTTTATTTAGTGATCATTTTCTGAATACAAAAAGAGAAAAAATAGTGATGGACAAGTCTGGGTACTATCAAGTGCTTCTGGAATTTTTCTAACATTTTACTCAAAGGACATCATTTATAAAGGTACACTAGACTACCAAACACTCCCTAATTCTATAATTCAAGTATCTCTATTAACGTTAAGCATATTCTGATTGCAGTAAGTGCAAACTGAGATCAGAAGAGACACCCCCTGTGCTCTGTATTTTAGGTTTCCTCATAATATTGCATTTGAGGATCGTCTCCACACCTTGAAAAATGAACAATAAAAAGAAGGGGAATAAGGAGAGTGAAAAATGTTTTAATCTTTGAGAATTTCTAGACATATTTGTGTACCACAAACCTAGAATCAAGAACTGAGATTTGAGCCAGGCATGGTGGCACACATCTTTAATCCCAGCACTCAGGAGGCAGAGGCAGTTGGATCTCTGTGCGATCAAGGCCAACCTGATCTCCATAGTGAATTCTAGATCAGCTGGTGTTACAGGAAATTCCTGTCTCAAACATAGAGCAAAACAAAAGTATTCCCTGTGATAATTCTGTCATAATACTCTCCTTGCAATATTTTATTTTTATTTTCTCCCTCAATTACTAAATTACAAAAATTATGAACTGGTCTTCATTTTAGAAATTTTTCTTTCTCTAACCAACAGTTGGCAGGTTTTTTTCTTTTTTAATCTAAAACAAGTCTAATAAAAGTATCAGTTATGGAGCTGGAGAGATGGTTCACCTGTTAACAGCATTTACTGCTCTTGCAGAGGACCTGAATTCGAGTCCCAGAACTCACATTTCAGCTAACAACTGTCTGTAACTCCAGTTCCAGGGGATCTGATGCCTTTTTCTGACCTCTGCAGGCATCATACAACATGGGTACACCTACCTACAGTCAGGCAATACACTAATACACATGGAATGAAAATAATAAAATTTTAAAAAATTAGAAAAAATAAAAGTGTCAGTTATAGAAATTATATTGTTATAAATGCCAAATCAAAAATAAATTCATAGATTTTTTAAAAAACTTGGCATTATAGCAACATTGAAAATAAATAACTAGGTTTCCTGACAACACATGAAAAACAAGTTCATTTTCTAAGGACAGCTATAGCTTTCAATAACGTAACACTAAGTTTGCAGAATCATTTTATTCAGATATAACATACAGGTATAAAAACCACACAGAAAGACTAAAATGTAAGATCCATAACATTAGAATTTCTTTGTCAGATACATCATTTGAAGTGGTTTATTGGTGGGATCCTGGAAAATCATAAACTTAGTATTTATGTCATTTGACTTAAGTGTGTATGTTTGCAAATGTGTATATGGACATTTTTCTAGAATTAAGGAGCATCAAATTTTCATTTTTTAGACTTGATAAGAATTCTTAGTCATTTTTTAATAGATTCAGCATAACAAACACAAATGTGTTCTCAGGTCTTTTTCTATTTCAGGTCCTGTGATTCTCAGGTGATCATTTCCTGTCAGAAAAAAAAATACATGAAAATTGATGTTAAAGTGGAAATTTATTTAGTGCAGACTACTAAGGGCTGCATATTTCTAAAACTCTAAAAGATCAGCACAGAGATGCACTTGGTAAAATTAAATAAACCAAAATCCTGGAGAAGAGAAGACTAGATGATTCAGCTAATTCTTATGCACTGTCTTCTATAACCAATTGTTTCAAAGGTAGTGCTTTGCTTTTTTTATGATTCAGCAGGTGCAATCTTATTAAATTCATGGATATACTCTTTAGCTACTAAGATTACCACTATAATGCATATTTGCTCATTCATTCTTTAAGTAAGTGTTGTGATAACTGATCTTCCTTGTCAATTTGATACAGCTGGGAGGGAGGAACCTGCATTCCAAAGTCTCCTCCATCAGACTGGCTTGTGGGGTATTTGTCAGTGGTGTATTTTCTTGATTACTGATTGATGTAGGAGGACCCAGCCTACTGTGAGTGGACCATCCCTAGGCAGGTGGGTCTGGACTGTATAAGAAATATGGATGAAGGTGAAAAACATTACTTGGACAAGTATGTGAAAAATCATGGAAACAATGTCAATTATATTTTTAAATTTCAGCAATTTCTACTATTTGTATGGACCCCTTCTTTATTCTATATACTGGAGAAGGAATATAATTTCCTGACAAGTGTACATATCTGGCCACATGTGATCATGTTACTAAGTGACATTTTTGGATCTGCTTTCCAATATCTGTGTTCAATATGGCTTGCTATATAATACTGATGGAAATTTTGATTTTTGCCATAAATTTTTACATATTCTGTAATTTTACTTTGAGGTGGAAGCAAAATTACTAGGGAAGAGACTTGTGCTTGACGAGATCAAAATATTAAATACACTTCATGGTTTTAGTTAAGTCCCTATATTTATTCATCATGACAAAATGACCACATAAAATCTGATGTTTCTGAAACATAATTAACAACTCCTGACCTGGAAATTTTTGCATAGCATAAGCTTTGTGGATTCCAACACCAGTCTTGCATGACATGAATTGAAATCACTGAATAGCTCACTGGAGAAGTCTGTCAGTGCAGGTAAGCATAATATTTTCCTGGCATATACACTGAATTTACAGGAAAATCAATAGAAAAAAAAAGATTATACTTTGAAATCCCTAGCAGAGATGCCTCAATCGTTAAAGAAGCTGCTCCGATAGGAAACAACACATGAATGTCATATTTCAAATGTCTTTGAGCAAAACACAGAGTGCCCGCTATAGAAAAGAATATACAAATACTCATAAACAGAGTGCAAAACAGGCTATGGCCACACTGGACTGTCAGTCACTTGTCAGTCTGTTTCCACTGTCTTTCCTCCTCCATTTCCCTTTTTATCTGCTCTCTGGCTTTGGCCCTTTGCGATGGAAGACACTATTTCTGGCTTACTAATCTGTTCTTCCCATAACTACTATCTAGTTTACCTCCAAGGAAAAATTAAGTTTATATTCACTAAAATGTTCAGAGATAGATAAAGGATCTACAATTGTATACATTTTCTTTTAAGAATAGGTCCAATATGATGGACTTTGTCTAGCATCCAGGACACCTCTGCAATGGTACTTTTGTCTAAATTCCCTTTCCCTTCATCTCTAGGGTTCCTCTTTGAATGTGTTGGCAAGGAGCAGACTCCAACCATTTAAACCAGAAAGAGAACTGTACATTGCGATACGAAGAAAGGTGAATGTGAGTTAAGTGGTCCTATTTTTTTGCAAAGGTTTTTAAAGTTTAACATGTAGTCATATGATATTGATTAGAATTATACAGAGAATGAAAACTATCTAAAACTGAAAAATGTAGTCAATAAAAAATAACCAAATTCTAAATTAAAAAAAAATAATCCAAAAGTCAACAAAAAGGGCATCAGAGGACTTATGGCATCAAATAAGAGGAATAAGAGAAAATAAGGGAGATAGAAGACCTAACCTCATCAATGCACAATCACTGAATTTTTGTTTTGTTTTTTGTAACGAACATTCTGCTAATAAGTTGTATATTTATGAGTGGATAGAAACAAGGCTCATCTATATACTGCTGCTTGTAAGCATGCTTAAAGACAGACAAAGCTGTGTTAATAATTAATGGCTGGAACGGGTCATACTAAGTATTTTTCCTAAGAAAACAGCATTAGGATTTTGAACAGAAATAGAAAAGTATTTCACAAGATCAAAAGGACCAATCCATTCAGGATGCTTGATAGTCATATGCATTTAAAAAGACAAAAATTGGGACTGGAAAGATAGCTCAGTGGTTAAGAGCACTAGCTGCTTTTGTAGAGGACCCAGGTTCAGTTCCTAGCACCCACATGGTGGCTAACAACTATCCATAACTCCATTTCCAGGGAATTCAACACACTCTTGCACCTGTGTTTTGCAATGCCTGAGGCATTATGGTCATGTACATAAAATAAAAAATAGTAAGAAGAAATAAAATCAAGGAAATAAGTAGACTATGTACCCTAGAGTGCTTTGCCTTGTCAGAAATTAAGGAGATAATCTTTTGAAAGAAAAATCAAAGAGAAAGATCAGCAGGTCTTATTTTATTTTGTTTCACTTACTGTTCCAAAGCATTGTCAAAAATGTGCACAATTTTGATGCGATTAGGGTCAGTTATATTTATCAACTATAATTTGTACTTTATTCTATAAATAAGTCAACATGTAGTCAAATGAAATCATAATTTTATGTCATATAAACACTTAACTTGTATAAACATTTCAATATTGAATATTTAGATGCCTTCTATTAATTTCTGTTAAAAAACTAATTTTAAAGATCATTCTTGGAATTAAAATGTTTGTGGATTTTATGATGATTTCTTTAAAGTAAATCTTTAAATATAGAATTTGTTTTATAAAACTACAGAGCTTTCAAGATTTCTAATATATATCACTAAGCTAACTTTTGAAAAACAAATGATATCAGTGACTATTCAGCTCTATCTGCCTGTGAAAGTCTCTTTAGCTCAATGTACCTATCGCTGACTGTGATTGGAAGCTTATAAGGCATTCTGTTTTCAGAAGTTTTGTTGTAGAATATTCCTTCTAGAAAACAAAAAATACCACTCTCTATTTTCATTTTATATAAAGGCAGTAAAGTTTTATCCAGGTTACCGAATGATCTGGACTTAAACAAGTTGAATATAAGAAAACAAAAAATATAAAGTAAATACGGATAAAATTAGATACATAGGAACCTTGCGAGTAGAAAATTCTGTAAAATTTTGAAAAGCCCGATGGTAATGAATGTCCTCTGAATGCTTGTATGATCTTTCTGCACCAACAAAACTCATGACTGTATATAGAGGAATGGCAGGCACTTAAAAAAGGAATTAAAATGAGATTTATCCTGACTTTTTCAGTTCTATAATGTCTTCCTAAAACTGTATTTCCTCACTATTTAATATTACTTTATAAGTCATGAAAATTTGGAGTTTCCTGCTATATACATGCTGTATGGTCTCTAGGAAGATTAGGGAACATCTCAGTCAAGAAGCATGTCCTGACATGAAGTTAAATAGCCAGAGGAAAACTAGCAGTAGACACGTGCATCAGTTGAGGCCCTTTATCTGTATTTTGACAGAAGAGGAGGAGGTCTGGGTCACAGGAGTCTGAATGTCTGGAAGAGATTAAAGCTGGTGTTTTCAGCTGCTAATCTCTTTAATCAGTAAGCCCCAGCTACTTTATGTAATGGAACTGAGATTTCTAAGGCATCACTTCAGAGAATGAACCAATCTTTGAGGATTTAGCCTAAGTCCTGCTTAGAAAGGGTGCCCCGTACAGAAATTTCTTCAATTTCCATGTGAACACAACCTTTTAGTTACAGTGAACAAGCAAGCACAAAGCTGAAAGTTACTTCATGATCTTAGAGCTATGTGTTTTGAAGTTCGGACCAACACCATCTGATTTAGACCTGGAACTCGGTGGTATTTTACACTTTGGTTTGAAACGTAAAGGCTTGTACACAGATGTTTTTCTAAACTCCATTTTCAGGTAGGGAATTTGCAATTTGGATTTCATATGCTACTAATGCAGTTATAATTTGTGGTATCTTACCTTGAGAATATTGGCCTTCTTTAATTGGAGATTTTTTAAAATAAGATTTTTAAAAAATTCTTTATTCAAATGACCTTAAGAGCAAAAATAAATTGTTTTATCTGGGCCAACTGTAGGGTCTTAAACACCCAAAAGGAAACTATAACCAAAGAT
>NW_008342276.1:7423369-7444029 GCF_000622305.1 Nannospalax galili | reverse complement strand
ACACATAAGAAGCAACAATGCCAGATAGGAGATGCCTTCCTTTGAGTTTTTGGCCAGGGTGGCCCAAGGGACTCCTAGATAGTAACCCAGCATAGAACTGGGAAAATGAACAGCAGATTCCAATCTTATCTAAAGGACTATTGACAACTGATTGCTGCTAGATGAGGAACAGCTGATCTTCCTAAAACAAGGCTCTCTAGATAGGCTTACTAGTTTCAGCAGACAGACAAGCACTGGAGTGGGCTCCAGTATGTGGAAGGGGGGAGGCTATGGGATGGTGCAATTTGGGAAGTGGGTATATAGATGAATAAGACTGTGTGGGATGTTCTGTATGATATACAAAACAGAAAAATAAAAAAAAATTAAAAAGAAGACTTATTTTTGAGGAGGAAGCATAAAAAATTTACTTCATATTAAATAGTAAATGTGATAAAGATTACCAGTGAAATCTACCTGATGATTTTATATCCATACTCAGGTACTAAGGATCCGAGTGTAACTGACTGTGACTAGTAATCATCAGACACATAGAGATTAAAGACACATGTGCAAACATCTAAGCGTTAGTACCGTTAAAAATGTAGGAAACAGCATATTTTAAAATGAAATGGAAATCTTCTTTAAAGGGTTAAAACCCATTCAATTTTATATCTTACAGGTTTTATACTGAGTTCAATACTGTAAAACAGTATTAATTCAACTGTAAACCTAAAAATTTACAGCCATTTTTGAAAGAGATGTATCCTTGCTTCTTTGGAGTGAGTTACTGAGTACGTTAAAGCTGTAATGAAATGCTTCTTCTAATCATGAGGTTATTAAATTTAAAAAAATAATAATTCTTCAAAGCATAAAAATTTGCTTCTTAATAATTAGTAGATGTGAAAAACATTACCACTGAAATCTACCTGACGACTTTATATCCATGCTCAGATGCCAAGGAGCTCAGAAAGTAACTGACTGTGACTAGTAATAATCGAATATATAGAGATTAGAAACGCAAGTGCAAACACCCTAGTGTTAATTGCATTAAAAATGAAGTTTTCTGTATGAAACTGTATTTTAATAATGAAATAGAGATCTTTTTTAAAGGTTAAAACCTCATTTAATTTTATGTCTTATAGGGTTTATACTGAGTACAATATTGTATAACTATATTAATTCAACTGTAAACCTAAAATTTTACAGCCAATTTTGAAAGACATGCATCTTAGTTCTGGAAACTGTTACTGAATATGTCAATGCTGTTGTAATGAAATGCATCTTCTAAGTATGTGGTTATTAGGTTCAACAGTGAACCTAAAATTTTTATAGCCACTTTTGAATGAGATTTATCTTTGCTCTGGAAACTTATTGAGTATGTGAAAGCTGTAATGAAATGCTTCTTCTAAAAATATTTTAAAAATTCTTTATTGAATTTTTGTGAATTTGATACAGAACATCTCAGTCAATCTTAATCTTCTTTATACCTCCTTCCCCACTGGCTCTCTTAGCCCCCCTGCCACCCGACTGGAACTCAAACATTCTATCATTTGTGTTAAGGCCTATTGTGTCAAGTTAGTCCCCAGATGTTCTTCAGTGCAAGCACATGTTCTGAGGTCTGGTTATCCTGTCCAGAGTCCTGTCCCTCGCTTTAGGAAGATAAGCTCTTCCTCACGGAGCACTAATCAGTTGCCAATATTTCTTCAGCTAAGATTGGGGTCAGATGTCATTTCCCTAGTTCTATGCTGGGTTTTTGTCTGCTTGAGTTTGCATGGGTGTTGTGCATCCTGTCATCATTGCTGTAGGCATGTGAGCAGGGTCCCAGGAGCTTGTAGGACTCTATTTCCGTATTTCCATATTTCTATTCCAGGGTCCCAGGAGCTTGTAGGACTCTTCTTCCACAATGGTCCCTGAGCTCTGGGTGACTGAAGTTTAATATAGAAATCCTGTTCAAGGACCAGCATTCTGCAGATTCTTAATCTCTATGCTTTGATCGTTTTTGACCTTTTGTGTTCCTGGGCCTCTGTTGCATGAGGAAGACTCATTAATGAGAACTGAGATATTCATTAGTGTTCTCTTTACCCCTTGTTCTATCTTCCATGAGCCTTAGATGTAGAGGTTACATTGTAGATGTGCCACTTAGGCTTGGCCGATTCACAGACAATATCAGTGTGTGACTAGTTGTGGTACTCTATAATAGACTCTATCTGGTACAAAAGAAGCTTCTTTGATGAGTAGTAACTGGGATATTTGTTTGTAAATATAAGGTACATAACTATACATAGTAAGAAATTACAGTAATCTAGGGATATAACGGTCTTGGGGTTTTCTCTAAAATCTATAACCAGCCATGTGTATTTGACTATGTTTACAGTACCACACATGAGTTTCCTCCCATTGAGTGGGTTTTTAGTCCAACTGGGTTGCTGTTGATTGCCCCCAAGAAAAAAATGCCTCTACTGCGACAGTGTCATATGATGTACTAGCCATTGATGCAGTCATTTGGTCATTTGGTGGTGTTGGACTATCAGTTGATGTTCTCCCTTAGCAGCTTGCATAGAGCTCTCCAAAGCTATGAGAACTAGCCTTCAGGGCAAGTGGCTTCCAGGTCAGTTCCAGTTCCATTGCTCCAAATCTTGTGACTGAAATATACTATGTCTTCAGCAAAAGTGTCTTATCTTCAAGTTCTCAGAGGCAATCAAGGACTCTGGCAATAACCTGTGTAATTTTGAGAGTCTCTTGAGCTATCCTGGTCAACAACTCAAAGGAAGATTTTTCCTGTCTGGCACTGTTTCTTGTTATGTAGCCTTCAGCTGTATGCATGGACTCATATGAAGACATCGTATATGTAATTTGTCATTAGGTTGTTGGATTAATGTGAGTCCCTCTGTTTTTTTTTATACTAGCTAGGCATTATTTATCTCCTCTCTCTCCCTGTCTAACCCTTCCACCATGATGTCCACTTAAAGTTTCCTAATTTTCCTTTGATAATACCAGCCTCCTCTAGTCCCACATCTCTTTAGCTCCTTCTTTCTCTTTATCCCCAAAGTTACTTACATAACCCTCCTTCCCCCCTCCCATTTAAATACCCCATTTTATCCATTTCTCTCCTAGTAACACCTGTCTCCTACTGTTTTCTCTTAAGTTCCTTCATTCCTTTTACCTCCCTGGTTCCTTTCAGTTATCTTGGTTCCTACAGTTACATCAGGATACATACCCACTTATAAAGATTTGGTACTAGGATCCACATGTGAGGGAGAACATACATCATTTGTTTATCTGAGTCTGTGTTACTCCACTTAGTATAGCAGTTTCTAGCTCCATCTGTTATTCTGCAAATTTCATGATTTCATCTTTCCTTAGTGCTGAGTAGAACTCCATCGTATAAATGTACCACATTTTCATTATCCACTCATCAGCTGAGGGACACTTTGCTTGCTTCCATCTCTCAGTTGTTGTGAAAACAACAGCAACAAACATGGATGTACAAGTGTCTCTACAATAGGATGAGTCCTTTGGGTATAAGCCAAGGAGTGGTATAACTGGGTCAGAACCACATTTTCATTATCCACTTGTCAACAGAGGGACACTTGGGTTGCTTCCATCTCTTAGCTATTGTGAAAAGAGCAGCAACAAACATGGATGTACAAGTGTCTCTGCAATAGGATGAGTTCTTTGGGTATATGCCAAGAAGTGGTATAACTGGGTCAAATGGTAGGTTCATTTAGAGTTTTTAAGAGTTCTCCACACTGCTTTCCGTAGGGGTTGAACAAGTTTGCAGCCCCACCAGTAGTGGACGAGTGTTCCACTTTCCCCACATCCTCTCCAACATTTGGTATGATTTGTTCTCTTGATCTTAGCCAGTCTGACTGGGGTAAGATGAAATCTTAAAGTGGTTTCAATTTGCATTTCCCTAATTACTAATGATGTTGAACACCTTTTAAGATGCTTCTTAGCCATATTTGTTTCTTCTTTTCAGAACTCTCTATGCAGATCCTTAGCACATATTTTAATCGGGTTGATTGTTTTCTTGATTCTTTGGTTTTTGAGTTTATATATTCGATGTTGAACACCTTTTAAGATGCTTCTTAGCCATCTTTGTTTCTTCTTTTCAGAACTCTCTATGCAGATCCTTAGCACATGTTTTAATTGGGTTGATTGTTTTCTGTCCCATTTTGTGGGTTTTCTCTTCACTTTTTTTATTGTTTCATTTGCTGTACAGAAGCGATGATTGCTGACTTTAATTCCTGAGCAACACTTAGAAAATCCTCTCCTACACCTATATCCTGTAAGTTACTGCTAATATTTTCTGTTAGCAGTTTCAGAGTTTCAGATTTCATATTGAGGTCTTTGTGATCCATTTGGAGTTGACTTTTGTTCAAGGTGAAAGATAAGGGTCTAGATTCATTCTTCTACAGGTAGAGATCCAGTGTTTCCAGCACCATTTGCTGAAGGTGCTGTCTTTCCTCTAATGAGTGTTCTTGGCTTGTTTGTCAAGTATCAGGTGACTGAAGTTGTATGTACTCATGTTTGGGTCTTCAATTAAGTTATTGATCTACAGGTCTATTTTTGCACCAGTACCATGTTATTTTACTGACTATAGGTCTGTAATATAGGTTGAAATCTGGTATAGTACACCTCCCTCCAAGCATTACTCTTTAGGCTCAGAGTTGCTTTCGCTCTCCAGGGTCTTTTGTGCTTCCTTATGGATTTTAGGATTTTTTTTTCTAATTCTGCAAATGTCATGGGGATTTTGATTGTCATTGCACTGAATCTCTAAATCAGATCTTAATCAGCTTTTTTGGATTACAGATCTCATTCCAAATTCTAATAGTTCAAAATATATATATTGCTTTATTATAATGTGTTTTTCTTGAACAATAAGAACCTGTTTTCAAAAACATCTTGCATTTTCTCACCTTAAAATCAGTGTCTGAGGGGGCTGGAGAGATGGCTCAGCAGTTAAGAGCACTGGCTGTTCTTGCAGAGGACCTGAGTTCGATTCCCAGCACCCACATGGTGGCTAACAACCATCCATAACTCCAGTTCAGGGAGAATCCAGTGCCCTCTTCTGACCTCCACTGGCATTGCACAATAAAGGTGACCTTACACACATGCACACAATATACTCAAACACATAAAATAAAAATAATAAGTAAAATATTAAAAAATCAGTGTCTGAGAATAGCTTTCCATTTCTGGGCAATGACTTTCCAGGTATGAGATTGAGAAAACATACTAATAATATTTATGGGACAGATTCTGTATTTATTTTATATAGACACAAATGCTTTCATGTAGCCCTGCAACTCTTGGTAACTAAGATAAGTTGTTTGACTCCTGTTATTTACAGAAAAATGATATATTTAAATATGATTGCCTTCTGCATTCTGGGATTAAAGACATGTGCCACTATGTGGGTCAGTTATTTCTTTATGACCAAAGATTCCAAAATTTTATAATAGGACTCATTCTATAGTTGGTCTATATCTTTTCTTTATTTGTTTATTTGTTTCTATTTCTTAACTGAGCATATATGACATCAGATGCCATTATACCATTTCAAACAAAGTGCACTTTAGTATATTGTACCCCCTTCCCCCAGCCGTTGACATTCCTCCACTCTCCTTCTGTCCTTCAGTTTAACTTATGACCTTTTACCTCTCTCCTTCTCTCTTATTCTTTCTACCCTCTCTTGGTGTCCTTTATAGTATTTTTAATATAATATCAACATTGATACTTATTTTTAAACATCCCTGTATGTATGCAATACAAGGTAGGACAATCATATGAAAAAGAATATGCAGTTTTGTCTTTCTGAGTTTGGATTCCCTACCTTAACATAAAATTTTCTAGATCCATCCATTTTCCCACAAATTTTATAATTTCACCTTTCTTTGTTTTTTGAGTAAATTCCATTGTGTATATGAGCCAAATTTTCATTATTCACTTATTCCTGGATATGTAGACCTGTTTTATTTCCTGGATATTTTGAATAAAGCAGCAATAAACATAGGTGTTCAAGTGTTTCTGTGGTAGGATATGAAATATTTTGGGCATTGCAGTACTGCTTTTCATTCCCACAGTCAGTGAGATAAGAATTCCTTCCCCATATCCTCACCGGCATTAGCTGTCAGATTTCTTCATGATAGCTATTCTGATAGGGTGAAATGCTATCTCAAAGTAACTTTGATTTGCATTTCTTTGATGACCAGGGAAGCTGAACACTGTGTTAAATACATATTGGCTATTTTTGCTTCATTTTTAAAATTAAAATTATTTTCAGAACTTTATTCAATGTTATTTGAACATATTCACCCTCCCCCAACTCCTAACAGATCCATTCTCTCTTGTTCACCCACTCAAGTTTGTGTTCTCTCTCTTTTATAAACCCACTAAGTTCAGTTTGTACTGTTCATGGGTGTATTCACCAGAGTGTGGGTGAGCTACCACAGGACACACTCTTAAAGAATATTAACTCTCCTTCCCTCAGCAGCTATCACATACCAATGCTTCTCAACCAGGAGTGAGACTCTGTGCCCACAAACACTCTCCATGTTGGAATTTTGTCTGGCTTGAGCTTGCATAGGTCTTTTGCTTTCTCTCACAACTGCTGTGAGTTTGTATGTGCACCTGCCTTGTTGTTTCCAGAAGACACCTTTTCCTTTAGTCATTTACCACACCCAGCTCTTACAATCTTTCCAACCCCTCTTCCACAATGATCCCTGAATCATGGGAGGAGAGGGTGTGATATTGGTGTCACATTAATGATTGAGCATTTCAATATTTATTTTCTTTGTACCTGGACAAGTTGTGTGTCTCTGTGCTAATTTCTGGGTACTGCAACAAGAACAACAACAACAACAACAAAATCTCTGATGAGGGTTGAGAGATGTACTAATCTATGGATATGACTATATGTTATTAGGAGGCAGTTTAATACTATGTGTTTTAGCAGAATAATACTAGTAGGTTTTCCACTAAGCCCATGATCTGTCAATTTACAGGCTTTTGACCTGAAAACAGTGTCAAGTACAGGTTTCATCTTGTTGTGTGGGCTTTAAACCCAAACAGAAAATTTTTGTTATTGCCATAAGATTTGTGCCATTATTGAATCAGTGGACATGTTTTGGCAGGCAGGTCTCATTGCAATTCACAGAAATCCTAGCTAGGTATGACTGACAACTATGTTTTTCCTCTGGTAGCTCATATAATATCTTTTAGGACTATGGAAGCTAGCCAGTACAGATGAAGCTTCAATGTCAGTACATTCTTCATTTCTCCATATTCTATGTCTTAAATATGTTGTGTCTTCAGTAATAGGGTCATACAATAAAATGCTTGAAGGGAACCAATAATATTGACAATAACCTGTAGTGTTTAGGATGTCTATGGGACTCCACGGACTAACAGCCCCCCCAAAATGTAACTCATTCCTGGCAATGGGATTTTATTTGTTAGCCTGTGTTGTCCAGTAGGAGTGTTTTTGCCCCATTCCAGGATAACTGTATTTAAACTCTTTTGAAATAACTGCAATTTTGGTAGAGGAGAAAGTAGGAAAGATGCTTGAATTTATTAGCATGGTAAGGACTTTCTGAATAGGACTGAATAGTACAGGTATTAAGACCCAATAATTGTTAAATAGGAACTCATGGAACTAAAAAAAAAACTTCTGTAGAGCAAAGGACACCAATTAAATGAAGAAGTAGCCCACAGATGGGAAAAAAATTTTTGCCGCCTATACATCAGACAAAGGACTACTATGTAGAATACACAAATAACTAACAACAACAAAAAAACTGAATATAAAGAAAACAACCAGGGGCTAGAGGTAGATCAGAAGGTTCAGAAGTTGAGAAAACTGACTGCTTTTGCAGAGAATGTGGGATTGAGTCCCAGCACCCACATGGCAAATAACAACCATTCATAACTCCATTTCCAGGGGATCCAATGCTCCTTTCTGATCTTTGCAGGAATTGTGTGATGGGTGCACTTACATACTTATAGGCAGACATGCATACACATAAAATAAAAATACTAAATTAAATATAAAAAATAAAGAAACCAAACAATCAAATAAAAAATGGGGCATGGAGCTAAACAGAGAGTTTCACAGGGTAAAATAAACATGGCTTAGAAAAATTTAAAAATATGTTCAACACCCAAAGCTATTGCGGAAATTCAAATTGTAACTACTTTGGGAGTTCATCTTACCCCAGTCTGAAAGGCTAAGACCAAAATATGAAATGATGAGCAATGTTGGCGTACAGATGAAGAAAGAACACTTATTTATTGTTGGTGAGAATGCAAATTGGTGCTGCCACTTTCGAAATTAATATGCAGGTTCATCAAAAAGCTAGAAATAGATCTACATGATCCAGCCATCCAACGGCTGGGTATATACTCAAAGGACTCTACTACAGAGACACTGGCCCATCCATGTTCATTGCTGCTCTATTCACAATAGCCATGGAAACAGTGTAGATGTCCACCGCCTAATGAATGGATAATGGAAATGGGGTACATTCATACAATGGAATATTATCTGGGTATTGAGTAAAACACAATTATGAAATTGCAGGTAAATGGACAGAGTTGGAAACAATCACTGAGTAATATCATCCAGACCAAGAAAGAGGAATGTTACGTTTTCTCTCACTTGTGAATGTTGGCACAGTATATTCAGATATATGTGTTTCATTTGGAATACTCGTAGAAGTTGGGAAATTAATATATGGCCATGTTGGAGGGGTCTTTCATGGGAGATAACATGGAACAAAGTGGTGTGAGGAGAATAATGAAACAGAAAGGGTTAAACGTGGTAGGGTGAGGGAGGTAGGAGGTGGATGGAACACAGGGATAACTAACACTAATACCTTTTTAAAGAAGCATAGGGTCTATATGCCTTAAAGAGAGAGGTGAAAAAGTTTTGAATTTCCAGACTTGTGACTTCCAGTCCAAGTGATTCAACCTTTAGAAAGCTTCACAGAGGCACTGGCGAGGGAGGGTTGAAACAAATTCAGACTTATGATTAAACTAGCTCATGGGTGTGGCTAGCAGCCTACACCCAAATAACCTATTTGGAATGAAGAATCAAAAAGGAATTATAGACAAGCAACAGGCCAAGTGTTTACCACAGAGGGTGCCTATCAGAAAAACTAATGCACATCCTTAAATGTTTATGTATAACTGTCTGGTAGCTTCAATTCTTTGTTAGTTTGTCAAAATATATATGCAGTTTAACAAAGCAGCATTCTACCAAACCTATCAAGGATATTAGAATACCTTTATTTGGATTGTATTTTTCCTGAATAAATGGTGTTTCAGTTCAACCATTAAAATTCCACTTTTTAATCTGTAGTCTGAAATTTAGAGACTATTGTTATGTTTATGAACATCATTATTTTGTTAAATTGCTTTATTATTCTTGCATTATCTAAAAGTTAATCTTTTCTGTCATTTTTCCTCATATCTTACCATTTTCGTCACCTTAATCTGTAACCTCTATTAAATATAATTTTAACAATTAAATTTTTTATTTATTATTTTGTTTTATGTGTAGGAGTGTATTGCCTGAATGTGTATAAGTGCACCCATGTCATGCAATGCCTGTGGAAGACAGAAAACAGCATCTGATCCCCTGGATCTGGAGTTACAGATGATTGTTATCCACCATGTGGGTGCTGGGAACTAAACTTGGGTCCTCTGGGAGAGATGCTTGTGCTCTTAACAACTGAGCCATCCAGTCCCCCGTTTTAACAATTTTTATGTAGAGATTTTTTTTTTTAGTATTCTTTTTAAATTTTGTGTGTTGTTTCTTTTCTTTTTTGACAGAAGGAAGAATTTACTTGGCTTATGGTTACAGAGGGTAAGGTAAAAGCCCAGCATGGTGGGGAAGCTTGGTGCAAAAGTGGCCAGAGCAGAAAGCTGAGTGCTCACATCTTAAAGCAGGCACAGAAAGCAAAGAGAGAGAGAGTCAGATTGGAAGTGGGAAAGCTATACACCCAAACTGACATTCTTCCTCCAGCATGGCCACACCTAGCATAGATTCCATGATCCTCCCCAAACAGCTCCAGGACCTGGGGACCAAATATCCAAATACTTCAAGCCTATGGGGGAACACTCTCATTCAAACCACATAGTTACCATGCCTGGTTTATGCAGCAATGGGTGTTGAACCTAGAACTTCATGCATGCTAGACATGCACTATATAAACTAATCTACATTTCAGTTTACAACTGTAGGTCCTTTCAAGCATCCTTCATACTACCAAGATCCCTATGCTGGGTTTAATTCATTTTTATTGAATTTCTATTAGGCACCCTTAGCTATCCCTATATGCAGACCCCCACATCCTGCCCACAGGACTTGATGCATTTTGTCATATATGTTAAGGCCTAGTTTGTTTACCTGGATGTCCCTCAGAGTGAGCTCATCCTCACTGAGTTCATCCACTGGAGCCTGTTCAGCCTGTCTAGCATCTATCCCTTAAAGATCAACTCTCCCTCACCCAGCAGTGATCAGCTGCCAATAGCTCCTCATCAAAGCTGTGACCTTCTGCCCATTTCCTCAGTTCTATACTGGTTTTCATCTGAGTTTGCTTGGGTCCAGTCACCACTCATCAAAGCTTCTGTTGCAATAGTCGATGACTGTTACATAGTTCCACAACTACTCACACACAGAGAATCAGTGTCTGTGAGATGTACAACCCTAAGTGACACATCTACATTGAAACCTCTACAGCTAATGCTCGTGGAACAGAGGGGAACAAGGGGTTGAGAGAGTACTAATGCATCTCTCAACTGTCATCAACAAAGCTTCCTCATGCAACAGAAGGAGATGAACCCAGGAGGCCACAAATGGCCAAAGTATAAAGAATAAGAGACTATAGAGTGTGGGTCCCTGGACAGGAATCCTATATTAAACTTCACCCACCCAGGGCTCAGGGACCATTCAACAAGAGGGGGACGACAGATTGTAAGAACCAAGGAAGGAGGTGCATGACCATAAGAAAAGTCTTACAGGCTCCAGGGACCTTGCTCATATGAACTTACAACAATGGTACAGCATGCACAGGATTCTTTAGATTCCTTTTTTTCCCCCTTTGAAGTACATATATGAACTTATGGCAATCCTGGCATCCAGCACAGGGCCCATGCCAACTCAATCAGAGAAGCACTCAGAGTGAAGCGAGGGAAATGGGTAGTAGGTTGGCCTAGTATAAGAAGTATTGGAGATTGATCACTACTGGGTGAGAAAGAGTAGACCATATCAATGATCTCTAGATAGGCTCACTAGACTCCAGTGGATGAATTTTCACCGAAGGACTTCTGGGTACAAATGCTGACTAGATTCCTTTTTTTGAATTTATTTTTTTATTGAATTTTTGTGATTTTCATACAATATAGTTTGATAGTTTGATGGTATTTAGATCCCCTCCCCTATCTGCACTACACACACACACACACACACACACACACACACACACACACAGCCTATAGAATCTGATTTGTGTCCCCAAATGTCCTTCAGTGTGGGTCTATCCATTGGATCCACCAAGAGTCCCACCCTTGTAAGACACTGTCTCTGTCCTTCTCAGCAGCCATCTATTGCTTTTGTAAAGTGTCATTGAGAGTTGTTTTCTTGTCTTAAATTATACATATCCTTCCACATTTTAAAGTGTTGGAAAATCATTTGCCATTCTCAGAAATTTGACTGCTTCCTATTTGGGGCACTTATTTGTTCCTGTCCTTAAGGTCATTCAGGGATTTCATATTTTATTCTAATACTTTATTTAATTTTGGGGGTGTTAGTATATAAACTTTCACCATGGAATCTTCATACATAGATGTTATTGTATTTTATTCACATTCATTCCCACCCCCTCTCCTCTGGCCCTCCCCACCTTTAAGAAATTTTCTTTCTCCCTCTAGTTAGTCCTAACTTATGTTTTCTAATTATATGTAGTCTATTAATGAATTAATCACTTTTCTGTTGCTAAGATAAAACACTATGACTAAAAGCAACTTACAGAAGAAAGGATATATTTTGGCTTATGAGTCCAAGAGGGAGAGTCAATAATGGCAGGGAAGGTATGTCAGCAGGTGACTGAGCGACCAAATCTTTAGTCATAAACACGAAGCAGAGAGAGTGAACTGGAAGTGACACCAGGCCATGAACTGTCAAAGTTAAGAATGACACTTCCTCTGGCAAGGCTGCATCTCCCAGATTCCATGACCTCCTTAAATAGTACCACTGCCTGGGAGCTAAGTGTTCAAATACTTGAGCTTATCAGGAAATATTTCTCACTCAAAATACCACAATTATCCTATTTCTCTCCACCTTTAAGATCTCTTCTCTCTTATGATCCAATTATAGTTTTCTAGTTTCATGACCTACACACACATATGAATAAATACATATACACATAAGCACACACGCATATCCAAATATGAGAGGTAGATCACATTTTCATTATTCATTCATCTGTTGGAAATCTAGACTGTTTGCATTTCCTGGATTTTGTGACTAGTGAAGGAATAAACATGCATGTAAATGTAGTTGTGTCGTGTATTGATTTAGCATCTTTCAGGTGTACATAGAATCCTTCAGTGTACCAGGAGAGGCGGAAGTTCATAATGATTTCTGTACTGACCTTACAAACTCACACTTGCCCTGGTGGTGAAGGAGCGCTCCTTGTTCTCTGCATCCCTACAATACGTATAGTTTGTTTTATGTTGACTATTCTGACTGCAGTGAGAGACCGACAAAGTAGTTTTAAACTGCATTCCCTGATAGATAAGGATATTGACTAATTTTCAAGTATTTTTTCCACTTCTATTTATTCTTTTGAGAACAGTTTATTCAGTCCATTAACCCATTTATTAATTGGATGACCTGTATTATTGGTGATGAATTATACTTATTGATTTACATATGAAAAGCCAAGCTTACATCCTTGGAATAAAACGAACTTAGTCAGGTATTTAAGCTTCTTAATGTGTTCTTGAATTTTATTTGTAAGGGTATTATCGAGAATTTTTGTGTCTATGTTCATCAAGGAAGAAGTTTGTTTTCTTTCTATTTTGGATCTATATCTGGCTTAGGTGTCAGGGTAATGCTGGCTTCACAGAGCACAGTTGGTTCTCTTCCTTCCCTTTGTGTTCTGTGGAAAGGGTTCAGGATTATTGGTGTTTGCTTTTTTTTAAATGATTTGTATAATTTGGCAGTGAAAGCACAGGGTCTTGGGTTTTCAATATATTTAAATATATCATCAAAAAACATTATTCAAACATTTTAGGTATTCTAGAAAGTTGCCTTGAACATCTAGTCTTTTGTATTGTTAGAAAACAGAATCCCGTATATTTGTTTTTATTAGGAAAATGCAAGTTTGAAAAGATTTCAGTTCAATCTATATTAACCCATAAATTAAAAGTAAATGTATTATAGCTAGTAATCGTAGAGGTATTTGATGACATTAATTTAAGTGAAATTGTAAAAAAATACAAAATTAAAAACTTTAAAAAAATACTTAACAAAACTAAAGAATATTTTATTTATTTATTTTTCATATGTGTGTTTTCCCTGCATGGTTGTAAGTACACCCGTGTCATGCATTGCCTGTGGAGGTCAGAAGAGGGTGTTGGATCCCTGGAACTGGAGTTACGGATGGTTGTTAGTCACCATGTGAGTGCTGGGAATTGAACCCAGGTCCTCTGCAAGAACAGTCCCTATTCTTAACCACTGAGCCATATCTCTAGTCCCTATACTTGACAAAAATAAGAAATGAAAATACAATAATGTTGCCAAATATTAATACCTATTTTAGAAATGTAATTATTGCTAAATATAAAGTACTGGGTCACAAAGAAAATATAGGATCAATAAAAGAATATGGAATTAAGCATTAGTCTAAAACAGGCATAAAGATTTAAAAGCATATTTCCAGGATAAGGTAGAAAAAGTGAATTACATGATGACTGGCGATATATGATAATTTAAGAAATTATTGATTGGCCATATAGAATTGCTTTTTTTTTAAGGTTGCAGGTCATATAACACTTTTTGATAGCTTTTACACTGTTTTCCTTTAAAAAGTCATTATCTTAAATTTGCTTTTATTCCTGAAATAAATCACACACCAAACCAACTTGAGGAGGAAAGGGTTTATTTTCACTTTTCCACGTGACAGTCCATCACCAAGGAAAGTCAGATCTAGGATTCAAGGCAGGAACCTGGAGGCAGGAACTGAAGCAGAGATCATGGAGGAATACTGCTTACTGGCTTGCTCCTCTGGCTTTCTCAGTTACCCTCCGTATACAGCCCAGGCCCTCCTGCCCAAGGAAGCCACTGCCCACAGTGGACTGGGACCTCCTGTATCCATTACCAACTGAGAAAATGCCTCACAAACATGGGCTCTGGCAATTCTGATGGAGGAAATTTCTCAAGTGAAGTTCTCTATTCTCAGGGATCTCTAGGTTATGACAAGTTGACAAAAACCAACCAACACAAATTCTGCCATCAAGTTTAATGACTACCTAATGGTAATATATTGTGAGTCCCGTTTTACTTTTTCTGACAGTGAAACTTTTTTCAGACATGTATATATTATATCATATTTTGAATACTAGTATTTTTGTTACATAAAACTATTTCCCTACTTTTTTATATCTTTTTTTTGCTTTCAAAAATGACAATTTTGACATCTTGAATGTTGTCAGCTGCAACATTATTGCTTGGAAGAATGCAGTCTGCAAGCCTTACACACAGGTATATTTTTCTTTGGAAAAGTTCAAGGACTCCTATGGCAGCAGGGAACATGCACCACACTGTTAAAAGGCAACTGGAGCCGGGTGGGGTGGCGCATGCCTTTAATCCCAGCTCTTGGGAGGCAGAGGCAGGTGGATCTCTGTGAGCTCAAGGCTCAAGGCCAGCCTGGTCTACATAGTGAGTTCCAGGACAGCTAGGGCTACAGGGAGACCCTGTCTCAAAAAGAGAACAACAACAACAACAACAACAACAACAAAAAAAAGACAACTGCATGGAATAGAAGATCATTCAAGATTGTTTGGCTATCATAAAAATTCAAACAAATTTCTTCAAACCATTAAAAAATTTCATATCATCTATTTAATGACATTATTCTTCATGACTAATACTTTTAGTGTCCAAAATGTTTTCCTCCTCAAGGTCATGAAAGAACTCTTCTGTGGTTTTATAAATTGTTGCTTTCTTTCTCGTATTCTTTTGCTTGAGGCCTGAGCGTAGGTTCAGGTTAAATTACATTGCAGGTTAACTTATATGGTTTGACTAATTTTATCAGTTTCATTTCCTGAAAACACTGTCCTTGATCTTTTGAAGGTCATCTCCAAATGTCCACATATGTGTGAGCAAGCCTCCAGTGTGAAGATTTTATGGCACAAATAAGCCACATGTTGCTTTCATTTCTCCACTGTGTGAATTGAAGGAGCCCAAGGTGGAACGCAGTTTAGTTTTCTAAATTCACATAAAAATATACGTGGTTGGTGAATGTGGATGTGTCAGTATTTCCTGAAATAGAACTTTAAAAGAATTAGCAAATTCATGAACTTCTTGTTATACAAAGACATCTTAAAAAATATAAACGGCAACCAATTCTGGTGGCAAGGGCCTGAAATCATAGCTACTAGGGAGAGTAAGGGGCAGCAGAATAGTAAGTTCATTGCCCACCAGGACTAGAGAGTTCAAGGTAAGCCTGTGCAAATAAATGAAATCCTGATACAGAATAAAAAGTAAAAAGAGGGCTGGGGATACAACTTAGCAGTAGAGCATTCACCTGCCGTACAAGAGGCTGGAGTTTCAATCACCAGGATCATAAATATACATGCATATGCACATATGTATATATTTTTCACTAAAAAATATATGCTGACCACATACTCATACACACACATCAGATACTTTTCTAAATATTATAAATGTATCAGTGAGCAAATGTTTTGAATCTCCATTTTATGATGCACAAATTCTCTGTTTCCTGCTGTCTTTTTATAACCAAAGAGTAAGAGATTATACTGCATACATGTAAAACATCTAGTGGGGAATGGTTGGGGTGCCAACAACACAGCAGACAGTAGCAGGGGTATCAGAGTATAAGGGCTCCAGTCGGGGGAGGGAGGCTATGGGAGGGTGCTATCTGGGAAGTAGGTGTAAAAAAAAAAATCTCCTAAGATGAACTCAGAAAAAAAAAAGCAGCAACTAAAACATAAAACAAAAATGGGTAACTTAGATGCATATGGAAAGAAATGGACACCTCCAGAAGAGAAAAGCCAGATTACTTAGAAATGTGAAAAACAATTCAAGTACAATTGTAATTAGAAAAATGAATGTTAAAATCAGAATAAAATGCTCTTCTGCTTAACAAATTGGGTGAACAAATTTTGGAAAACTCCAGATAGCAGTATTTAAATTTATGCTGTTTATTCTCAATTATGCTACTGTAACAAGAAAACCGCCCCACAGTATATAGAAATAAATGGATATATGACTATTTCAATAAAACTTTATGCAGAGAAATAAGCTGTTAGATAGTAACTTGATGACTTTTGATCTAGGTAAATATTCAACAAAACGTAGGCAGACAGTTTGGGTATCTAGCAGCTCCACATTCGGCCAGTCCCCCGTCCATACTCTCAACTGCTCCCTCCTTTTACATAGGTCAGAATCACACTGGCCCCAGTTTTAGAAAAAATGGTTGAACTTCAGTTTCTTCCTGCATACATTTTCCCATCATCATGAAACACCATTCCCTCCTCCAAACCCCATTTTGCTTCAAATAATTTCACCAGTCTTCTGAAGAAAATTGGGGTGCAGATAATACAAAGTTAACCATTGTAAACTTTCCTCATCCTGAAAGTCAGATTCATTCTTGAACACTCTGGCTGTATTTACATGATCAATATATACTCAACATTCCTCCACATATAACTGAGAGCTCAGGAAGTAAATGATTTTTGGATGGTTCTTAAGGGAGCGAAAGATGCCAAGACCTCAGAAGGCACATTCAGCTGCTGTTATTGAACTTATTGAACAAAGGAAGAAACATACTCTGTCCAGAATCTGGGGACATTTGGTCGTATTTCCCAAAGGGAATGACCACAACAAGGAGAATTTCCCACAATCTGATGTCCTTTCATTTTTAATTCTTCCTGACTTGGCTTGCCCTCGTTTCCCCTAAGCACGTCCTTGTTTCCCATCCTGCAGCCTTAGTGGCATTTGAGAAGGCAAGGGGCATTGAGACCTCGTCTTTACAGCAGCCTGGGAAAGGGGCACCAGTGGGCTCAGGTGTCTCCTTTCAGTACCCTCCTTTCTGAATTTAAGCACAAGGATTTGCCATTTTTGGAAGTCTGTCTCCATGGCATTTGCCAAAAGGAATGAGTCAAAAATTGGCAGCCTCTAGTTTTAACGTCTCCTAAAGCCAAATCCGTATACGGGAGATGGTGAGAGGAAGGAATTTGGTCATTTATCCCTTGTGCTTTTCTAAACAACCCTGAGAAAAGTTGTAGGGTTTTTGTTTGTATTTGTTTTTGTTTCTTTGATAGTATGAGAAAAAAATGTTTTCTCAGCTTTTCTGATTGGTTCTTACACCCTCTTTTCTGATTTGGAGGTTTTATTCTTGTAGTACTGCCTTTGACCATTTTCATAAAACACAGTGATTAAGAATTCTACTAAAACCAACTTTTTGCAGTTTGTACTCATTCAGGATACGCGAATCTGCTCAGGTTTTAAATGCCAATCAGTCTCCCTTACATGAAAGACAGGCAGTTTACTTTAATCACTCAGTTATAATGCAAGCAGTTTTGTCTTTATTGGTAGAAACCTTGGCCTGCATTTAGACTGCCCAGTTTAATTATGCCAAATGTACCACATCATCTAAAATAACCTGTGATTTGAAGTCAATGGATTAAGGGTTTTCAATACATCTGTAGGGTCTGTTCTCAGCTACATTATGTGACTGGTTGTATATCTGGGAAATTTAGTATAAACAAGTTGACAGTTCAAAAAGCCACGGCGGTTATAATCCTTGATGACTCTTTCCACTCTCCCATTCTATGTTTCTGCCAGAGTCATTGTTTGTATTTATATATTTCTGATCTTTTTCCTTCCTAAAGGTATCAGGGGTTTCATTTTCTAGCCTTATAATAATTGCATGGGCTACTGTGTCTGGTTCTTGTCAATTAAACATGGCAGGCAACATGATGAGAGAATCATTTAACATCATTTTGGGCACAAATGTAGGTCACAATCAAGATGGCAAGTAAAGCATAAAATTTATTAGAAATATATTGATCTGTAAGTCTAATGAATTCATAGAAAGTCACAAAGAGAAACAGCTTTCAGAAAAGGGGCATATCCCAGGAGACTGTGATGGTTTTTTAATTATTATTTTGACAGGATTTAAAATCATCTAAGGCAACACACTTCTGAGGATGTCTGGATGTGTGTTTCAGAGAAGATCAATTGAAAAAGGAAATCTGGATTCAAAGTAGAGAACGTCTGAAAGAGTGGCCCAGGTTTCATGAGGTAGGAGGAAACAGCAGTCTGCACCTTTTTTTGCTGGTAGTTTTTGTTTCTGAACCTGTGTTTCTGGTGCTGATGCTGACAATAAAACTCTAGCTTTTTGGGCCATATGACAAAGACAATACCAAAGGCTCACCAGGGGTCTTGCAGGCTTTTGGTACTAGATTGGGACTGTTGAGGAATCCAGGGTTGTGGGATAAGCAGTCACCAGGCTATTCACTCTGTTTTACTAGAGACCCTAGGAGCCAAATCCATGTGCAGCTTTTAGCTGGGCAATATTCATTGGGAGCAAGAGGTGGGTAGGAAACAGGGAGTTTTATGAAATACACATAGCTATTTATTCTTTTAAATTATTTCTTGCACATTGTTTTTACATCTTCATGCTTATCTTGTTCAGGTATAATTCTAAGTTAAAAAAACCTGCCCTCTTGATTTCTTCTTGTTTGTTTCACAGCTCATGAATGAAGTATCTTCAGTAAGAAATTTGTATTGTTAAGTTCTGAGGGTAACCAAGAGCAAGGTCAATGGTCAACATTGTTTGAGGGTCTATGGGACCCTTGGTCAACAGCTTCTAAAGAAGAGAGTTCATTCTTGGCATGGGGCTTTTACTCTGTTAGTCTATTGTGCATAGTAGGGCAGTGTGCTCTTGTTATAAGGTAATTCTCCCTTTCCCCATTGTATTACTGCATTCTATCTCCCCTCCCAGGAAGCCTCTCCCACCATCATGGCCTTTTATTAGTTGCTTGACCTCTCTGGATTTTTCCAATTAAAACATGACTGTCTAATAATTCAAAGCTAGCATTAAGTTATGAAAGAGAGTATGAGATGTTTTTCTTTCTGGGTCTGGGTTACTGCACTCAGGATGATGGTTTCCAGTTCCAACCATTTGTTGGAACAAATGTGTGTGTTTGTGTGTGTGTGTGTGTGTGTGTGTGTGTATAATAAAGTACACGAAATTGGACAGTGGGTGGTAGGGACAGTGCAGATGGGGGATAGAATCTAAATTCAATCAAAATATACTGTATGAATTCAATAAAATATCTATTTTCATGGAGACTGTGGATGAAAACAGTAAATATTTAATTATAAATTAAAATAAATATGTATAATAAGTATTAAGTATAGATTGTCAAGACAGTAAAACTTTTCTAACCTGTTTTCTAAGGCATGGGAGAAGGTACTGTGAAGAACTAGCCTGGAATCCACAGCCTGATTGAGAAGAGGCAGAAGGAAGACACAGGGGGAGAGAAGATCAGAGGTAAATACCATGGAGCCAGAATAATGTGGGCCATGGAAGCACAAGAAGAAGGTGAATCTCAGATGAGAGAGATGCAGGCAAAAGGGATGTTGAGATTTATGGAGATTCCTGTAGGCCATGAATGCCAAAGTAAAGCAAAGATAAAGGAATGATATTTTTCAAGGTAAAGGAACAGTGCTACATAGCATTAGGTGATTTAGCCTCTGAAACTCTGTTTCCACTTATTTACAATCAAGGATCAAACTCTTGCATAATCATCATGAGAATTAAGACAACACACATAAGTGTCTTAATACAACACTGATTCATCTCAAAGCATAACAAGCTCAATGTCAGGACATTTACAGAGTTTTAAAAATTTTTTATATTTTCTTATTTTTACTTTATATGTATGAGTGTTGTGCCTGCATGTAAGTAAGTGCACTTGTGTCATGCAATGCCTGTGGAGGTAAGAAGAGGGTGTTGGATTCCCCAAGGAACAGACAGTTACAGACAGTTATTAGCTACCATGTAGATGCTGGGAATCACCCTCTGTAAGAGCAGCCAGTGCTCTTAACTGCTGAGACATCTCTCCACTCCCATTCACATAGTTTTAATGTAACTTGTACAAGAAAACCGATAGAGATGAAAATCTCTTGTATTTCTTTTTTGGTTGCTTGACATTAATTTCAGTTGTTTTGATTGTCAATAGGTAAGGCCACAGATATTTAAAAAAATGAGTTTATGAATATTTTTACACTAAAATATTACTACATATTTGATAACCCTCCTTATGTCACAGAGGTATCACACAGAAAACTAGGAACAAATATGATGAATTTTCCTCAACCTTTACTCAGCTAACTTTCAATGATGTTTATAATC
>NW_008342276.1:7407946-7423183 GCF_000622305.1 Nannospalax galili | reverse complement strand
CATAAAGTTGAATGAGTTTTTAATCTTTTAAAAAGATCTCCATTTTAAAATATACTGTTTCTTACAGAAAGATTCATTGTTTTTGCTAATAACATTTAGGTGTTGGCACATATATCTCTAATCTATATGTATCTTATTATTACTAGTCATGGTCAGTTGCACTTGGATCCTTGGCACCTGTGTATGATTTGGGATGTTCTGTGTGATATACATACACAAAAAAATCAACAAATTTAAAAAATGAATTATATTTGAGGAGGAAGCATAAAGATTTATGTCATGTTAAGTAGTAGAGGCGATAAACATTACCATTGAAATCTACCTGATGACTTTACATCCATACACAAGAAACCTATATTTTATGACTGTGGTTCATTGAGAGGCGATAAACATTACCATTGAAATCTACCTGATGACTTTATATCCATACACAAGAAACCTATATTTTATGACTGTGGTTCATTGGTCAAAGAGAGAAAAGTGTTGTTCTATGTGGAAACAATATGAGGGAACAAATGAAGACATATTTAAAAATCTTCTAACACTTATAACTTATTTTTTATTATACTTTAACAAAATTTCTCCATAAAATACTTTTTTTTCAAATAAATCCTTTTTTTTTTTTTCCCCAGTAAGACTTTGCCAGAAACCCACCATGGAACTTGACAGCTGACATGTATGCTCTCTCAGTCCTAGTTTCATTATGTGTAAATGAGGAGGTTGGATGTAATGATCTCTAATGCTATCAAAAATTAGATTTCTCATTTCTTTAGTGCCCTTGAGACATGTCATGCTGCAATTTAGGAAGTAATTTGAAAGACAGTTTTCTTTGTTGCCATCTTATCACTATCAGGAGAGTCTGAGCAAGAAAATGGTGACATTATGTGACAATAGTAGCAAATTCAAAATGCTCAATATGAAGTTTGATTTGTTTTCTTTCTGATTGACCCCTTCCTCTGCCCTATCTGTATCTTCCTGTTCTTTCTTTCATTCCTCATTTTTCTTCCTTTTCCCTTTATTTTTTTCATCATCACCTATAAAATTCTAATCACAAAGGTTTCATTGCCTAGAAAAGAAATCAGAGTGAACACATGTCCTTTGGAAGTGCCTAAATAGAAATGCAAAGCAGGACACACTGCTGTCTTAATACCTGCAGACAGCTCTCCACTTGCTTTGACTGAAACTCAAGGAATATCCAACTGATTTACTATGAATGACTTCCACCAATTCCATGTTAAGCACTATTTGCATATTAGCTCAGCAGAGCTTCTACCAAAGGATTCTGCCTTGCTCTTAAAGCCACTCTTTTATGTGCTCCTTAGGGGATCCTATTAGGAAAGGTGTGGATCCCTTATGTCATAATCACCAGGGTGCCACCCAATGCAGTGAGAAGCACAGAATGATTTTGAAAAAAAAAAAAACAAATAGGTATTTTCTTTATAAATCAAACTCACTGAATGCTTATGCCTTGGTGATTTCAGGGTACTTTTCCTTAAATGAAACAGTTTGTTGAAAATGGATATCAACTGGAAGAGATCATTTCCAATAACAGAGCCTGCAGGGATGTAAAGTGCATTTTTATTCTTTCCCACTTTTGCTTCTGTTACTAACTCCCCTTCAATTGTCCTTCATATAAGTACCTGTTGACGGTTGATAGTTAAGCAAATATCCTATGTTCAAATGCTTTCTGGAGCTGTAAGTACTGATTTCACTTTATCTTGAATCCTATTATTTGCCTTAGAATGATATTTTTCTTATATTACATCTAACATATAAACTTTGGGATAAATCTGTATGTTTCTATTTACATTGTTATGACTAATCTTATTGGCACATGTATCACTTGTGCCTACTGAACACTCAAACATGACTACTTTTTAATAAATAATTTTTGATTGATAGATGATTTCTACTGTCAGTAGAAAATCTTTCATAAAGTCCTGGGCTTCTTCAGGCCCATATAAACCAAGAAAAACATATACCAACAATTTGGAGAATTAAATAGGAAATATCTATTTTCATTTTAAAGCCTTGATGATAATTTTTTAAATAAAATTTTATTTCTGCTGTTGTAACAAAAAGTCCTTGATAGTTCAGACTTCTTCTGATTTCAAAAAAAAGATTGATCAAGTCTTTCCAAATTTTATAGCCAGGCTTGCAGCAACCAACTGACATCTTCCTCTTCTCTCTACTTGCTAGGTATTTACTTCTTAATTTAGTAAGATATGAACAGCCCTATAAGAAATTGTTAATTTTGTCTTCCTCAGGAATCTCTTCATGGCATCAGATGCATTGGAAACACTTAGGGATTTGTTGAATGAATGCATAGCTGCTGATGAAGTATCTCCAATTCTTATTAATTCTCTAATTTAATAAATGCAACAAATGCTTGTGCATGGAAAAACATTAAAAATTTTAGCAGGTGAGACAATCTTACATTTTTACTTGGATAAGTTTAAGCTACTGTTGGGTAGTCATCCTCTGAAAAGCTAGAACTGAATGGCGGCGGGTCTAGAGACCAATGCTGAGAGATGCTGAGCCAACTGGCAAAAAGGGGAGCAGCCGTCACCATCTTGGAAACAGAGTGGGACACTCTGATGGCCTGCGTTTCAAATATGGGAAAGAAAAAGCCTACAAGAATTAATGCCTTTGTAAGCCCCCCCCCACCCGATGTCATAAACTATGCAAAACCTAAATAGAAGGTATTTCGTCGGTTTTGTCAGCCCTGGGACTTCAGAGGGCACAAGCAGGTCTCCCAAGAAGGGGGAGTGGAAAATTTAGTGCAACAGCTACTTTGCTCCAGAGGAGTGCTTGTAAAGTTACTAGGTAGCCCCTGGGCTTTTAGAGGTTGACACAAAGCATATTTGATCAAGCGTTGTCTCACACATTGGCTTGTGGATGTTACTCTCATTTTGTGCACTATTTCCGTAAGTGTAAGAATCGGTGCAAGCAAAAACAAAAACAAAAACAAAAAAAAAACTCTAGTTGTGAATTGTAATGGAAAATAATTTCAGATTTAGAGAAAATATATTTCTATCACCTGCAAAATTTTATATGCTTTGTATTTTGATACATTAAAGTGAGTAGAACATTCTTAAAAAGATATTAGACAAAAACCCTAACACTCTGAATTTGATGGTTGGCAGCATTTTTCAAACATAGTGGCTATGGACTGCATTGAGGTGGGGTTTCTGCTTGCTTACAGAGGTGACATGCCTTCTGGTATCCTTGCAACAGAATGAAGAACTAGGCCCTGACATCTAGAATTTTGGAAGATGAGAACTTGATGATCCTGCAATGGCAGTAAGACATTAAGATGAACAGAAAGTCATATTGGAATGTGAAGTATTAGTGACCAGACTGGAGAATTGAGAGCATAGTTTGTCAAGTGGGTATATATTTTATGCCACTATACTAATGAACACATTTATTTGAATCATTAGATCTTCTATAAGTAGACATTTATTATGCATATGGACACATATATGTATATATATTTCTTTTAAATCTTCTTTACAAATGATAGCTGTTCATTCAGAGCCCTGAATCTAAACATCCACTTTTTTGCCAAGGGAAACATTCAATTAGTGGTCCAACCCACCTGTAAAGTCTAAGAAGCATGACTGGCATGGCCTACTATCTCTATTAGTACAGCAGTGACACTTTTGTCTAGGGGGTAATCAACAGCTAACTGATTGGACTCCCTCTCAGTGGGAGGGAACTCATGGGTTGCACTGTAAATACAGCCAGATACACATGATTGAAGATGTCATAAATCCTAGATAAAACCTGATCCTATGATATCTCTACACAAGTGAAATTTCTTACTGTATGCTGAATATAGATTTATAAATGTGTATATTGTGCATCACTACTTAAAGAAGCTTTTTTTTGTAATTCATGGAGGTTATTACAGAGTTTCACAACTGATCACACACAGAGAATACATATCTGAGAGATGCTCAGCCCTAAGAGACACATCTACAGTAGAACTTCTATACCTCGGGCTTATGGAACATGGCAGAACAGGGACAGAGAGAATACTAACACATTCCTCAACTCTCACCAGTGAAGCTTCCTCATATAACAAAGCATGATACATAAAGGCTACAGCTGGCCAAGGTGTAGAGAATAAGAGACTCCATAGTGTGTGTATCTGGGTAGGATTCCTACATTTAACCTCACCCACCCATGGCTCAGGGACCATTGTGGAAGAGGGAACAGAAAGATTGCAAGAGCCGGGGTTGGTGTATGAACATAAAGAAACAGGTTTTTCAGGCCTCTGGGAACTTGCTCATATGAACTTGTAACAATGGTGACAACATTCACGAGACCCATATGAACTCAATCAGACAAAACCCAGCATTGAACTGGGGAAATGGGTGGTCTTAGCCAAGGAACTATTGGCAGCTGATTATTGGTGGGAGAGGGAGAGTTGATCTTCTTTAAGAGAGTGACTCTAGATAGACTGACTAGACTCAAGTGATAAACCTGCACTGAGGGACATCTGGGTACAAACACTTTGACCAACCAGATAGGCCTTCACATGTATGACAGAATGCATGAAATCTGGTGCAGGGGCTATGGAGTATGTGGATGAGGGACAGAACCCAAATTTGATTAAGATATACTATACAGAACGCACAAAACTCAATATAAATACACATAAAAAAAGGAATTCTATGTATACATGTGCACTGCTTTTTAATCATAGCCCGGTTATTTTCTGGTGTCTTCTTTTTAGATAGCTCCAAGTACTCTGAAGAAGCAAATCAAGCCAATATGATGCTTAACCTTATCCAAGACAATGGTGCCCTGTGTGGAGGGAATTACTTCAGTGTTTATATGTGTTTTCTATTTACAAATGCTAAATCAACTTCTCACAGCATCTCCTAGGTTTTCTGGCATATCAAATGAGATCACACTTGTGTAAATCATTAAGCACAGGTGATGGACATCATTCTGAAAAACTAAAAGAATTCTAACTATGATTTTTGAAGATTTTCCAAAATCTAGAGATTTTTAGATTATAGTCCTCAGGTTTCAGACATAATGCTTAGGATCTTGAACTCCCAATTAGATGAATATTTTGGGAACCCTGCTTCATAATATTTCTTCTACAGCTATAGCTCACAGTGACCACTACCTCAGTGGTCCATGGTCTCCTGCATATTTACAGATGGATAGCTAGTGTTTCACAATTCTATAGCAGTTTTGACTACTGGCTCACAAGGACTTGGGAGAATGCCTTGCCTGAAAGATTATGTAAAAGCATTAAATCCATATCCACATTCTTCTTCTCTGCTGTTAAAATCTGCAGAGTCTGAAGCTGCATCAGGTTCCCTGCCCTCCAGTAAAGGTAAACAACAATCAGGATGTGCCCATATCCATGCAGAATGTGTGCTTTTCTGTCTGCTAATTCATGCTCAGTGTAGCTGAAAGGAGCCGACTGTAGAGGCCTCCCTTCACTGAGGCCCCCAGGCTGAGAAGCCAGCCTAACATTTTGTTTTCTTTGTCAGAACAGACTGAAAGCTTGCTAACTTAGATCAGACTGTGACAACTCTATTTCTGAAAGAAACTATTCATGACTCACCGAGCCAGTGTAAGTGTGGGAATTTCCCAGGAGGTAGGGGAAAAAAGAAGTGTGGATTTTTCTCCCATCCAGCCTTGAATCTGGCAATTACCGCATGTGATGCTGGAGAAGTCACTGGACTCTGGGGCACCACATCTTCACCATCAGCTTTATAGAAGAACAAAATCACCTACACAACAAATGTGCCACAGCTGAAATGTGCCTTGCAGTTTGTTGAAAGGAGAAATTTAGAGTTTGATCCCTCACAATTTAGAAAATTGCAACATTAAAAAACTGCTTCTATTGATTGAAATAGCAGATATGTGGGAAGACAAAACCCATCAGGGACAAGGTTTGAAGTCTTAATAATTTTAAAATATCACAATTGTTTTTGAGACAAAGTCCCCAGGTAGCCCCAGCTGGCCTCTTACTTGCTATGTAGACCAGGCTGGCCTTAATGTCACAGAAATCTTCTTGCCTCTGCCTCTGCCTCCCAAGTGCTGGGACTGAAGGCCTGTGCCACCATGTCCAGCTATCACAAATCTTAAATCACATATAATGTGTATTGCAGTCGTCTCTGGATTCCTGTTTTAGGTATTTTCCCTCATCTCCTATTTTCATAATCTCATGATTTTCACTTATAGATGCATGGATTCTGATAAAAAATCAGATTCAATTTTGTTTTTGAAATGGACCAAAATTTTATGAAAACAAAATGTCCAGTGTTGTCCAAAAAACATTCCACATTTTCAACCATGATTGTTAGAATGAAGACTGTTAGATATGAAAACTAACACAATTAGTCAAAGAATACTGGGTTTATGAATGAAAATCCATTAAGCCTCATGCTCTTTAATATAGAAATTATACTTCTAGGACATAATTTGAAGCTAGTTAGCTAATAGGGGAGATATTACAGCTTAGCCTTCTATAATAGTTTAGAATAGAATAGGAAAGAAGGCTTGAGGGAGAAAGACAGACAATACCAATGTGTTGAGGAATTTATGTTGACTAAATATTACAAGGGCAAACCCGAAGCCAATGATGATATATAAGACAAATATTTATGAAAGAAAAAAATAGTATGTGAGCCGGAATCTTCCCAGACAGACAAGAAATAATTTCGGAATATATGAAAAGTAATTTGAGAATCATTCAAATTGAAATGAAACAGGATTATAAATTCACCTTGAGTATGTGTATGTGTGTGTGTGTGTGTGTGTGTGTGTGTGTGCATGTGTGTGTATGTGTGTTTCTTAGGTAGGTAGGTAGTACATGGGGAGGACGATGATAAAATTGTCTCCTTAGACAAGTTATTACTTTTCAAGAAAAATAAGACTAATTAATTTCAACATAAGGAATTATACCTTATTCACTAACTATGCATATTTCAAAAGGCAGTGAGTGAAACCCGGTGATTTTAAGATACATGGTTTCAGAAATTAAGAAAATAAGAACCATTTCTCATGGTGGCAATGTCCCATAGAGTCTACATAGACTGATGAAACACTGTACCTAAGCTCACTTACTTTGTCCACATACTGACCAGAAGCTATTGTATTCCAATGACTTTTGAGATTAAAAACCACCAAATGGTTACTAAATAGAAAACTGGGATATTATGCTTTTCTGATAAAATTATTTGCATATCTCCTGCTTTATAAATTCATATTCAAGTTCTCTATACATATATTTTTTTCTTTCTGGGTCTCATTTCTTTTTACTATGTGAGCATATTTAAAAATATCTGTCTGACAGGATTATTCTAAATCTTTTCTGGCTGCTGCAGCATCCTATTTTCTTGCACCCTGACATTCTCAGTTTTACTCCTGGTGAATTTTCTCCTGATCTATACATGGGCTTGAAACATGGTCTGAATACCTCTTGAAATTCCCTTCTATCAAACACATGATTTGTGGTAGGTGGATCATCCATGTGTCTTTTTGTTTGTTATCTCTTTTCCTGTTTGATTAGAAGCTCTTTGATGATATGAACACTGATTTTTTTTGATGGGTGGCAAGTATTCAAAAGTCACACTGTATGGTTGGTCATTATTTTTTCCTTTCGGTAGCATGCAGAGCATCTTCCAGCACTGTGAATGCTCACCAGTAGAGATGAGGCTCTGGAGTCAGCACCAGGGGATTTTCCCTTGTTTCTCCCACAGTTCATGTACATTAGGGTCTTACCAGCTGTGAATCTTGTGAACTACAACAACTGGCTGGCAAGATATGCCCACTGTTGCATTAGTGGCACAGATATTATGGTAGTAATCAACCACTCTCTAATTTAATTTAAGGTCTACTTCATATGATAGCCTATATCTGACTGTGCCTGGCTCACGGGGGTGGCTGCAGCTCTAGTTCAGGAGAGACAGGTACAACTCCAGCTTACCAGAGGGGAGCAGAGCCCAGAGCCCAAGGCTCAAGGGAGACATCTATTGTTGCAGCCTGACAAGAGGGGACCACAGATCCAGGCTTCTGAAGAACAACCACGGTTCCAGGTTCACAAGGCAAACGCATAGTTCCAGTTTGATCAGAAGAAACCCCAGCCTCAGGTTTATGAGCAGCAAAAACACTTCCCTGCTCACAATGTGAGTCGAAATTTCAATTACACTGGTTCCTATTATTTTTCTGCCTCTGTTGCTCCATATACAAGATTACTGTACTCATTGGCATCTGTGCAGCAAATAAACAGCTACTTACTACCTTGAACTTCTGATTTGAGGGGCATAATATTGGAGAAAACCACCTTTGCCTTTTACTCAAGGAGACAAGATGGATCACGTATTTTGTTGTGTTTTTTTTGTTGTTTTTCAAGATCAAGATTCTGGTTGGTTCCCTCCTTGCCTAGGGGAGCCAGCAATGAGACAACTTACTTGGCCTGTATTTTGCCAAGAGCCACCACAGGCCCAGCCTCCGGCAAGAGAGATGCGCTGGGGCTCAGTATTATGAGGTGGTTGCAAACACCTCCTGACTGCACCAGTCACCTGACTCCTGTGCTCTCCAAGCCAGAGTTGTGGTCCCCTTGTGTGAACTTGAGCTGTGGTCCTCTCCTATGAACCAGAGTTGTGGTTCTCTCCAATGACCTAGGGTTGTGGTTCCTTCTCTTGAGCCTGAGTTGTGATTTCTTCCCATGAGCTGGAGCTGTGGCCTGTACTTGGAGTTGAGGCAGTGATGCTCCCCATGAGCCACAGTAAACTCTATCAGTGGCCCCTCCCCTGAGCTAGACTTGTGGTTCCCTTTTTTTGAGCTGGAGCTGTGGTGTCCTCACATGAATCTGAAGCTTTGGACACATCCTCTGAGCCACAGTTCCACATTTCTTTGGCAGTATCCTGATGGTGGAGCAGAGTAGAGAAAGGAGGACTTCCTGATATTGGGCAGCAGTTTCAGTCTTCTCTGAGTGACTAGATTTCCCACAACCTCCTCCCCTGGAGTCCCAGGTTATACATGGCAGAGGCTTTGCCTCTTATGCTGGGGATAGGGGAGGCCTGTGTTATTTTCAGATTCCGACTTTGGGAGGGCTATTTGTCTGGAATGGACCACCCAACTCCCATGAGGGTCAACTGTGGTCCTCAGCTCAACTGGAGGTTCTCTCCCATTATCAGGCACCAAGAGATTTACCATTATTTTTTTTATTAATCATCTACTTTCCCAGTATGCCTTCACCTATGCCCTAACTGAACTTCTAGAGATAAAAATCACAATCTGGGAAGTTAAAAAAAGAAAGTACTATAATAACTAAACTGTTAATATCTTCACACTAAAATATGCAATTATATCTCAGAATATAAATTTGAAATTCTATATGTTGACTATAATTTTTGAATATTGTTTACTGACGAAACTGTGTTACCAAGCTTCAATAATAATGTGAAATATGTCACTGTTCCTATAATATGTTTGCCATTCACTCCTTTTTCAAAATTCTCCAGCCTACACAAATCTTTCAATGTAATCATATTACTTCTTAAAGAAAGAAATGCTAATAAATCAGGTTTACAAAGAACATAAAGTAATTAGAGAGAAAGCAATATGTATAAGCAGAATGCCTTAATGAAAGTCATTATTGTAAACTAACATAAGATAAACTAGTAATAAAAGTAATAAAATTGAAAAATAACTTTTTAATGCTAAAGAATTTTTATAAAAAACTGATTATTTCAAACATTGGAAATCCAGTAATGATGATAATAGTGAAGAAGGCATCCTTAATTAGGTGACTTTGATCATAGTAAAACTTAATTTAAAGCAAAGCCTACTGAAATATAGCTTTACATTTTAATTGGGAAAATAAAGAGAGTTTGTTATTGTAAGGTTATCTATTCTAGCAAAAATATTGTGCAATAATGGGGCTAAAAGTCTCCTAAGAAATGACATAGAGAAAAGAGAAAAACTAAATATAATAATAGTTATTATAATAATAATTGGCAGAGATATAAATTTGATCATACACAATGTTAATTAAGAACAAGGAAATTTGTCTAATAGACATTTCATTGGCCAAAAACAATATTGTTTCAAGAAGATTGACAGTTCAATTCATTTAGAATTCTTGTCCACTGTAAGAACTTAGCAGTTCATGTGACTAAGCTAGAGTCATTGGAAGTCCACAGCAAATGCTTTGCAGTTCCCTTGGTCATATTTCTAGCTTCTGTGTTGGGATAGATGGAATAGCTACCTGGGTCCTGATGATGCATCTTCTCTTCTCTTCACACAGCCTTGGCATGGGGCATGTGACTAGCCTGCATTTCTTCTTTTGTCTCTCCTTTCCTCTCTTTCTTTCTCTCTCTCTCTTCCTTCCTTCTTTCCTTCCTTCCTTCCTCTCTTTCTCTCTTTTTTTCTTGAGACAGTGTCTCCCTGTAGCCCCAGCTGGCCTATTTCAATCTCAGAGAAATCCACTGTGCCTGGCTTAGCTTGGATTTCTTCAGTGCATAAGGGTCTTAGGATAATTAGATTTCTTACAGGGTAGTACTTTCCACTGGACTACGTTTTCCAAAATTTCTGGGTGTAATTTCTAATACATCACAGGACTTAGCTTCAGAAATTTCAGCTGTATCTATCCCAGTACAGCACATTGGATAAAAATGAATGTGAGAATTCAAAGATACGTGTAGCAGGAGGCCTCCAAAGATGGCACGGACCCAGAGCCCTGGGATTCAGCGAGAATTCATTTCACTTCTTGGTCTGCAAATAGCCTGCCAAAATGAGCCCATGCCTCCGTACCCTGCTCACGAGCCCAGTGACTGCTGACAGACTGCATGGCACAGACCAATCAGAAAACTATACTCTGACTAAAGGGACTTGGGGGGGCGGAGAAAAGGGAAATATAAGGCCTGCCCCCTTCTGCATTAAATGAGTCTGCAGCATCTTGCCTAGTGCTTGCTTCTACCCGACTCGCAGGGTCTGTGTGTCGTTACTCCGTGCCTCTTGTCCCCCCTAATCAGCAGGGGACCTGATCCAGATTAGGGTCTTCACAGCTGGCCTGAGGAGAACTTCGCAACACGTGGCGCCTGAACAGGGACTCCTGCCCACGGTGTTGGCAATACCCAGAACCTTGGTTTGTTTGGTAAGTAGGCCCCTGGATTTGTCTGTTTCTTCGGCTGCTTAAGAGTAAGCGAGTAGCCCCCCCCTCTGTCCCCTCCACCCTGTCTGTTGTCTTTATTGTTGGACTAGTTTGTTAGATCAGGGAGGCACACTCTGCCACGTGGTCCTGAAGCCCACATCAGCACCTCCCCCCCTTGGCTCATCCTGGTGAGTTCACATAAGGGCTGATCCATGCCGAACTCAGAGCCCAGGCTTCAGGTCATCCTGTTGCCTGTCCGGGAGACACCGTGTGAGCATACGGCTGCAGGTGTCATGGCCTCCAGAAGTCCCTCACTGAGCACAAGACATTTGGATCCAATACACCTTTACATGTCGGGGGGGGGGGGGTTTACATCCGAGTGGCTCACAGTGCTTCTTTGCTTCCTTTGTGCCCTCTTGGTAGTCACCCTCATCTTCTTTTGTGGTGAATTCCCCTTCGTGAGACCCTCCCACAATGGGCAACTTGCCACCACAATGCAGGGAACCACAAACGGCAACACTCAAGGTACTCCTTAAAACCAGAAGGTTGAAAGTGAAACCAAAAGATATCGAACACTTTTGGGATGAAGCCACTAATTTAGCTCCGTGGGTCTCCCCTGAAAACATGTGGGACCCTGACACGTGGATGAGGGTCCTCTTCCTGGCCCAAAAAAGGGAGGTCGGGTCAGGGATTACTCCCCCAACATCGTTCGTACCGATCCTCCTAGCCATCATTGCTAGCCTTAAATCCTCCTCTCCTGAGAAAGCCATCTCGGCCCACAACAAACACTGCCGGGAACAATCTAGTGTAGATCTGGCTATTACCTGGACCCCTGATCTCCCGGATCCAGAGGTGGCTGCAGCCTCAGAGCCCAGTTTCAATAAGGAAGGTGCTCCTTTGCCTATATCTCAGGACACTCTCCTAGAGCTACCATGCCCAGAAATTCCCCTACCCCATTACCCTCGGAAGGAGTTACTCTCTCCCCTCCTAGTAACCATCCCACCTTTTCCCCTGCTAACGTGCTCCTCCATCCTAGACCACCCTCCTTAAAGCCTCACCTGCTTTTGTCCACATTTCCGGTTAACGTTTGCCCCAATGTGGCGCAGCGTCCATGGCTGCCCACCCCACTTGCTGACCTCATTGTTACCCACAAGGTAGGTGAGCAATCGGGCCCTGACTCCCCATATTTTGAACAGATTCTTTGCCAGTCGTCCTTATATTTACAAACCCACTATGATTGGCATAGCTTACTAAAGGCAGTCTTAGAACCCTTAGTCTTTCTAAACTGGCGTTCAGCCTGTCTTGATCAGGCTGAAAACCAGGCATGCCTAAATCTCCAATATGGCCTCAACATTACATTGGACATGCTCATGGGACACGGACAACATACTGACCCCATCTCCCAGTCTACTATTGGCCTCCATGCCTATTTTCAACAAGTTTCTGACTTGGCCTTTAAGGCCCTTAAATGTTGCTCCCCTTGTGATCTACAAGTCTTTTTCCGTAATTTGATTCGACAGTCAGGAGAGTCCTTCACGGAGTTCCTTACCCATGCCACTGAGGCAGTAGAGCAGAGGGTGGGGTCTGGACCCACCCAAGAGGTTCTTATCAAACAATTAACTTGGGAGGGACTAAACATCCCTACTCATAATGCTATTGCGCCTGTCTGCAGTGATAACATTCACAAATGGGTACTTGCTACTAGAGACTTAGACCCTAGGGCAGGCCCTATTGAGGCTTTGACCACCTCCTTGGAGACTCTTTTGTGGCAAGGAAAACCCTCCCACTTTGGCGCACAGGAAGGCTGCTGGAACTGTGGGGGGCTTGGCCACTTTCATAGCCACTGCCCAAGAGGTACAGCTCACCCCAAGACTGTAAGTCACAGCCTCAGCTGGACTTGGCTTCTTTAAACTCTACCCGGGGTGCCCCTCAGCCCCACCCACAAAGGGGAAACAAGACAGATACTATGGACTCTCCTAATCCTCAACCACTCCCCACTAATGACCCTGTTCCTAGATGGAACTGTCATAAAGGGCCTAGTAGACACAGGGGCTGGTGTCACCATTATATCAGAAACTAAATCCCTTAAATTCCCTCATTGGAAATACCAGCCAGGCCCACCAATAAAAGGAGTTGGTGGAAAACAAGATACCAAGCTGGTCACACATCCAGTATATTGGAAGGACTTGGATGGGAACCAGGGCACAGTTACCCCCATAGTAGCCGACATTCCCCATAACTTATGGGGCCAAGACATCCTAGAGGACATGGGCATTGTCCTTACCACAGATGACTGCACCTTTTATGACAATATCATGCTCCATGATAACTTGGGACTATCAGGGAAAGGACAACACCTTGCTCAATACCCCCAATCCTAACGGCCACTGCCCACCCAGGATCGACTCCAATCTTGGCCCCTGAGCCGATCCCCATCACCTGGCTCTCTAATGATGCCATTTGGGTAGACCAGTGGCGTATAACAGAGCCTAAATTATCTGCCCTCAAAAATTTGGTAGCTGAACAATTGAGGCTTGACCACATCAAGCCCTCTCTCAGTAAACATAATACCCCAATATTTGTTATTAAAAAGAAATCAGGGAAACACAGACTCCTCCAAGATCTTAGAGCAGTCAATGCCCAGATGGAAAAGATGGGCTCTTTACAAGGGGGCTTACCACACCCTAAAGCTATCCCCCCATCCCATCATATCATAGTACTTGATATCCAAGATTGTTTCTTCCAAATCCCCCCAAATCCCCCTAGCAGAACAAGATAGACCTCACTTTGCTTTCACAGTATGGGAGCACAACTTTCAAAGAACAGCCAAGAGATACCAATGGAAGGTATTACCACAGGGTATGAAAAATAGCCCCACAATATGTCAATTATATGTTAATAAGGCCTTAACCAGCATCCCGAAGGACCTAATTGTCATCCACTATATGGACGACATACTGCTAGCACACAAATCTCATAATACTTTACAGGCTGCAATACCAAGTCTGCTTGCCGATTTAGAATGTCTAGGTTTCCACATTGCACGAGACAAGTTACAATACATCCAACCTTTCACATTCCTTCATTACCATATAGATACTGTAATTAAACTGCTTAACCCTTCCATCTTGCAAAATACTGTATATACCGTGAAGGAACTCCAAGAACTCTGTGGGACTATAAACTGGCTCAAACAATTTATACCAGTTGCTGACTTGGAATTCCGGGCCTTGTTCTCCCTGCTGGAAGGCCATAATTCACCAACTTCAAGGATCCCTCTCACCCAGTTAGCTAAGGATCTTCTTAATGAGATAGATCATAAACTCTGGTCTGCATCACTCTGATGTCACAATCCAGCAGACACATTACTGGCCTTAATCCTCTGTACTAAAAAATGGTGTCTTGGGGGTGCTATGGCAGCAAGACCCCATGGTGTGGATCCACCTGGCTACCTCAGACCTAACTAGGCTTAGCTCTAAGTATGATATTACCTTCAAGTTAGTGATTAAGGCCCGATAAACAGCCAGGCGCATATTTGGAAAGGAACCTGACAAAATTATACTGCTGTTTCCTCTTAAGCATTGCCAAACATTATGGGCAGACTCTTTGGCTTTCCAACTAATGATGTCTGGGTTCATAGAGGAGTTGGATAACCACACACCCCCAGATAAGCAACTGGCCATCCTGGCCTGTTTGGAAATCACCACTCAGCCACACACTTCCCCCTGCGAAAACCCCCTACCTTTAGCCATGCTAGCCTTTTCAGATGCCAATAAGTCCTGTTATGGTGCTGTCATTCAGTGCATGGGAAACGATGACACCTGTTATGTACAAGCCAACCCCGGCTCTATTCAGTTGGGGGAGCTCCTGGCCTTGTTAAAAATCTTTCAAGTCTGCCAGACTGAGCCACTCAATATATTCTCCGACAGCCAGTATGCAGTTCAGGCCCTCAGATGTCTTCCCTTTGCCCAGGTAAAAGGCCACAAGGATCCCATCACTAGAACCATGAGAGCTCTCCAGATTATTTTAGATAACAGACAATGGCCCTGGCACATCTCCCACATAAGATCACATAACAAGATCCCTGGGATCTTGGCACAGGG
>NW_008342276.1:7397537-7407784 GCF_000622305.1 Nannospalax galili | reverse complement strand
GCCAGGAGCCATTGAGTGATTCCCAGGAAGTAACTGGGTCCATGGTGGGTAGGCCAAGTGTGGATTTAGTTGAATAGAGGGTGGGGTAGGCTGGGGAATGAAGCAATAAGGGCAAGAGTATAGGCAGGGAGGGGACCAAGGCCCAGAGGTCATGGGCCATGGCAGGGGTGGGGAAGAGCAAACCAATTATCCAGACAGTGGCAAGGTCTCTGGGTCCTGGGGGTCCCATTGGTCAGTTGTTGGTCTCACATCTCTCGCTGGAGCCCATACTGGCTTTGTTTCTCTCTGAGGAAACACACAAGCATAGCCTCACCCTCTTGTTAACAAGGGGGCGGGCGGTTGCCATTGACATATTATGGGGGACTTTCCATCTCACTAGTGGCAGGGGTGTAGGCCTAGGTATGGTAGCCCAGTGTTTGTAAGCTGGGCTCAACCCATTTTCATTCCTGTCAACATGGAAAATTAGCCACTCCCTTGGCATCCCTTATAATCCACAGGGACAAGCCATTGTGGAGTGGGCAAATAGGACCCTCAAAGAAATATTACAAAAATTTGCTACCCCTGAGTCTAAAAGGGACCCGCACCTGGCTCTAATTGAAGCTCTATTCAGCATTAATTTCCTGTCCTTTGATGAAAATGGGTTGAGCCCAGCTTACAAACACTGGGCTACCATACCTAGGCCTGTGCCTCTGCCACTAGTGAGATGGAAGGACCCCGTAATATGTCAATGGCAACTGTCCGCCCCCTTGTTAACAAGAGGGTGAGGCTATGCTTGTGTGTTTCCTCAGACAGAAACAAAGCCAGTATAGTTCCAGTGAGAGGTGTGAGACCAGCAACCAACCAACAGGACCCCAAGGACCCAGAGACCTCGCCGCTATCTGGATAATTGGTTTGCTCTTCCCTGCCCCTGCCATGGCCCATGATCTCTGGGTCTTGGTCCCCTCCCCGCCTATACTCTTGCCCTTATCACTTCATTCCCCAGCCTACCCCAACCTCTATTCAACTAATTATACACTTGGCCTCCCCACCATGGACCCAGTTACTTATTGGGAATCACTCAATGGCTCCTGGCCCCTAAATAACTCTCTATGCTTCACTACCAACAACGCATCCTCATGCATTGGGCTGTTCAACCTGACTGTCCAAGATTATGCCACCAGTGCTCCTTGGGTTACATGCTTAAACTCAAGGGCTTTTCCCCTACCTTCAACAACACCGATATAACCTCAGTCCTCACTGCACTGGGGACAATAATAACATGGGAGGCAGAGGGGACCACCACCTCTCTGCCCCCATTTTGCCCTGCCATTCTACACCCACCACTCCCTTGCATCCTTTTCCCTCATGCTCCCTATACCATGGCAGAGATGCCACCCTAAGCCCAACCATGCCATCCCTCCCTTTTGCCACTTCAGCCACTCCCCCTCTAATCATCCCCTAGGATCTTGGAGACAACTGGCCCCCACCTATCCCTGCAGCATTAAGATCTCCCATACCAACCGCAAATCAATATTCGGCAACTGGGACCTCTGTGGTCCACACGCCTGCATGGACATGAGGACGTTACTGGCACAGCAGGGTCTTCAGCTTTCTAACGGCACTTACACTAACACCAATTCCTCTACTTATGCCAAAATCAAAATTTTTACATCCATTGATCACATGACATTCTGGCCCCCTACCCCCATTTGTGGGTGCCCCCCGTTTGCCTTATTGCTAGCCAATGTTACCTCTGACCCTTGGGGACAACTCAACTGCTCTGATACCAACACCACCTGTGTACTGGCAGCCTACTGGAACCATCCAAGTCACATAGTTCTCTTTATGCGTGAACCCGCAGCCCTTTGGATCCAGTCACCAATGCAACCCACTTCCATGCTGTCACCCCTGCCACTAGTGAGATGGAAGGACCCCGTAACATGTCAATGTCAACCGCCTGCCCCCTTGTTAACAAGAGGGCGAGGCTATGCTTGTGTGTTTCCTCAGACAGAAACAAAGCCAGTATGGGTTCCAGCGAGAGATGTGAGACCAGCAACTGACCAATGGGACCCCCAGGACCCAGAGACCTCGCCGTTATCTTGATAATTGGTTTGCTCTTCCCTGCCTCTGCCACGGCCCATGATCTCTGGGCCTTGGTCCCCTCGCTGCCTATATGCTTGCCCTATCTCTTCATTCCCCAGCCTACCCCACCCTCTATTCAATCTATGCTTGGCCTCACCACCATGGACCCAGTTACTTCCTGGGAATCACTCAATGGCTCCTGGCCCCTAAATAACTCTCTATGCTTCACTATCAGCAACGCATCCTCATGCATTGGGCTGTTCAACCTGACTCTCTAAGATTTTGCCGGCAGTACCTCTAATCTAAAAGCAGTGTTTGACCTGTCTTGGATCGTCACTTACCTACTCCTGACAGGCATAATTATTCTTCTCTTTCTGCTTCTTAAATGCCTTGTTCTTTGTTCCCGCAGTCAGAAAAAATTCAATCACTCGGTGTATCAGGCCCTCAGAGCAATACACGAAGATGATTTCAACCTGCCCTATGCAGCCCGACAGACTTGGCTTGCACAAATGTACGAGGCCTTCTACATAATTCCCCACCTCGACTGATCCCCCAGGACAATACCCCTTGGAGGGCTGGTAGTAAAGCTGGGTAAGCTCCTGTTGGGCTGAATCAACCTAAGCCAGGACATGGACGTGTATGCCCATGCTCCAGTGACAGGTAAGGTTCATGCCCGAATAGGACAACCTAAGATAGGCACAGTACATGATCCTGGGGTCATCCCGAGGTGGAACTGCCTACAGGCTCTCACTGGACAGTCATTTTTAAAGAAAAAGGGTGGAAATGTAGCAGGAGGCCTCCAAAGAAGCGCAGACCTAGAGCCCTGGGATTCAGCAAGAATTCACTTCACTTCTTGGTCCACAAATAGCCTGCCAAAAGGACCCCATGCCTCCATACCCTGCTCGCAAGCCTAGTGACTGCTGACAGACTGCTTGGCACAGACCAATCAGAAAACAAAACATGCTGACTAAAAGGACTTGGGGGCAGAGAAAAGGGAAATATAAGGCCTGCCCCCTCCTGCATTAAACGAGCTTGCAGCACCTCGCCTAGTGCTTGCTTCTACCCGACTCCTGGGGTCTGTGTGTCTTGACTCCATGCCCCTTGCCCCCCCTAATTGGCAGGGGACCTGATCCAGGTTAGGGTCTTCATAGCTGGCCTGAGGAGAACCCGCAACAGATATGAACATGGAAGAAATATCTCCTTAGGGGATACCTTTAGAGACTAACTGCCACACTTGTTTTTGTATTAAACCTAGCTGATCAGATACCCAAAACCCTCTATTTTTTTTATTAGATCATTGCTTTCTATGACATTGAGAGGATTTTTAAAAGTTGATGACTTTAATACCTCCTGTTAGAAATATTTAATTGTTCTCACTTTACATTTTGCTAATCAGTTTTTGTTAATTCATTAAGTAATTTATTCATGAATCTTGTAAAAATATTTATTATTCTGATATTAGGGAGGTAAAAATGAATATTCAAGATTTTCCTTTTCAAGGTTTTCCCAGCATAAGAAGGGAGAGTCACAAGCTAAGAAAAATTCTATATAATAAATAGAAGAAAATACTTTTGATTATCATGGCCATATTGTCAGTATATATAAGAATCACCTTAAATAAAAGTATAAGTTTCTAAGAGGTAGAATGTAGAATGCAAAGATGTTTCAGGAGCTGGTGATCAACAAAATGCCAGTGGTGCTAGTATGATCCAACTCCATTTATCCTGATACTCTGTGAACAATTCCTGAACTGCAAAAATGCTAAATATGATTTCTCATGGGTGACAGCAAAGGAGTCAGTTTGGGAGATAGACTGATTTGGGACTCAACCCAGGCAGGAAGCAAGGGCATAGGAAGACTGGCATTGAAAGAAGCATGAAGAATTGTGGGATTAGCGATAGCTTCCTGCTGCCTCCAAACTTTATGCTGAAGTTCAGGCCAATGTTATCAGATCTTTAGGGCTCTTGGTGTGCTGTTTGGGTGCACCATGATGAAGAGAATCACAATAGTGGGGCATAAAGAATGCCCGAGACCATTTAGTCACCTGACCTGGGGACACATTATCTGTTCTTAGTATCTCTATTAACAGTCAGGAAATAGTTCTAGTTCAGATATATTTCTCTATGAAATATTCTATGTATTTTCATAAAGCCCAGTAAACCAGGTTGATGCCAAGTATATCTATGTAAGTGTTCCCAGGACAATAAATCATAGTTTATCTAAGTCCCTTTTCTGTTCTATTGCAAGAAACAACCTTGATTAATGTTTGAAGAAAGGAAACGAAGTAGAAAGAAGACAGGAGTTCAAGACAAACATTAAAGAGACCTCAGAAAGTAATAATATCCCACTGCCTTCAATTAATAATATCTCAATAGTGTCCACTAGACTGGTATACCTAATCCTTCTAGTTTGGATTTTCTGATAAAATATTTCAAGAAGCCTCCAAGCAGAATGAGTGATCATTAGCATTATAAGTGGAACGTGATTATAATCTCCAGAGATGATAAATTTACATTAGAATGAAATTTCCAGAAAAGCCAGCATGAAGACTTTAAAAAATTATTGTACTTAATACCACTTTCTGGTACATGTGGATATAGAGATGGAGGAGAAAGTAGAGTACATGACTAAGGTAGGAAAAGTCGATTGGGCTTCTAATATTTTTGGTTTTCATACAGATCTTTCTTTGTTTTGTTTTGTTTCACATTGGTTTTTTGTGCAAGGTTACCAGTCATTGGTCTCATTTCCTCCTCAGAAACAAGTGCTCAAGTACTTATGTAGGTCTGTTCATATACACACAAGACAAATATATGTTTGACTGTAGACGCTTCTATGTTGATCTCAAAATTCTGAACCCAGGATGTACAAGTGACTAAGAAAATAACTGGAGAGCCAAAATGGTGGTGTGTTGTGGAAAATCTTGTGACTGATTTTGCCTTTTACCTTACTTACCTATCATGCTGGAATGCATTGCTTCCTGTTTAGAAACTGAAACTTATCATGCTAATAGAGCATCTGGCCCACTAGACTGTCATGCTAATAAGGGATCCCATATGCCGTGTTATGATTCAACTATTACCCTTATATAAGTCCATACTTTCTTGCAATAAAGCAGATCTGTGTCACTGAACCTGGTCGCCTGCATCTGAATGTGGTGATGCTGGTACAGACTCCTCACCGGCCCTGGGGTCTGGACTGGATGACTGATCCGAGGAACTAAGAAAGCAGGAGAGTGGCCATAGCCAGAGGAGAGCGGCCACAGCCAGCGACCACAGTGATGCAGCTGGAGCAGTTGCGGCAATGGTGACTCTTGGCATAAGGACCTTGAAACATGAATCCTGGCCTCTTCCTTTTACTAAGACTCTTGATGCTTCTATATTGATCTCAGTATTCTGAACTTAGGACTTGGCAAGAAAGAGTGATAGTAGACACTGTCTGGGGAGCCAAGATATTGGAACCTCACAAACCAGCAGGGTGGAGCCAGCCTGGATGCCCTCCCATGCACCCAAGTGGCACCCATGGTCAGTCAACCATAACTATCACCCAGTGGCTGTCAAGACTTGACTGCAGTTCTGAAAAAATATTAGGAAACTGAGAAGGATACAGTTTTCAGAAAATAAGCTAGAGGATGCTGGTATAAAGCTATCATGTGAAGCTGTGAAACTTTCCAACTGCCACTCAGAATCTTAGATTGTAGGTCAGTGAGCTAACTGCTGCCTGCTGTGAGGATCTAGCTTCTGCTTTTACTCACAGTAAAACGCTGAGGGGAATCGACTCGTTGGAGAATGCCTTGGTTCACTGTGCAGTCATTGTGCTGAATGAGGCCTAAGTGCAACCTGCATGCAAGGGCTGACAACGACTAAATTGATGATGGAAACAAAGCATTGGTGACCACCTTGAAAAAGAGAAATTCCTAACTAGTGTGTAAGAGAAAAAGAAATTAAGACTGAAAATCCCATTCTAAGAACCCTGGGTGTATTCTGTCCTAAAACTACCTACAATTGATAAGGAGTGTGCCCTTACTTTGGCACACCTGAGTGTAAGAATTATTGATGACTAACATCTAATGAAATATGATTTCTCTGGCACCCTAAGCTTTTCATTAATAGTCAAAGATTGAAATCTAGAATTCATAGTTAGGATATTGAGAGGACAGAAGGAAGCTAATAGCCAGTGAAAAGTCCTGCAACTTACCTATCTTTGACCCGGTTGAGGCAAACTAAAAGTAGAAAAGGTGTTGTAACCTACCTCAGTAGTACCTTGTAGGTCTCAGAACATTCCAATAGAAGAATAACCATATGGAAGGAGTAACTGCAGAGAGCTTTCCCAGAGGTAGATTAATTGATTTGTTTTAATAGGAAATATTATTTGACTCTTAAATGCACCCCAGTCTTTAACTGGTGGGACTACGGGGAGTTAGTGGAAATTTTAACAGTTTTAAGAATGGGACCTGATTGGAGTAACCAGGTAATTGGGAGCATGCACTTAAAGAGTATGTTGGGCCCTCAGCTGTCACTCATCTTTATGTTTCTTGGCTACTATAAAGAAATCAGTAAATAAGGAGGTTTCCTCTGCCACATGATTCCACCATGATGGGCTCCTTTGTGATAGGCTCGAAAGCAATAGGACCAAGCCACTATGCATTGAAATCTCTGAAATCATAAACCAAGATGATCATTTCCTCCTTCTAAGTGACATATTCTTGGGCATTTGGTCAGAGTGATAGACAATTGAATAAAACAAAAGGTTAACATGACATATTGTGTTCACAGAAAATTTCCATTAGATGTATGCTAAAACTTACACACTATAAATAAAAAAAGTCCTACACCTACAACCTCAACTATCAGCCTTCTGGTAATTTTCCTAGGTGTCAGAAAAACATTCACAAGAGGAGACATTAATGAGTATATGAGTATATGCAAATTCAGGAAAATGAATTTAAAGAATACTACCTCAGGGGCCTGGAAAGATGGGGGGCACTGACTACTCTTGCACAGGACCCTGGTTTGGTTCCCAGCACCCATGCACATGGCTGCTAACAATCATCTCTAACTCCAGTTCCAGGGGATCCAATACTTTCTTCTGATCGCTCTGGGCATTGCACAAAATGGGTGCAATTATATAAATACAGGCAATACAGTCATACTCATAAACTTTTTAAAAATAATAAATGGGCTGGAGAGGTGGCACAGTGGTTAAAAGCACTAAATGCTCTTGCAGAGGGTCCAGGTTCTATCCCCAGCACCTAAATGGTGGCTAACAACCACCTGTAAATCCAGCTTCAGGGGAATAATCCGATACTCTCTTCTTGCTTCTGTGTGCATTTCATGGCATGGATTCACTTACATACATGCAGGCAATACATTCATATACATAAAAATTTTTAAATATATTAAAAAATAAAATATTCAAAAGGCACATTATGTCAGATGAATGAGTTTAGTTGGAATTTGGTCTAGATAGACAAAATTGACAAATTTAATCTCTGTCTCTTGAAAAAGTGTGACTTTGGTGGAAGAAAAACAGATTCAGATGCTGTAGAGCTCAAGTTCAGCAGAGCATATGGAAAAGAGAAAGCTAGGTTTAAAGAAAGGGAGCAAATGAAGTAAGCATAAAAAGAGGAATCGTAACAAAAAAAACAGATTGGGGGTATTAGAATGTGTGTATTTTCTTAATGTATGGTAAGGCAGAAGCACAGACCATGAACACAGTTTCTTTCTTGTTTATGCTGCTTTGAATTATTTATTTGCAACAAAAGTTGTTTTTTTATTATAATCAATTGTATAATTGATAGCTTAGTTTATTTAATATAAAAACCCAGAACAAATAATACAGTAACAAATAAATCTGAAGACAGGTCACACTTCTGACATAGGACTTGGAGCAATCTTGAGTTGGAAGTGACTTGGAAGCCTCCTCCCTGAAGACTAGGTCTCATGGCATCAGGGGATACTATTCAAGGTGCCAAGGGAAAGAACCAATCAATGATTCTACTAAGCTATAAAGCCTAATAAATAACAACTGGCTCAGCAAAATATCAACAATGGTGCAGGAGTGGCACTTCTTTCATGGAGATAATCAACAGCTCTCTAGTTGGGATTAAGGCCCACTCAATGGGAGACAATTTATGTGTGGTATCGTAAACATAGCCACATCACTAGACACATGTAATTTCTCACTTTATCTTAAATATGCATTCTCATATTTACAGACAAGTGTACCTTTCACCTCTCTTCAAGAAGCTTCCTTTCACAACACATGGAGACTATTAGAGTTCCAGAACTGGTCAAAGGCAGAGAGAAAGTGTCTGTGAGATGCTTAACCCTAAGTAAGTACATCTTCAATGCAAACGTTACACATAGGATAAAGGCACCTCCCAACTCCCACATGCAATAGATAGTGATTAACACAGAAACCCACAATTGACCAATGTGCAGAGAACAAGAGACCACAGAATCATTATCTCTAAATAGGACAGCTATTTCAAACCTCTGCTTTTCATAGCTCAGGGATCATTGCAGAGGAGGAGGTGGAAGAGCCCAAGAGGTGAATGACCACAAGGGAGCAGAGTTTTCCAGGCAGCTGGTCAGCTATGCATAGGAACTCACAGCAATGGTGACAGCATGTACAAATCCAATGCAAGCCCAAACCAAAGTCCCAGCATAGACATGGGGAAGTGGTTAAGATATTCCAACTCACCCTATGGAACTTTTTACAATTTATGGCTGCTGGGAAGGAAAACAGTGTCCTACAGGGATGGGACTCTTGGTGGGCCCAATGGATGGACCTGCACCGAAGGACATTTGGGGACACAAATCAGACTTTATAGGTCATATTATATAAGAGAGTACATTATATATGTGGATGGATCCACACTGAAGGATATATGGGGACACAAATCAGACTTTATAAGCCATTTATATAATACAGTTCATTGAATTTGACAGGGGAGAGTAGGGGGAGGTGCAGATAGGGGAGGGAATTTTATTTTTATTACATTTTGTGATATTCATACAATATAGTTTGATAGTATTCATATTCCCTCCCTTTTCCACAACTCCCCATATTGTCCCCCAGCACAATTTAATGTACTCTCTTATATATAATATGGCTTATAGAGTCTGACTGGTATCCCTAAATGTCCGTCAATGTGGGTCCATCCATTATTTTATTTATTATTTTTATTTTATGTGTATGAGTGTTTTGCCTGTGTATGGGTAAGTACACTCATGTCATGCATGCCCGTGGAGGACATAAGAGACTGTTGGATCCCCTGGAAATGGAGTTACAGACAGTTGTTAGCTGCCATGTGGATGCTAGGATTCAAACCCGGGTTTTCTGCAAGAACTGTCAGTTTTCTTAACTGCTGAGCTATCTCTCCAGCACCCTATAAAAACAAAATTTCAAAAATTATACAATGGGAGAAATAGCATTCATTAAGAGGAATGGGCAGGGCTATTTATCTAAAATATCAAATTTCAACCCAAGAAAAAGAAATTCATTATCCCTTAGCATTGGCCTGGCCAAGGAAAGGGCAAACTACCGACACTCAGAAACACCAACAAGAAGGTAAAGCCACACTCAGTGCAGGTGTCAGAATTGATTCTGGAGCGTGATATGTATGGAAAGTCAGGACGATGGACAGTGGCAAAGACAGGTGAAAATTCAGTAACACACAAAGAAATGAGTGTTATCTGTGTGGAATAACAAAATTCTCTTAGAAGGATCAAGAATTCCAGTTAGCCGGTAATTAAGAAATATAGGAACAAATGAACAAAACTTTTGACTGGAAAAATCTGAATTTTTCCTTAAATCTTCATGGAACTCTAACTAAGAGAAATGGATATATGATTAAGGTAAAGAAACTAGTATCATAATTAATGTCTAGATATGTGACTATGTTGCCTCTGAATGAACCAACACAAAAATATGTAGAATTCACTGGGAAACTTAAACAACCAAGTCTCTTAGTTTGTGTTCCTATCTTATCTATCTCTTAAGGTGACAACTTCCATACATACAAAAGGCCTATATGCAATATAGTTCAGTATATGCAGTAAACACAATAATCTTGAAAGACACCACTCAGGTTGCTACTCATATACATAGGCTGGTGAATGACACCTTATCAAATCCACCCTGGAATTTAAATTATGTAACATAGTTCCATGATAATATATATA
>NW_008342276.1:7375446-7397472 GCF_000622305.1 Nannospalax galili | reverse complement strand
AAAATCAATATACAAAAGTCAGTAGCCTTTCTATATACCAATAACAAGCAATTGGAGAAAGAATACAGGGAAATGCTCCCATTCACAATTGATGCAAAAATTTAAAATATCTTGGAATAAATCTGACCAAAGACACCAAAGATCTGACTAAAGAAAATTTTAAATCTTTAAAGAAAGAGATTGAGGAAGACACTAAGAGATGAAAAGACCTCCCATGCTCATGGATTGGAAGAATCAATATTATGAAAATGACCATCTTACCAAAACCAATATATAGATGCAATGCAATCCCAATCGAAACACCCATGACATTCTTTACAGACCTTGACAAAATCATCCTAAAATTCATATGGAATCACAAAAGGACCTGCATAGTCAAAATAATTTTTGGTAAAAAGAAAAATGCTGGAGAGATCACAATACCAAATCTCAGATTATATTACAGAGCTATAGTTATAAAAAAAGCATGGTACTGGCACAAAAATAGACGCACAGATCAATGGAACACAATAGAAGACCCAAACATGAGTTCATATAATTTCAGCCACCTGATATTCAACAAAGGTGCAAAGAACACACAATGGAGGAAAGACAGCATCCTCAACAAATGGTGCTGGCAAAACTGGATCTCCACATGCAGAAAAATGAAATTAACCCTTATCTTTCACCCTGCACAAAAGTCAACTCTAAAGGAATCAAAGACCTCAAATAAAACCTGAAACTAGGGAAACTGCTAGGAGAAAACATAGGCAGCATCTTCCAAGATATAGGTGTAGGAAAGGATTTTCTAAATCACACACAAGCTTCTCAGGCACTAAGGTCTACAGTCAGTAAGTGGGACTTCATTAAATCGCAAACTTTCTGTACAGCAAAAGAAACAACTAAGAAAGGGAAGAGGAAAACCACTGAGTGGAAGTAAATCTTCATCACCTCCAATCTGACAGAAGATTAATATCAGAATATACAAAGAGCTCAAAAAAGAAAGAAATGAGAAAATAAATGATCCAATAAAAAGATGGGGAATAGACCTAAACAGAGATTTCTCAAGTGAAGAAATAAAAATGGCTAAGAAGCACCTTAAAAAGTGCTCAACATCCTTAGTAATTAGAGAAATGCAGATAAAAACCACTTTAAGACTCCAACTTACCTCAGTCAGATTGGCAAAGGTCAAGAGAACAAAAACTGTAAATGCTGGGGAGGATGTGGAGATAGAGGAACACTCATTCAGTGCTGGTGGGAATGCAAACTCGTGCAACCACTATGAAAAGCAGTGTGGAGAACCCTCAGAAAACTAAAAATGAATCTACCGTTTGATCCAATGGTACCACTCCTTGGTATATACCCAAAGGACTCATCATATTGTAGCGATACTGCTACATCCGTGTTTGTTGCTGCTCTCTTCACAATAGCTAAGATATAGAAACAATCTAAATGTCCCTCAGATGATGAACGGTTAATGAAAATTTGATACATCTACTCAAAGGAGTTCTACCCAGCAGTAAGAAAGTTTTAATTTATGAAATTTGCAGATAGATGGATGGAGCTAGAGAGTGTTATACTAAGTGAAGAAACACAAATGCAGAAAAGCAAGTGATATATGTTCTCCCTCATTTGTGGATTGTAGCACCAATCCCTTATACGCGACTACATAAATTTTGACGTAACCAGGAGCCAGGTAAAGGGAAAGGATACGTGGCCATGAAGGAAAAATCAAACTGAAAGGGGGATAGTAGGGAACAGATGTTACCTGAGGGAGGTGGGAAAAGTGAAAGTAATCGACAGGGAGGAGAGGAGGGAGGGACATCCAAGGGACCACGGTGTGGGGGAGGGAAGGAAGTCAGGAGAGGAAAGATGGCCAGAGTCCGGTGGTACTGGGGGAAAGTGGGGATAATGCAGGCACTGTGACTAGGGAGGGATGGAGGAGGGAAACCATGTGAGGGAGTCCTGTGGGACTAGGAAACCTAGAGGGAAAAGTGATGCCCTAGAAGCCCTATGAGAAACGCACGTAGAGTGTCTGAACATTAATGCATATGTATATCTGGTAGCTGCTTGGCAAGAAATGCAGTGCCAGATAGAAGAGACCTCCCTTACAGTGACAAGCATGCCATATAGCCCTCATCAAAGGAGATTATTTTTGCAAAAGATGGAGGCTACTGCAGAGTTGCATATCTGGCCGGGCACAGAGAACATATGCCTGGGAGATGCCTAGTACTAGGTGACACATCTGCAGTCAAATCTCTACAACTAAGATTTACGGAATATAGCAGAATAATGGGTAGAGAGAGGGCTAATATACCCCTCAGCCCTCACCAGTGAGACTTCTATGTATATCAGAGTGTGATGCACACAGATGGCTACAACTGGCCAAATTTTGAAGAATAAGATACTGTAGAGTGAAGGATGGGACTACTGTATGGAACCTCACCTACCCATAGCTCAGGGACCACTGCAAAGAGGAGGTACAAAGATTGTAAGAGCCAGGGGTGGTTCATGAACACAGAGAGGTGGAGATTTCCAGGCCACTGAAGACTTGCTTATGTGAACCTGTGGCAGCCGTGGCCTCAAGCCTGGGACCCACATCAGCTCAATTAAACAAGGGCCCAAAGGGGAGGTGAGAAATAGGTGGCAGGTCAGCACTAGATTGAGAACTATTTGAGACTGATTGCTGCTGGGTGAGGGAGAGTATGAATTACGGCCACTGGATGGGCTGACTAGACTCCAGTGGACACATTTACACTGAAGGACATTTGGTTACAAACACCTGAATGACTAGAATCCAGCACGTATGGCAGAGTGCATAGGGTTCAGTGGGGAGACGGGGGAGGCATGGATGGGGGAGGGGTCTGGATTTGAGTGGGAAATGTAAGAAATTCATAAGGTTCAATAAAAAAAAATGTAAAGCATCTTTCTGTTGATGAATCTGTGGATGATTGCCCTAAAGATACACATTCACAGAGTTAACAATCTTACTATTCCTCTTCTACAGTGAAGGCCCTCTTCTCTCAGGGTAGTCACTGGCAAAAATAACTGATGTCCTTTGGTAAATAACAGAATAGATTGCACATCCATTTAACAAGGAGGAACCGTTATTTCACATTTCCACATATCCCTTAAAAGCATATGATGTGCCATGGGAGCATTTACTTTTATAATTATATGATTTTAATATAAATTTAATGTTATTTATGATGACAGTAAATATGTAGTGATAGAAAGTCCGTACATATGACAGAAAATATGTAAGCCTTCCGGTTCAGTTCTCACGCACAGGGAAATTTTCCTTCATAAATAGTCTATTATAGTTATAAAAAAGATGGTATCTATGCTGATAGGCGACTGTTTTAATTTTTCTTTGTGATATCTTTAACATTATGTAATAAATTATAAAGTGTTCTGTCCTCTTGTTTCCTGTAAAATCTGTAGTATTAACTATTATTAATTCTTCATTAAATGTAAATATACAAAAGTGTGTCTCTTCTCTATTCACTTACAGATGATCACTCATGGCTATCCATATATGGATAAGGCAAAGTTTATTTTTAACAAAGAACATGTACCTTGACCAGATTTTGTCCCTCCTCCCCACCTCACTACTGAGTCCCAAAGTAAGACCATTATGGCATAATTTGTTCAGGGAAGTTCTGGGCCTGCTAAAACCAGAAAGAATTATTTATTTCCATATGATCCCTAAGATCCAGCTTTACCTTACAAAGGAAATTTGGAGACTAAATGTGGCCTTGGATTTAGGAAGTATGGAGTCAACAGGAACAAAATATATAGTTTGATAGGAAAGTATTTGTTGATATGAGAGCAATCTGTTTTAATTACTGGGAGTTTTTTAGATGAGTTTTCATATTGTTATGATTGGGGATAAAAATTTGGTGAAAATAACAGCTCATAGGTTTACCATGCCAGATAATAGAATAAATAAAAGGCACTGATAAGAGCCTTGTCTGGCACCACATTCAAACTATAACGCAGTTATAGTTTTTTCTACCACATGGACCACCAACATGGCAGATAATATAGGATAAGCTATATCTGTAATATGAATGCATTTTGACATAAGAATCATAACATATACTACTATTGAGGGGAACAGTGCCACATCATTTGCATCAAACACTATAAACTTTTGAAAAATACACCCAAGATATTACTGTCCCCTTATACTAACATTCACCCCTAAACAAGTACAGAAGCTGTCCATTAAGATCTGGGTTCTCAGTCTCACTGTGTCATGTACTAAATGCATTCCAGAATTCTAATCAATCAAAACTGGAATCATAAATGGAAGGACTGAAGAGAGTCTGAGGTTGAGTCAGACATGTAACTGATGGGCCTAGATGCCTGTGGCATCCACATTATTATACTAATGACTTTTCTTCACTTGGTTGTCTGTGACTCTTAGATCAGATGCTCAAAAAATAAAAATATCAATATTTACAGAGTAATGAGCTGTTCGGAATATGTGGGAAAATTTGTAATCAATTGTGCTATTTTATAGGGCTGAATAATTGATGTTTTAATATATGTAGTATGAACAGATTGCTAAGTGATATTGCTCTTCATCTCTTTTATGTGGATACAGAAATGGCCCAGAGTTAAAATATCTATAAAATTTTCAGCCATAGCTGACAAATGTCTTTAGCCATTATCAGAGAAATTTAAAGAAGGTAAATGGGAAGATAGAGAAAAGGAGTATGAACTCAAGGCATTTGGAGTTCCTGTAGGAGAGATCTCAAATTATGAAGCTTTTTGGATTTCAAGTTAGTACCACCAGAGAGCATCTACCAAGAAACATACTAGTGGCGCTTTGTGACCATTAAGCCTGCTGAGGGCTTACATCTTCAAACAGGCACAGGAAGTAGAGGGCCTAACTAGAAGGGGGTAAGACTGCATCCTTTCAAAGCCTACCCCCAGTGACGTGCTTCCTCCAGCATGGCCACACCTCCTAAAGATTTCATGACCCTCTCTAAACTGTACCACCAACTGGGAACCAAGTATTCAAATACTCGGTATCTATGGAAGACAAGTCTCATTCAAACCACTACAAACACTCTTACAATGGGGATTCAAAATGAGCAGCTATTGGAGCAGAGGTCAATGTGAAGCACATACCCCTGAACAGACTCACATTCACTGAAGGCTTATCTGGGTATTGTACTTGTGATTATATAAATAGATAGCAACAGAAGCCAACTGAAGAGTCAGCTAACATTTTATCAGCCCCTGAGGAAATCAGCCCCCTTCTGAGGACAAATTGACTTTCAATATGAAAGAAACAATGATTTATGCTGTGACTAGAATAGGTTCACATTCTGACTGATGTTCCTAACTTTAATTTGCCTGTTTCCCTCAGAACTCCAAGGTTTATGTGGTGCTGGTTTTTGACTTGGACTCTGTATTAACCAGGATCCAAGGTGTGAAAATAGTAATTGACCCATTTATCATAACTTACTTAGGAAATTTGTATTTGGTATTACCAAACTGATTCTCTGGCATGAATGATTCATATTTGATCATAAAAGAATACTTCTAGCAATTTGTGTGGAGAATTTTATATTTAGACTTATGTTATAGCTACTGTCTGCACCCTTCATAGTCAATATATTAAGGAAATAGTCACAGGAAGAGAAATCATCACACTAAAGAAAATTGTCCACTTTCCAGAAGCAGTTTTTTCTTAAGGGATCAGAAAGGACATATCTGATATAGACGTTATGCATTAATGTGCCTTCTGTGAAACTTTTGCCCTAGTATTCATGATAAGTGAATAAATCTAGTAGTTATAGAATGAGAAAGATGTCAAGGCTCAGGCACAGACATCTCAGAGATGAGCATTTATTTAATACTGCAGATGACTCACCTGCTGAATGTATAATTGGAATAGGAAGGCAATCAGAAGCTTCATGAAGCCAGCTTTAAAGGGGCGAAGAAGCTTGCCAGTGTCAGTAGGATATCTGTTCAGCAGGGAAAGAGAGCTCCAACTGCACCCGCCCCCAGCCTTGTTTGCTCTATGTCCTTCCATCGAGAGGCCTGTAAGACTCTCAGAGGAACTCTCTGTCAAAAGTTCCACGAACTGGATGTGAAGAGTGTAAAAGGCACACTCCACTCCACCCTGTGCAGAACCACCCAGATCTGGACTGCAGGACTGAAGGATCTCCTGCCCCAAACACAGCAAGTACAGCTGATTCACAACTTAATCTCTCTGCTTTCTCTGAAAATTCCCAATTTAAAAAGCCCACTTCATGCACAGATATTGCATGTGTAATTTTCAGCAGACTTTTGAACTAATGTATTTCCCTCTATTTTTTCACAGCACTTAAACTTTATTTATCTCTCCTCGCTATCTCCCAGTTAAAGTACGGCTGTTTTCCCCATTTCCCTCTTGATATCTGTTTCCTGTGATCCTCCCTCTCTTGAGCACCTTTTTGACCTTTACCCCATGGTTCCTTGAATGACCCTCCTTCTTTCCCTTGTGGTTAGATAACCCCCACTTTACCCATTTTACCCTTGGTAGCACCAGTCTCCTACTATCCCTCTCTCTCAGGTTCTTTCTTTCCCTCTACCTCCCTCACTGGTTAGTTTCCATTTTCCTGTCTCCTTCAGTAATATGAGGGTATATACTCACATATAAGGTTTGTTGCTAAGATCCACAAATGAGGGAGAACACACGTATTTTGGGTTTTTTTTTTTTTTTTTGAGTCTGTGTTACTTCACTTAGTATAATAGTTTCTAGTTCCATGCATTTACATACCTGCAAATTTCACGATTTTTTTCTTCTTTACTGCTGTTGAAGAGGGGGCAGAAAGATTGCAAACCCTGGGGGAGGAGGTGCATGATCATACGGAAAGAGTATCACAGGATCCTGAGAACTCGTTCATATGAACTTATAGCAATGGTGACAGCATGCACAAGACCCATGAAAACTCAAGCAGACAAAAATCAGCATAGAACTTGGAAAGTGGGCAGGGGGCCACAACTTTGGTGAGGAACTATTGGCATTTAGTAGCTGCTGGGGGAGGAGGAGTTGATCTTCTTTAAGGCAGTGGTACTAAACAGGATGAACAGCTCCAGCGACTGAACTCACATCAACATCAAGGGACATTTGGGCACACAACCTTGACTCCATAGGTCGTAACATATTTGACAAAATGTATGAAGTGCAGTGGGCAGGCTATGGGAGGGTGCAGATAGAAAGGGGGAACTAAATTTGATTAAGATACAGTGTATAAAATACACAGAAATTCAATAAAAATATTTTGTTAAAAGTTACACTTTCATGGTCATATTCACTTCTCTAGGACAGCAAGCACATCATTAAGGAAACATCACATCCAAATCTCAAACTCTAGAGGAATAACCGAAGCAATTCAGAGCTGAAGATACAACCCAGCGGTAGAGTGCTTACCTAACAAGTAAAAGGCCCTAGGCTCCATCCTTATTCCCAAATCAAACAACCAAACATAAAACAATTCTGTCTTCACAGCACTCTAGGTTTGGGACTTAGGATTTTAGTGCGAATATACATTGCTGTCCAAGTTCCCCTCTATCCAATTGTTTCAGTAAATTTTTCTCTTTGTGCTGGGAGACACCCCTGCTCCCCTGACTCAGGGTCTCCCAGTCCTGACTTGGATTGACAAACCAACATAAGGCATCCTATTTGGATTTTGCTTAGTTTATATGACATGGGGTGACTTACAAAAACAGGATTTTTTTTTCAAATGCTTCTTCCTGAAATATAACTCAGTTTTTTATTTATTGATTTTTTTTCATGTATTTTTCCATGTTTGAAATGCATGTGCCATCCATCTCCAGCCCCCATCTTCTCTTACTCGCCTGTGTTCAATATGGCAGTGGCTCCATCCCTTTTTCCCAGTGTACTCTGCATTGCTCAAGAGCCCCAAGATAGGCAGGACATTTGCCCTGCCCCGCCTTTCACCACACTTTATTCCAAAAGTGGCCAATACCCCATTCATTGCTATGCTCGAATGTCCATACCCAAACATAAGTCCGATGGCTTCCCAACAGCCACACAAAATGGCTAGAGGGCAACCTCATGGTTTTCCCTGGCTTATATCTCTATTACCCCACCCCTTACTGGGCTTGACTTCTTCTGCAGAGCATGGGAAGGGGGCAGGACCATGGCTTATCAGAGGAACTTCTGGGTCACACCAATCATTTTGCCTTCTCTTCCTTGGGTTTAATTTAGAGAACAAACTCTTAAAATCCTTGCATGATAATCTCCATCCTAAGTCTATATTCTGAGAAACAAGATCTGTGGTTCTACCAATACTAGATGAATGAATGAATGGGTGAGTGAATGAAGAGGGTATGTGTTAATTTAAAACACATCTTCTATGGAATGTCTGCTATGATATAACCACATAAAAATATTCTCATTATCAATGAAATCTACCAAAATGCTATGAATTTTCCTTTGTAGGAAGCTAGAGTTCCCTTAACACTTTATTTTCTTTTAAAAATAAAAGTTGATATCTACATAAAACAAAAAAAATGCTAAGAGAATAAATAATCTTTAAAATAAATACTAACTTTACTTCAGAAGTTAGGGAACTTCTGCAGACAACCTTCTTCACTACGGCATAACTCTGACATTTACCTCCTGCATTTCTTCTTCAGTTGTACAGATATCTGTGAATTCCCTGTACTGGGAAGTGAAGGAGACTTGTCTTCAGCCCTGTACATTGCAGGTGCTTTCTCCAAGACTGTGGCATTGTCACTCCACTGCATCATTCACTGCACAGGAACATTGTGCATAAACACAGTTTATAAAATTAATTTTGTAAAATAGTGGCCCACAAATCATATAAGCTCCAGATCCCATAAGCCTGGACCTGCATCTGGCACTGTCCAAAGGTTTTGGACTTTCTCACGTTGGCTCAGTGTTCACTCCAAATTGGGCGTTGGCTTCAGTGAGAGCCGGCATTAATTCTGATCCATTGATTTCCCTGTAATTCAAAGTTTCAAGTGAAAACAATTTCTTTCATTGGTTTGGATGGTTATTCCTTCAGTATGTTCATTATTCTCAGAACTGAAATAGTAAGACCCTCATTATGTGGATTTCCAGCCTCAAGATTTTTTAGCCCCATCACCATGCTGAAGCAGGTTGATAGACTGTGAAGGAAATTAATTTATGCACTAAAGAAATGCTACGAATAGCCTCCCTCTGCACTCAGGAGTGTGAGAGCAAGACTTGAAAGTCATTCTCTCTGAACCTTGGTCTTTTCTCATGTAAGAAACTATAATAGCTTTCAGCAAATCTATTTTCCTATTGCTGTTTGTTCTTGCGAGTCTTGCTTCTGGTCCAGAAATTCTCCATGTCACATATCCCAAGGATATGTCATCATTTCTCTTCAAAGGTACAGCATTAATTGTAATGGTAATGATGAAAACTGCTTTGAAATTTTTAAATAAATTATATTAGTTTTAATATTAACAAATTAAAATAGTAGTAATTCACATTGCATCCTTTTAAAAACGTACATAGGGATCAGTCTTCAACCAAGCAAGGTACAGAGATTATAAAATGAAAATCATTGGCCTTTGATTACATACGTTTGGAATATAAAACATCTCACTGTTTTATAAATGCTCATTTCCAAAGCAAATGAAAATGGCTTAAACAACTTGATAGAAATCAATTTCTCATTATCTTTTGGAGAAGTTTAGGGTACACTGTGTTCTTGGTTCTGACTGTTCATCATCAGACTGTTGTCCAATTTCCCAAGATGCCATGATCATTACATACTGGAGTTGGGTCTGTTCCCTCCATTTTTATAAGCAGCGGTTGTTTAAAGTTAGTCTTAATTCCTGGTTCATAACCTAGCACTCATCAACTCTTAGTCAAAGAACAGATATTAATATTGAGATACAATTCCACAAATTGAATTTAAAAAATATATACTTCAAATACCTGTTCATTTTTCCTAAAGTTCCTGTGAAGCAGGTAGCAAGCAACTACAAAATATTTCATGTAAATTCAACACTTGAAAATTAGGAACCTAGAGATTACCCAGTAACCCCCTTGTGGAATGTTTATATATTGTAGCTGAAGTCTACACAGTTCATTGACTCTGAAAAAAAATAGTGTCTTTCCTCTCTTAACCATATTTTAATAGAAATTTAAAAATTGATTGTAATCACTATTTCTCACATGAATAAATGACTTAAAGGTTATGCCCCTGTGAGGTGGGTTGAAAAGCATTCTCTCCACAGGAAACACATTTCTCAACATTAATACATCTCTTTAATCCAGTCTGATTCAGAGAGTCTTAACTTTCTGTTTTCAGACTTTAAAAGGTATAGTATTTGTAGAAAGATGAGAGTATCAGAGGTTAAGAAAATATACCGTGGAAGGGAACCCACTGGAATATACATTTTCTGTCTCAACGCTATCAGGGAGATAGGCATTAATTTTGGACAGTATCAGTCTATAATCTTATCCCATGCCATAAATCTAATTATATTTAAATGACAAGAAATTCAAACATTTATCAAGACTGAACAAATTTCATGATGGAATAATGAAAATGGATGCGAGAAAGTAAATATCCAGCACAATTTTCTTAAAAAATATGTTCATTCAGTGGGATAAGCCTGTAGCCTGATTAAATATTTGTACAATATCCATTCCCAAGAAGTTAATTCCTAAATATGATATAATCCCATTTTAAATTGCAGAAGGATGCTTTAGCTATGTGGTATTCTTATTGCCTTTAATTCCATTAAGGTAAAATAATATGATACACAATTATTTTTCCAAGATGGGAAGACTTCAAATTTATTCCTCCTACCATTTTCTTTGTAAGCACATCAGTTTTATGATTTAGTGAGTGATGTTCCTAGTCATATGTCTTTTCTAAAGCTTCTGATAATTTCTCCCAAACCCAAGCAATTATTTGTCCAACGTTTTAGCAATTTATCTTTACCTTTCACTATGTGAGGCTTCCTATCAAAGATATATTTATGTCCATTCAGCATTCATTCTAGGTGGGATTCTGTCTCTAAAGAGCATTGACTTTTATCGAGAATGTCCTTTGCAGTTCACTTCCTGAACTCTAGGCCTGGGACAGAGCCTCTGTTGAAACATGTGCTCTTCTCAAGAGCACAAGTGCTCAGAAAGTCAGTCCCCATGGAATGCATTTCCGCTGACTGAAATGCCAAGAGGCTGAGGTGTGGTTTTAGAGCACTCCCCCAGCTCCCCAGAAAGTCAGTCCCCATGGAATGCATTTCTGTTACTGAAATGCCAAGAGGCTGAGGTGTGGTTTTAGAGCACTCCCCCAGCTCCCCTGCCTTGCAAAACTCTGCTCCTTCCTATTAATGAAGTGGCTGTGCCAAGCAGGCAGGCCTTCCCTCATCCCACGCCCTGCTTGCACAGGGAGAATATGTGTGACCCTTGGATGTTATGCTGTTTGTCTGACAGTGAGACAAGTCAGAATGACATCAATTTTTATCAAGTCTCCCACTGCCTTGGGGAAGCAGGAGCTGTCAGTGTGCTGCTTCTCCAAGAAGAGTCAGAAATATGACAACAGAGGGATGTCCCAGGGTGTGCTCTGTGGCCTGGAGTGTTCAGTGTGGTGAGGAACATCCTGTGCTCATGCCTTGGTGACCATTTCCTCCTCCCTGTGATGGGTTCACTTCTCTAAGCCCACTCTTCTGTGGCTTCCCAAATTTTCTTGGCAATTATACAATAGTTGACTTAGCTAGAAGTTGTTGAAACAAGTGAAAAAAAAAATGTCCCTCAAGATTGGATTTAACTAGAGATTATGCACAGTTTACCAATTTCACGATCAAAATTGGTTATGAAACATTACATTTCAAAAATCAGTATTGATCAGTAATGTGAACGAGAACCTAGGTTCAAATTACTTAGTACATTTATTACTTAATTCATTTACAGAAATTGATCTGAGTCAACTATAAGCGTAGATCTACAGGAACACGTCAGTGCAGTCTTGAAGAGTGTACCTTACAGAAAGCCCATGTGTGTATAACCTTTCGTGATTTGTGATAGCTAATTTGACTTCAGTCTTTTTTGACCCCTTTTAATTGAATTTTTGAAAATTTTATACAATATATTTTGATCATATTTCGATCCCCTCTCCTGCCTGCACCCCTTGTACTACTCTCCACCAAAATTACATGCATTCATAGTATATATGAAGGCTTATAGAGTCAAATTAGTGTCCCAAAGTGCTTTTTGGGTGGGTTCACCTACTGGAGCCTGCTCAACACAGGAAGAGTCTCACCCTTAAACAAAACTGATTCTCCCTCTCCCAGCAGCCATCAGTGCACAGTACTTCCTCGGAGGATTGGGGTTTCTTATGCATTTCCTCCTGTCTATACTAGAATTTTGTCTTGTTTGAGCTTACTTGGGACTCGTGGATGCTGTCACCATTGATGTGAATTCATGAGTAACTTCCCAGCATTCTGGCAAACTTTGCATTCTGCCATACATGTTAAGTCCTATCCTAAAGTTTGTAGTGAAGTCAGTTTGTGCACATATTTGTTCATTCAGCATGATGATTAGCTATGATGTGCCAGAACACTGGTGGTTTGAAATTTAAATTCTGTGATGGGTTGCCCTGAAAAGACTCACAATGACATGGAGACAATGATAGCTACACACAGACTTTTGTATCTAGTACAAAGCTGAAGAGTCTTACCACAAGTTTCAGCCAAGACATTTTACAGCATCTATAAAGTTACCTTGTATGAAAGCATCTTAGTGAGGAATGTGAAGTGGATGTAACAATGTCTGTCAGTCAGGATTACCTCAAAGTTTGTATTTCTGTGTTAATTTTACATTTTATTATAAAATCCTGGAGATTAACTTACAGCGATAAAAAGTTTATTTTGCTGCCTATTTGTGATGGTTTCAATCCGTAACTATTGGTCCTATTACTTTGGGCCTGTGGTTCACTACAACAGGAACTGCATGGTCAAGTACAGCTGTTGAACTCATGGCTGCAGGTTATAGAACAGATAACAAATACTGTAGGCGACTTTGACACACTCATTTATGTAATTAAACACATTTACATATAGAAAATTCACAATGAATGTCTGTTCTAAAGGATTTTAAAGATGGTGCACCTTTCTAGGGCACTTGTCATGGATGCAACTGACAAGGGAAAAATGCTTTAGGTTGACCAGCAAGTCAACATGAAGGATAAGATCGTATACTACTCTAATATTTTAATATAAATTTTGTATTTAGACTTCACTAATTTACTTTTAAGTTATTTTTCTCTCTTTGATATAAGTTCATGTTATCCTACTGCAATGCTTTGACTTTATAAAACAGTATATTTTAATGTTCTGACTCCCTTTTGTGGTAATAAAGTTTAATACAAACACAGAAGTATATGTTTATTTTATAACCTTATTTTTATAGGCCTTTTCCTATTCTTTTTTTTTTTTCTGAGACAAGGTCTTACTATATATCCCTGACTGACTGAGAAAACCCTGGACCTCACAGACATCTACCCTCTTCTGCCTCCTAAGTGCTGGGCTTAAAGGTGTTCACCATCATACCCAAACCCCTATTCTTTTAAAAATATTTAATTTTTGTTTTTTGTAAACATTTAAAGAAAATACACATACACATACTGCCTGAATATGGTGTATGCCTTTAATCATAGGACTCGGAAGGTAAAGGCAGGTGGATCTCTTTGGGATTGCGGCCGATCTGATCTACATAGTGACTACATAGTGGGGCTACAGGGAGACCCTGTCTCAACTAAAATGCATGCACAAATTAGCGTACACAGAGTCAGAATCATCAATACCACCACCACTTCTGCTGAATGCCTCACTTAAAGGTCATGGAGACAATAGCACATGGGGGTTTGCCATCTTCCACGATAACAGTACCTTCTTCAGGACACCTCAGGAAGGACCTCCATGATGCAGTTTTTAAGTTAATTTTCTTTTTATGTAAGTAGAAGGTATATACTTAAAACACTGATAAATATTTTATGTGGTGAGTCTTCACACAAGATAAGCTTCAAGAGTTTTACCACAAATGTCAGCCAACACATTTTACAGCATCTATAAAGTTCCCTTATATGAAATTGTCTTAGTCAGAAATGTGAAGTGGATGTAACAGTAACTAGTAACTAGCAACAGTTGATTAAATGTTATACAATTATATGTGTTATACATATTTTATGACTAGACGCACAACAGGCTTGATAACACTGGCATGTTGATAACCACCAAGGAGAATGCTGTGTTGTTCTGTAACAATGATTGTGTCGGTAGGTGGCAGGGATTTTTCAGTGATCTTGGTGATCTTGGTGATCTTCTGGAACTATCATGGCATTTGTGGCCTATCATTGACTGAAACATCACTTCAGTCTGTGACAGTATTTAGCATACTGTTCTGTAGGCTGATTTGGCATTTCTAGTTTAGGCTGGCTAGGCTTACTGTTGATCATTTTATGCACCTGAAGAGGGTTGGAAAGTTTTGAGAAGACTGGATCATTTAATATGGTTTTCTTCAGGATTCTGACAATTAGTAGACTGTAGGAAAAAGTAGGAGAGGGGCTAGGCCATGCCTCTCATATTGCAGCAGGTTAGATTGCACACAGGGTAGTTACAGGGTTTCAAACATAGCAATAGAAGACCACAGGTGTGACTAAAAGGTCTGCTTGCATCACAGTGCTGATGTACTGTTGGTGGAAACATCTCAGGTCTTCTCTCCAGATTTAAGAGATGGATAGGTAAATTCTACTTCTTGACAAAAGGATCTGCAGTAAGGCATTGCAAAGTCACGTTTGGAGGAAGGCAATTTGTTTGAGGCCAGTTTTATTATCTACCATATTTAAGTTTTCTTTTGTGAATTAATTTAAAATCCTTTTCCTTCTAATGGTTGATCTAAGCCTTAGTATTTATTTTATGATTTTATGTTTGTCTGCTTTATATCATGAAGCCTACATTGAACTTTTGAAAGTTGAGGAAACCAAGTTTTCAAAAAAGATTGACTCCAAGAAGAGGTCCATGCTGACTCAGGTTATAATTGATCACATATTTTTTCACTGTTGGCTGCTGTGTGCTTGCTGAGTTTTAGAAATATCTAAAAGTGACTTCTGAGGATATATTATCATTTCTGGTGAATGACATTTCATTATTATTTAGTGGAATAATCAAGTGACAATATAGACTTCATGGTCATAATAAAGGAAAAATATTTACCTCATTAGATGTGGCACAATTTCACTTGCTTTTCCAGTTCTGTCTACTGACTATGTTAGGAAGAAAGTTGAGAAAAACAAGTATAACATATATGAGAGAGGAGAGGGTGGAGGGAAAGCAGAATCACTGATGAACCCAAGAACAAAGCTGTTGGACCAGAGCAGAGATTGCTCATGAAGCAAAAACTTCAAATCCTTCACCTGTGTGCAAACCGTTCTTTTCAGATCACTGACTTCACTGAGGAACTACCTGAGTATTTGCATATGACACCTTTAATTATTTCAGGTTTTATAAGAACGTAATTTACTTGAGTGAGGTTTCCTCAATCTATGCTTGCTGCAATCCATTTGAACCACTCCCACCTGATTCCCTTCTCCCAACTCTTTTATTTCAGTTCTAAAGCTTACATGTGTGTATCTGCCAAGTATTGTATTTATATTATATTTGGCTCATATATGGTTTATATTTACCTAATTTGGATACTTTAAACTATTTTTCCTTCTACTTAAATACTCAAGGAGCTCTTCTCTTACATGGAAACTGATAAAAAGTCTACTTCAAGTAGGGTAGTGATTATTAGAGATTAGGAGAGGTGGCTGCATTTTGGGGGAGTAGAGAAAAAGTAGTTGACCTTAATCAATGCTGCATACATTTGTGGAAATAATACACAATTCAATTAATATGCACAATTCATATATAATAAAAATGTAAGGCACTTAAAGAATCATATTTATCACTGTTATTAAATTCCCAGAAATAGCGTATGTCATCCTGCATCCCTAAGGATGATTCTGCTTGTGGGCTAACAGTGTGGCAGAAATTGTTTCCTATAATTATTTCTTTTTTAAAAGCAAAAAAAAAAATGGTGATTTTTTTAAAGAACACTCCATGCTTTGCCACCTGAAGAGTTGTACTCCATAGAGCTTCCTTGATAAGCAAAATTGCCCTATTTTCAAAAGTTAATTGCTTTTATTCTATTATTATAAAAGTGTGACCGAGCTGTGATTTGACAGAACCAAAATGAAATTAATCTATTTATTTAATAAGGATTTATACAATGATGCCTATATTCACAGCTGTGTTTGAAGTATTGCTTACAAAATTAATTGTATAATCTTATTCTTTAAAGTGGTGTCATATAGTAGAAGCAATGACCATCAGAATATGCAATTACAAAGCTATGCACTAAATATTAATAAGATATAGAAGTTATGGGACAATACTAAGACAAATAAGGCATCTAATCCAGAATAAAGAGTATAACGTTATTAGGAAAGGTATTTACTAGGACTGAAAACTGAAGGGCTAGGCTGTAAAGCATGAGAATGGATGAGATCAGAGGAGGGTTTCTTCTAAGCAGAGTTGAATAAGGAACAATGTCAAACACACTCCCGGATGTGGAGATTAAGATTCTTAGTTATGAGCAAGTTAGATGTTGTAGCATGAAATAGCAGCCTAGAGAGTCAAGCAGAGGCTCTGTCCGGGAGAATTCCATGTGCTGCCTTAGAAGTTAAACTTGCATGAAGGATCTAGTGTAATAATGGGGAGCTGAGCAAAAATGACACATTTTGATTTCCATTTTCATTTAAATGCATACGTCTGAGGACAGAAACTGACAACGAGGAAGACAGGGATAAATTTGAGTTCAAACAATAAAATAAATGATGACAATACTTAATCTTTAATATTGGTGGCCACACACATGAAATACTGGCCAAGCATAGTGGCTTCTTTTTGAGTTTTAAGAAAGTATATTTTGTCAAGGAAAATGAACCCTGAAATTGAGTTTGGTAATCACTTAATATCTGTTTGTGCTACACCATATTTAATTTAAAGATGATAAAAATCTCTCATTTTTAATGATTTAAGAAGCCAAAATATAGACATTACCTGTCCAGTGTGCAATGGACTTGATGAACAGAACACAAATCTGAGTTAAGATGTGAACATTCTAAGAATGAGAATGTTGACTAAGGTATGCTAAAATCGTTGTGGCTAATGAATGACATGTAAGCACAGCTTGTAAGAAAGAGGTTTATTACATTCACAGGTCCCAGAGCCTGGTTCTTTGCATGCTATGTCAATCCTCAAAGGAGGTTTCAGGAGGCAGACAGCAAGGGTCATGGGCTTCTCACCAGAGACTCTAATGGCACTTCCACAAGAAAGCCAAACGAGGCATAGAAAATCAAAGAAATAATTTGAAATAATTCCAGCAGGCTTTAGTCTATAGAGGTGGGTGGTGTCTCCTTGCTGGGTACCTGGTACCTGACTTCAGGATAACAGAGTATGGGAAAGCTGCCCTGATATTTGAGACTTAGAGAGGTATTGGGGTTATTGAGTTAGGATTAATGGGGTGTATACGAGAGATGTGCCAAGTTCTTTGCTCTCTTTTTAAGGAAGAGGTAAACACTCTCTAACCAGAAAGCTTTGGAAGAGGTTAAAGCATCATGAAATACAGAAAATAGAAAAGTGTCAGAACTTCAACATTTCAAGATCAGCCCATCGCTTGACCTTTTCAAATTGGAGTTCCATGCCAAATGTTAGTCATTGTACAGCCATGTATAATTTCTCTTAAATGAAGTTTTATTTATCAAACAAAGAAAAGAAACGTAAGAAGAGACAGGATGGAAGGAAGGAAAGAAGAAAATGAGGACTGGAGGGAAGGAGAATGGGGTGTTATGAAATCAAAACCAGCTGAAAATACAACGCTTACTCACATTCTCCGTGCAGCAGCAGTACCTATGCTTGACTGGCTGGTTACATTTAAGTGGATTGCTTTCTTTTTTCCTAGTGAACATATGACAATACCTGGTGATACTTTTAACTGTGACCACCTGGAGGACACTTATAACATCTAGTGTTCAGGAGCTGTGTAAGGCATCTATCTAACTTTCACTGGCAGTCTCCCTAAAACAAGAATTACCTGGCCCAAGATGCCATTGATGTTAGGGGTGGAAAGCCCAGGTTTCAATTAACATCATTTAGAGTGGGACAGCATTTTGTAAATCAGCTGCTTGCCCTGACAATCTGTCACCAAAGAAACTCAAGAAAAATAATGAATTATAGAAAACATTTCTATGTCTAAGAAAATGCTTTTGTTCAAAAATTACAAACATTCAAAATGAAAATTTATTTCCTAATTTAAAGTGCTTTGCAGAGGCTGGAGAAAACTGCTCAGACATTAAAGGCTCAGACTCACAATGATTTATAGAAGCTTGTGACGTCATTGTCACATGATGCTGAATTTTCTAATCAGTGAGCCACAGGTTTAGCATCTTTGCTTTCCTTGGTGTGAGAGAGAAAGGAGCAGGAGGGAAGCGGGGAGTAAGGAGGAGGGAGAGAGAGAGGGAGGAAAGAAGAGAAAAGTAGAAAGTAGCCAATTGTACTTTCCCTGTGAAACTGAACACTTCTGAGAACACAGCCCACCAACAGTGTACCTAGCAACTTCCTTCAATATAGATAGACCTCAAGGTCAAAATGAGACAGGTAGGAAGACAGGAATTATGAGGGTGACAGCTTTATTGCTCCTTATAGATAGGAACGAGAGGATGTAAGAACTATCACAAGGAAACATTGCTTTGATGTTGTTATGGAAAATAACGTTTTAAGGGAAGAAAGTAATTGCGAAAGTTGTAAATTTTTTTTAAAAAAAGTTACCCAGCCATGCCACAAGTGTAGCAACTCTGAACAAGCTCTGAGTTGATTACTAGTGTGAAAGGGGCCAAAGGAAGACATTTTCCAACTTTAGCCAGACTCTAGCAGCAATGGATACAGTTAAAGAACACCAGCAGGCTGAATACAGGGTGTGTTAGACACTCTGTATGTATGACTTGTGCCATTACTGCACTGAGGACACACTGAATAATGTATGGAGACAGCAATGTGGCAGATATATAGCGAAGCACATTTAAAAAGTAATTCATAGAGGTTTCCCTGTTTGCATTGCTTCATTTTTCATATTTGCCAAACAGTACATAAAATTGGAATTGGCTTTCTAGTTTATTCTCTGCAATTTTTACTGTATTACTTTGTTCAGATTCAACATTTAACCCTACAAACAGTGAACAATAGAATGGAGAAAGAGAATCAGGAACTGAGTCGAATCTATAGGTACCATCCTGCTATTCCCTGATTTTCAACTTCATTGAATATGTGGTTCATTTTTTTCTCCTCCTATAGGTTACTTACCAAATAGATGTTAATGATTCTGTTTGAAATTTTTAAATTGATTTTTCTCTATTTTTATTGATTTTTGCGCATTTCATACAAAACATTTTTAAATGTTTTATTTATTATTTTTAATTTGTGTGTATGAGTATATTGCCTGCATATACGTGAGTGCATCCATGTCATGCAATGCCTCGGAGGTTGGAAGAGGGCATTGGATTCCCCTGAAACTGGAGTTAAGGACGGTTCTTAGCCACCATGTGGGTGCTGGGAATCAAACCCGGGTTGTCTGCAAGAGCAGTCAGTGCTCTTAACCACTGAGCCATCTCTCCAGCACCATACAAAACATCTTAATGTGAGCAAAGGGCCTGAGAGGCGCCAGCAGAATGAGGTGTGTGTGTGGCGGGGGAAGCTGCAGCCCATGAAAAGCTGATAGAGGCCATGGTGTGGGTGTTCCAAACATAACCCTATGAGAACTCATGTCTCTGTAAATCACCCCCTTTCCTGGACAGCATATATGCAAAATCCAAATAGAATGTCTTATGTCAGTTTGTCAGTCCGCCTCAGGACCAGGAGACCTTGAGTGAGGGTGGGTCTCTGAGCGGAAAGAGAAAAATTAAGTGAAACACATCCCCTCCCCTATCCATACTGCCCATAGGCCCCCTTCCATGGGTCTTGTACGTGCTGTCATCATTGCTGTGTTAAGTGCATATGAGCAAGTTCCCAGCCTCCTGGAAGACTTTTTCGTGGTCATCCACTACCCCAACCCTTCCAGTTTTTTCACTCCTTCTTCCTCAATGGTCCCTGAGCCCTGGGTGGGTGAAGTTTACTATAGGAGTCTTATTATCTACATTTTGGCCAGTTGTGGCTTTTTGTGCTAATCAGCATCTGTTGCATGAAGACGTTTAGCCGATGAGAGTTGAGAGATGCATTAACATTCTCTGTGCCCCAGTTCCACTATTCCCCTGAGCCTTAGGTGTGGAGGTAGTTGTATTGTAGATGTGTCACTTAGGGCTGGGAATTTCAAAACACTTATTCCCTGTGTATGACCAGTTGTGGAATTCTGTAATAGTCTCCATCTGTTGCCATATGAAGTTTCTTTCATTAGTCTTGGGTGTATACTTATCTGTAAATTTAAGGCTTCATATTTCGCATACTGTAAGAAATTTATTTCCCTAGGGATGTGATGACTTTATAATTTTATTTTATTCTAGAATATCCCACTCTTTCTAAGTTCTTATAGCTTTAATATCTTCTCCACTGTGTCTTCTTGGGAAATGCCTTCTGAGCTCTCACTGGTGTGTGAGAAATTCCTGCTTACCATGCATCCTTGAATTATAAACTATAAAGAGGAATAAGGTATGCCTTTAGAATCTGGATAATGCGGAGTCATCTAGTTTGTGTCAATACACTCAAACTTCACCAGAAACCCTAAAGTAATGATTTTTTTGTATAAGGACATTTAAGTTGCCAATTATCTTAGAATGAATTGTCCCAAATTTGTGCTGACTTGATGTGAAGGACAAAGATAGGAAATCAAAGACGAGTGTCAACAGTGTCTTATGCACATTGCCTTGCTGAGGCCTGGTTTGTCATAGATACTTATTAAGGATTTGTTGAAAAATTAAGAAGAAACTCAGAACTTCTGATCTCATTACAGGGACTGAAAATATTTCTTTTTTTCCCAGAAAAGAATCATATAGCATTTTATTAGGCTTGGTTAGTCAGGATGTTTTTGTCACTGTTACAAAATACCCAAGAGAAACTATTTAAAACATGCCGCTAACCGCGACTCCGACCAGCAGAGTCGAGGCAAGGACAAAACGGACACCAAGGGAGGGTTCAAGCTTCTACCAACTTTATTGCGCAGCACAATCCCTTATATCTTCCCCAAGGACCAATCACAACCATGCACGCACGCAGCATACAGCGGTGGAGACAATTCATTGGTCCACACAGTCAGGCCACATTTGAGGATGTCATAGATCAGGCAGGCGGCGCATGATCGGGCGCATTGCGCTTGTGCGTTCTGGAGTAACAAGCGAGGGTAGCGAGACTTGGCGGTTAGCCAGGGCGCCATCTTTGGCCGACTCGGCCGCGCCCGCTTCCCACATCTCCCCCTTTTTGTTTTATTAAAGGTCATCGGGATCGTGCCTGCCTTAGGTTGCCCCCATCCATAGAACATCCTTACCCGTCATCAACTGTTCAGCAGCATCGGCTGGCAGTCTGTCTTAGGTTGGTATGTTTGTGAGGGGGTCTTACCCGTCTTTGGCTACCGATCCAGCATGCTTAATCACACCTTGGGAGATTCGCCGTTATCCAACGCCATCATTGCCTGTGCGAGCAGCTGCTGTTGGACAACTGTCCTCTGTCTCATTTTACACATGCACCATATCAGACATCCACTCACACAAATCAAAAGGGCCCCCCAAATGGCCATCCCTCCCTGGTCCTTGAGGAAGGAAAAGGCTCCCTGGAGGGTCTTCATCCAATCTTCTATAGAGGCTATCTCTACTCTTGTAGCATTCACCGCCACAATTGATGCCTGTATCTTTGCTCCAGTTGCCTTGAAGAGCTGTAGAGGGTTCTCTAGATAGATTACCTGCCTTAGAGAAATTAAGAAACTCCACAGAT
>NW_008342276.1:7372161-7373656 GCF_000622305.1 Nannospalax galili | reverse complement strand
ACCCAAATAGGTGTATCTTTATCCTGTGGATAAATGCAAACAGCGCCTCTTGTCCAGGCTATGGCCGGGGAGGGGCCGTGCCATTGTCCTGAAAGGACATCCTTCCAATAAACCTGCACCGGATTCTGCTGCCTTGAGATCCGATGCCTATCTGCTGCGGAGAGACCATCTGCATTCAAACTTAAGAAATTAAGTATAAATAGTGCAACATTTAATTTGTCTTTAGGTGATCTATATTGACTGCCTATTCCCCCTTTTTGTTTTAAGAGACAGGCCTTTAAAGTTGCATTTGCTCTCTCTACTATACCCTGCCCCTGGGGATTGTATGGCAGTCCAGTAGAATGCTGTATCTCAAAGGCTGCACAGAAGGCTTTGAACTTAGAAGATGTATATGCTGGCCCATTGTCAGTTTTGATGTGCAATGGTGGGCCCCAAGCTGCAAAAGCTTGTAAGCAATGGGATATTACATGAGTAGCTGTTTCACCTGGTTGAGCAGAAGCATAAATTACACCTGAATATGTATCAACAGACACATGAATTAAGAGGTTTTACTATTGTATTGCTCAACCGGGTTCCTAAATACTCCTTAGTATCTCCCAGCTGAATTTTGTCTGGTGCTATAGACAAGTTCCACTTAGTAAGCTCGACCTTTAGCTTGTACAGCATAGTTTCAACCTTGGTATTACTGTCTGCACATAAAAGAATATCATCCATATAATGATAAACAGCCTCGGGGAAGGAGTCTCTTAATGGCTGAATAGCCTTTCCTATATATATCTGGCATAGTGTAGGACTATTAGCCATTCCTTGAGGAAGAACTACCCACTCATATCGCTTATCAGGAGAGGAATGGTTTAAGGATGGGACAGTAAATGCAAATTTAGAAGTGTCATCCGGATGCAAAGGAATAGAGAAAAAACAATCCTTGATATCAATTATAGCAGTAGGCCAATTCCTTGGCAAAGCTGAAATTAGAGGGAGGCCACATTGCACCGGCCAAAGGTTTCCATACACTCGTTTACAGCTCTTAAATCCTGAAGTAATCTCCATTTGCCTGATTTTTTCTTAACAAATATGGGTGTATTCCAAGGAGAGGTAGACTCCTTTATATGGCCTGCACTTAACTGTTCTTTTATTAGGTCCTGGGCAGCTAATAACTTTTCCTTAGGCAGGGGCCATTGAGGGACCCAGACTGGTTATTTCTTCCATACTATAGGTATGCGCTCAATGGCCCCTATATAAAACCCAGTCCTTCCTCTCGCCCAAACAGGCTCTATTATTTCTTCATGATCTTTCCCCAGCCCTTCTCCATGCACATACCGGATTTGATGCGTGGGAGGTGGCATCAACGGCCATGGTTGAGGGGTTGTCTGCATTGCCCCATATATTTGAGGGCCCTGAGGTGCAGGGCCCGCTCTCCCATTTTTTGACCTAGCGCCCAATTGATTAGGAGGTAAAAGGTTGCCCTTAAGGTCAAATCTCGATCGGCATTCCT
>NW_008342276.1:7368424-7371142 GCF_000622305.1 Nannospalax galili | reverse complement strand
ACCAGCAGAGTAGAGGCAAGGACAAAACGGACACCAAGGCAGGGTTCAAGCTTCTACCAACTTTATTGCGCAGCACAATCCCTTATATCTTCCCCAAGGACCAATCACAACCATGCACGCATGCAGCATACAGCGGTGGAGACAATTCATTGGTCCACACAGTCAGACCACGCTCGAGGATGTCATAGATCAGGCAGGCGGCACATGATCGGGCGCATTGAGCTTGCACATTCTGGAGTAACAAGCGAGGGTAGCGAGACTTGGCGGTTAGCCAGGGCGCCATCTTTGGCCGACTCAGCCATGCCTGCTTCCCACAAAAACAAGAAAGATTTATTTTTGACTCATAGTTTCAGAGGTTCTGTGCTTGGCTGTTCACACTGTTATGGCCATTCATGTGGTAGAAAATATAGTAGAGGAGACTTCTTACTTCATGGGGGCCAGGAAGGAGGGAGAAGAGAGGAGGGAGAGAGAGAAATAGAGAGAGTGAGGGAGAGGAAATGGGAGAGGGGAGAGATGAGAGGGGGGAAGAAAGGGAAGGAAAGAGGAGAAAAGAGAGGAGAGGGTGGAGAGGAGAAAGAGAGGGAAGGAGGAAAGAGGAGGGAAGAGAGAGGAAGAGAGAGGGAGAGGTAAAAGGAGAGAGATATAAATAGATAAAGAGAGAAGACATACACTTCAAAGGCGTGTCTCCAATGACCCACTTCTTCTACTACCCAATCATGTGAACAAATCATCAAGTTATCAGGGGATTAATACATTGACTATATTATTGCCCTTGTGATCCAATTTTCTCTTAGCAGCACAACAAGTTACATACCCAGCCTTTCAACAAATGAGCCCTTAGTGGGGAAACTTCATATCCCAAATATAACACAGGGTCATATGATGTGTTACAAATGTTAAACTCTTTCTTTTCAGGGACAATACAGCTGAAGAACAGCACCGCCTGTAACTTAAAACTTCTATGGACTGCTACTGTCCTATTTACTTACTGTGCTCTACCATTGTTTCTGAACTTTTTTCTTTTTATACCTGGCAAGTTATTCATGCACATTTCCTCTATGAGCAAGGGCTTCCTGCATATAATTGAGACTTGCACATTCTTAGAGAAACTCAGCAAAAGCTAAGAGCCTTAGCTCTGAAGCAACTACTCAGTTTATGCAACAGCTGATATTATTGCTGTGTATCCGTGGGCTATCATAGTAAGCAACTCCTTCATTTTGGGGTCATGATGATTTAATCTTGAAGCCATTTCCACATGTCTTCTCATATCTTAAAAGATATCTTTCTCATGTGCATGGATTTAGGTAACTGAGCTTGGAAGATAAAAGGCCCTGTCTTTTCCTGCATTATGCACTATTGCCCAAGCTCTCTTACGGCCCCTTGCTTCTGGCACTATTAGACAAACCATATAACACATCTTTATCTGACTTTTTCATAGTTTATATCCTGGGTAGGGGAAATAGAGTAACTTACAAAGGCAAACACCAGGTGCCCTGTTCCGTTCTGTGGCTTAGCAGCCCACCAATCCAGATTGCTTCCATGCCCTGCCCACAGTCTCCATTAGCTTTTGCTCATGCATCCTGGGCCCGTGATCTCACCCCAGGTTGGTAAATGCCCCCTCTCCTGTCCATGTGGGTGAGACAGCAGGACCATTTTTTCTATGCTGCGGCTGCCAAGATGGCACCAATGCTCCTCTGTCCTTGGCTAACTTTCTGCAGTTCCCTCTCAGTAGCTAACTCTCTGCAGCCAATTCTCAGTAGCAGGCCCTGGCCCTGGGAGGAACAATTACCCCTCAGGACACTTCACCCTTTCCTCACAGCTCTTAAAATCTTTCCACTGATCTTCCACTAAGGTCCCTGAGCCTTGGAGGGGGTGACAGATATGGGGAGATCTCTCTTGCATCATGGCGAGATAGTGACTTCTTGAGCCTCCCCATTATTCATCTTCAAGCCATGGCCATTGATCTAGCTCAGTGGTGTTTCTCCTACTATAAAGACAAATGGAAGGAAGTAGACACATCTAAACAAACATGAATGTAAATACAAATGCCTAGAGGATATCCCAGTAGGTGTACTATATTCATTAAACAGTATAGTTGTAATGGCTTCCCTGCTAGAATCTGTAGCCTTTCTCAACTCAGGGTGTTGGCCTGGCCTACAGTACCAGATGTGTGTTCCAGCCCTAGGAGTGGGCCTTATGTAATTAAAAATGTGTCAGTTGTACCTATGTTAGTCGAGACATTATTGCACTTACAGGCATTGCTTGGCATGTCCATAGTGTGCAGCACATGGCGTCCATTGTTGAGTAGAATTGTAGGGGATCTTTTCCTCCCCAACCATCTGCGTAGCACCTTCTGGTACTATGGATGTCATCCATCCAGTGGCATGGAGTTTTTGGCTTAGTCTCAGCTCCATCTTTTCTTTTCCTCCCACGCTCACGTCATGCAGTGTCTTCAGCAACATGGCCTTACCAACCTTTTTAGTGTACAAGCAACATTAGTGGCAATAGTCTTGGTGAATTTGAGGACCTCTAGGATCTCTCTCTGACCAACAGCTCATAGGGGGGGCAACCCACCCCAGTACTGTAGATTTTCTTAACAGTTGTATAGTTTGGGAGCCTCTGTTTTTATCTTACTCAGCTATATAACTCCCAAGAATCTTACAGCTATAGCTGGCCTTTGCTTCTTCCGGTATCTTTCAAACAGGTTTCATATCGGTT
>NW_008342276.1:7317099-7368338 GCF_000622305.1 Nannospalax galili | reverse complement strand
CCATTCGTGTTAACTGTTTTCTCCATAGATCTTTGTTAGGTACCATAGTATGGGTAAGAGGCATTAATTTGGCTTGTTCTTTACTATCTCTAGTCACTCCTTGGGAGTCATTCCACATTCTGGAGATCTTGCATGGAGTCTCTTTGTATTCTTTTATCTTTGATATGCTTACAGGTGTTGGCTCCAGTTGCCTGACCCTGCACCAGGCTAAGGAGGCAGGGGGTTTCTCTTGTCCCCACTGTACCTGTTGGTTCCCTGAGTTAGGCAGGTGCTGGGTCTACTTCCTGACTGTAGCCATATCAATGGTCTCTCCATTGAGCACACCTGGCTGCTGGGGGAGGCCTTGGTGGGAAAAACTGCCTTCACCCCTAGTATAACCTTTATCAGGAGAGAAATGCACCTTATTCAATCTTTGGGGATCCTTAACCACCCTGGGATGGTTTTTATCCTTTGAATGCCTTTTGTAAACTGTTGTTCTGGTTTTAAAACCTTCCAGAAACTCCTTAGTATCAAATTTGATTTTCTATCAATCTTTTCTCTGGGAACTTGGGCTCGATGTAAGTCTTGCCACATTTGTTTTCGAGTAATCCAAATGGACCATTTTTTCTGTTTAGTCTTTTTTGTATTTCTTGTAGGGTGTGCTATTATTCTACAGATACATTTTATATGCCTGTCAGAATCATTTAGATCTGCTAAAGCCTCTCTCACTTTACAAAGATTATGTCCCATTAAAGGGCTTAGCAAAACCATTAAAGCTCCATACCATTCTTAAGGTCCCAGTTGAATTAAACTTTCCTTTATATCTTTGGTGAACACAGTCTTATCTGGCCTAGTGAACTGGACATCATACATTGCTTTTCTCATACCTAGTTCTCTCAGTAATGCCTGTCCCTCCTTTATAGTCCACCACTCCCTGCTAATCATGTTAGTCTCCCTTGGTGACCACCATGTATCTTTAATGCCTTCCACCAGATATCCCATTAAAGACTGCTCCTTCCTGCATTGGTCTAGTTTGAACAGCCTATATTGCAAGGATGGATGGGTGGTTATATAACTCAGCTGTGAAGCTTCTGAAGGGCTCAGACTGATGTTATTTTTTCCCATGTCCCACACCCTCACGAGCCACATGTCGAGGGGCTCTTTGCTTGCTTGTAAGTTTTTCCTAGTTTTCACAGTTCCAGTGTGGAGTATTTCCTAGCTACAGTACTGTTAGCTTTTTTTCCTTTTTGTATCAAAGGTTGAATCTGAGGGGCAGCTTTAGCTACTTTTATTTTTAGGGTGTTTCCTTTTTCATTATTATCTGTCTTTTTTTTTCTGGGGTTCTTGGACCTCACACAAGTTAAAATGTCCTGGTTTTTTTTTTTTTTTTTTTTTTTTCTCTTTCAAGATCTGCAACTGAATCTGCCAAGACCTCCCTGGCCTTTTAAGCTTCCCCTGCCTTGGGCACATCTTTTATTATGAAAAGTGGCCACGCCCCCTCTCTGGGTTCTCTCTTTGTGTCCCAAACCTGTAAAAGTTTTTCTAGCCTTTTTGTATCCTTTACCAAATCTTCTTAGTCCTGCAACTGTGCTGTTTCCCACAGTTACAGCACAGGTGTGGCCCACACTTCTGCATGGCCAGCCCCTTTTTAATTACATATTTTATGATTCATTGTAAGATCCATGTCAATGCCACCATTAGCTCCCTTGCTTTTCCCAAACTCCAGCGGTTTATCACTTCCAGCACCATGCTGCCAGCTTCACCAATTTGTCTCCCAAGTTCTCTTGGGGTCCTTTGCTCCTGGCTCTATTAGACAAACCATATAACACATCTTTATCTGAATTTTTCATAGTTTATATCCTGGGTAGATGAAATAGAGTAACTTACAAAGGTGTACACCCGGCACTCTGTTCCACTCTGTGTCACAGTGGCCTGCCTGTCCAGATTGCTTCTGTGCCCCACCCACAATCTCTGCTGGCTTTTGTTCATGCCTTGTGGGCCAGTGGTCTCACCCCAGGTTGGCAAATGCCCCCTCTCGCATCCATGTGGGTGAGACACCGTGGCCATTTTTTCCATGCAGCTGCTGCCAAGATAGCACCAACACTCCTTCCTCCTCAGTTAACTCTATGCAGCTCCCTCTCAATAGCTAACTCTCCTCAGCCACTTCTCTGCAGCTGGCCCTGCCTCTGGGGGAACAATTACCCCTTGGGACACATGCACTTATTTCTGAATTCAGGCATTGTGGGATACATGTTACATAGATCTAGCCCCAAGAAAGGAGCTTTGGCAGTCGTTATTTTTAACTGACTTAATAAGTCAGAAGAAGCCTGTGTGATTCTGACTTAAAACCCCCACTTCATACCATGCAGTGGGGGAGGCAGTTGCACAATTGCAAGGAGAGACAGGGTAAACGAATCAAGTGGGACATTTGCCTTACATTGTGAATATTTTTTTTTCCAGAGAACATATTTCCATTTTTGAACATTAATCATGTCACCAATATCTGCAGGATTGCTTCTGGGGACATGGAAGATGATCTGTGAGGTACCTTTGTAAAATGCCCATTATTAGCTCCACTCTGGAACTACATCTCAGGTAATGTAATATGGTTTTGCCCTTCTTTTCTCCTACTGAAGTCTAATATGAGCAGAATAGTTTAATCATTTTAAGGCATTGGAAAATGGGCTTAGCAGTTAAGAGCACTTGCTGTTCTTGTAGATGACCCAGATCTGATTGCTGGTACCTACATGACACATCACAGCAATCTGTTCCAGAGGATTCAGTGCCTTCTTCTGGCCTCTGTAGGTACCATGCAAGCACAAAGTACACTTACATGCAGGCAAAGCACTCATACACTTAAAACAAAAATAAATAAATCTTCAAAATTAAACTAAAACCCCCTGATATTTGTTTCTTCTTGATCCTTAGGGTGAAATCCAAAGCCTTTACTGTTGCATGGCTAATTCCCATTGCTTGTCCGTGTTAAACTTCTGACTAGGTTTCTCACTGAACTATTTGTTAAAACCTGCAACTCTTCCAAAGTATTACATGACACATCACACTTAGGACTTTTTTTTAAGCTTTTTTTTTTTTAAAGACAAATTTATTTTATTTTATTTTAATTTTATTTATGTGTGTATTGCCTGAATGTAGGTAAGTGCACTGTGTAGTGCAATGCCTGCGGAGGTCAGAAGAGGCTGTCGGATCCCCTGGGACTGGAGTTACAGACAGTTGCTAGCTGCCATGTGGGTGCTGGGATTTGAACCCAGGTCTTCTACAAGAACAACCAGTGTTCTTAACCACTGAGCCATCTCTCCAGCCCCACACACTCAAGACTTTCATACTTATTTCTTCTCTTCCTTGGAACTACATACAAATATGCATGCATGCAGTGTACATACATAAAGACATGCATATACACACAAATGAACACATAAGAGTATGTGGATTACTTCATTCTTTCACATATTTTGATTGAAACTATCCCCCATCATCTTACGTGAAATTGCAATTCATAATCTGAAACTGTGTCAAGAGTTCACTTACTATTAATTTAGTAAGTGGATGAACACATGTGTGACTTCAAGGAACCCACTGGATTGAAGTGACTATTACATAGATCATATTTCTTTGATCTATGTCAATTCTTTATAATTTTTCTAAAGTCCCTAATTTTTGAACAAATATAGTTAGTTTACAGAAGCTTCCAAAGAAACCAAGAATAACATACATACACACCATGAACTGATCTGGTTATGCTTTGGGAACCATTATTAACTATAGGACTCATTATGAAATCAAATCTTTAGACAATTTAATTATTTTTAATACCAGTCTGCTAATTATAGAACTATAGAATCTGAGAGATACAAAGAATTAGTGTGAAATTAATAACAGATTTGTTACTACACTTGATTTTAAATATCCAGTCTTTGAATTCAGTGGGTAGGATAGAAGTGACTTTTGCCTAGTGACAACAATTTTTAGAAGATGTGGAAAATGTATCTTGGATTTCAGAATGCTAGATTCCCTTCTGAAGTCATTGCCCAGTAGGTGGTGAAGAAGTAGCATTTTCCCGATGACAGGCAGTTGGTAGAGTCATGGAACATCCATCTTGGAATGCAAAGGAAGTGGGAACTTCTTTTGAGAGTTGTTTGTTTATAAAGACCTATTACTTTTCCTATTGCTTTTATCCTTGGATCAGTGAGGAACCAGGCTTGAAATTCTGTATTATTCTGATGGGACCTTATATGCAAATATTTTCAAGATTTCATTTATATGTAACTGTTGTGTTTTTAAATTCTCCATGAATGATTACATTCATCTTAAATGTTATCCTATCTTGGCAAAGATTAAGGAGACATGAATTGGAATTTTGCTTTCTCAGCAGTCTGAGATATAGAACAAAATAGTTTTCTTTGGTTAACCTCAGATTTTTCATCTTCCAAATGCATATCAATGTTTAATGTGAATTAAATAAAATTTATGTCATGGGCCCTAGCACATAAATTTTACAAATACATGTTTGTTTCATTCTCTTCTTGTCCTTACAAAGGTAATTCAGACCTAAAACCTAGAAGTCAGTATTTATTTAGATATGTGCTGTTCAAGTATACTCAGTCTTTGATCCTGGAAGTCATTAAGAGCAAAGATCACTATTGTAATTTAAAATTTAAGGAAATAACACAAAAGACATTAGGAGATATGCTTGTGTGCTGGTATATGGTTACAGAACTGAATCTTGAACCCAAGTATTTAGTTTCTAAATAATTATATCATTTGTAGTATATTGTCATATCTTTCTATAACCTTTATTATCTTCCATTACTATAAATGGATGATAACTTAAAATTAATAATTTTACATGCTATGTGACTAGTAATAACCAACCATCCAGAAAACATGTTTAATCTTTTCTGGGTCTATTATGCATCTTGAAAATATCTCCACTTATGTGAATTTTTTATTCTAAAAAATAATTCAGAAGTAATATAATTATAAGATGAAAGATGTTAGAATAGAAATAATCCATAGAGAATGTCTAGACCAACATTTCATTGTACAGATGGAGAAGTCGGGATCCAGCACCAGTGACCATCTTGTGAAGGATGTTCCAGTCAATTAATAGCTGAAGTAAGATAGAACATGCACTAATTTACTTTTAATTAAGCATTCCCTCCTTCATTGTCCTCTAATATATGAATTCTGTCAACAATTAACAATGGTATAGTCCTGGGGAAACTGCATAAAACAAAGCAAAGAGACATGTCTCCACGTATCACCTATCTATCTGCTCAAAAATGAACATGTTTCCTACATACGATCTGTTACACAATGGGTATGATTCATTAATTGGGATCTTACAAATCAAACCAAAAACAAGAATTTGTGTATATGTATTTATTTGGGAGGGTGATTTTCAAAGCCTAAAGAAGGAGAGAAAGACTTTAAGAGATGTGTCAATATACAGTTTGCAACTGTGAGTTATAAAGTCTCAGTTAATTAAGCTGGTCTGGGAAACCATATAGAGTACTGCTTGGCATCATCCCAGAGATGGCACAGAAGCTGGGGACTTTACACAGTATTTCTCCTGGCTTAGATTCCAAATATTCCTCTTCAGTGTCTATTTCTTGACACTTTAGAGCTGTCCCATGTTTTGCCTCAGCATGTCCTTGCAATGAAGGAAAACCCAGAGGCAAAAAACAAACATTCAGGTGCTTAAGATTGAAATCTACCATGGAATCTATCATTTATCTATCTATTTATCTATCTATCTATCTATCTATCTATCTATCTATCTATCTATCTACCTTCCTCCTATCTTCTATCTATCATCTATCTATCTTATCTATCTATCTATCTATCATCTATCTATCTATGATCTATCTATCATCTACCTATCTATCTGTCATCTATCTATCTACACCTATCCTCTATCAATCAATCTATCATCTATCTATCATCTATCTATCTATCTATCATCTATCATCTATCTATCTATCATCTATCTATCTATATCTATCTATGTATCTATCTATCTATCTATCTATCATCTATCTATCTATGATCTATCTATGATCTATCTATCTGTTATCTATCTATCTATACCTATCTCTATCTATCATCTATCTATCTATCTATCATCTATCTATCATCTATCTATCTATCTATTCTATCTATCCATCCATTAATCCTTCCATCCATCCATCATCAATCTATCTATCTATCTATCTATCTCTGTATCTATCTATCTATCTATCTATCTATCTATCTATGTATCTATCTATCTATCTATCTATCTATCTGTCATCTGTCTATCTATACCTATCTCTATCTATCATCTATCATCTATCATCTATCTGTCTGTTTTCATCATCATCATCATCATCATCATCATCATCATCTATCTGTATCTAATTTTTTTCATATGACCAAGAACATTTCTTAATTTGCCAAGTTAAGGCTACATAGTGATAATATCAGCTTTGATAAGATACATCTATGTTCTTAGAGAAGCTTACATTTATAAGACTGTAATGTATATCAAATTTTGCAGTAATGGTTTCTTAGGATCCACTTTGTAAGACCTGAACCTAAAGCTTAATTTTTTTCTTATTTGCTCACATGTCGTTCAGATTCTAGTATGTAACAAAGTACCTGGGAGAAATCAATCTAAAGGAGAAAATGTTTGTTTTGTCTCATGGTTTTAGAATTTCCAGTGTAGGGTCCCCTTGCTGTACTCCCTCTGTGCTTAGGTGAACAACACCATGGCCTTCAGCACACAGGCACGTTACTTGACAGGTCAGTATCCCAACATATAGGGTCTAGCACTGGGTAAAACAATTGCTGTGCTTTCTCCAAGGAAGGCTGCAAACTACCTTCTGTCACAATGAAAGCTGACCAGAAAGAAGGAAATTTCCTGGTCCGAGTGAGTTTGGACTCTATATGTCTTCCAGTCAAATTTTGCAGTGTCCTTAGCAGTAGGGCCTTACCATGTAATTATGAAGGGTAACCAAAGGAAATGACAAAAGCCTATGTGTTTTGGAGACCTCTAGAGCTACCTTGATCAATAAGTAGAGCAAAAGCAACATTTCTACCCTTGCAGGATGATTGCATTTGAACTCTTTTGCTTTTAAAGTTGCGTGTTGATACTAGCTCACTAACTAATGAGTTTCCATAAAGTTTCCTCATACATCCTTGGTTTTGGTTAGCCTAACTACTATACTGGGGATTAATGAATCTTCTGCCCATTTTCAATAGACCCGATCAATAAGTAGAGCAAAAGCAACATTTCTACCCTTGCAGGATGATTGCATTTGAACTCTTTTGCTTTTAAAGTTGCGTGTTGATACTAGCTCACTAACTAATGAGTTTCCATAAAGTTTCCTCATACATCCTTGGTTTTGGTTAGCCTAACTACTATACTGGGGATTAATGAATCTTCTGCCCATTTTCAATAGACCCATTTAAATCCTTTTTGAATTTTAGAGATTTTTAATATAATTTATTTTAAAATTTATTTCTATTTTAATGTGTATGAGTGTTATGCCTACATGTATGTAAGAGTGCCCATGCCATAAAGTGATTGCAGAGGACAGAAGGGGCATCAGATTTCCTGGAACTGGAGTTACAGAAAGTTGTTAGCTGCCATGTGGGTGCTGGGATTTCTACCAGGGTCCTCTGAAAGGGTAGACAGTGCTCTTAACCACTGAGCCATTTCTACAGCCTCTAATATATTCTTGATAAAATAACTTATAATACATTTGATTTCTGTATATTTTCTCATCCTAGTATTTTCATTCTCTTAATATTATCTTTTGAAGATAAGGCACTTATATGTTTAATGAACTTCCAATTTATCATTTTAAAAATTAAAAATATTTTATTACACTTATTTTATGTGTACTAACTGTACTTATGTAAGTACACCTGTGTTGTGCAATGGCTGTAGAGGCCAGAGGAGGTCATTGGATACCCTGGAACTGGAGTCACAGACAGTTGTAAGCCACCATGTAGGTGCTGGGAATCAAACCTGGGTCCTCTGCAAGAGCAGCCAGTGCTTTTAACCGTTGAGCCATCTCTCCAACCCCAAATTTATCTTTTAAAAAATTTACGGAGCATGTTTTGTGTAATATGTCTATAATCTTTACTTAATCTGTAGCTGCAAGGAACTTATGATTTTTGCTTTCAGAAGGATTATCATATAGTTTTACAATTACTATTTAGTTAATTGTTGCACATGTTGCAAGGAGTGGGTAAAAGCTTTTGTATGACATATGTGTAAGGGTAATTTCAGAAATGTTTTTCAAAGACAAGTTCTTAATGAATTGCCATTGCATAATTTAAAAAGTTGCTTATGTATGACTCTAATTTTAGATTCTGTTTTCTGCCTTATTACTTTATCTCTACCACAATTAGAAAATTCATACTTCTCTTTTAAGCTTTCACCTCCTTGCTTCTTGGTCTTTCAATTTCTAGCACTTTCATCCTCTTGTATCATTTCCTCAACACGGAGTTTCTTTGGATTAGGACTGAATTCTTGCTCCCAGCTCATTAATCTGGAAATATTTTTGAAGATATAGCCAGAATAGCAATATGCTAGCTCTTCTCACTTCTTGTATCTCAGGGATCACCATTCTTTCTGTTTCACAAAATTGTCTTTCTAAATATTTTGTTCAGAATGTTTATTTGTTTCAAGTATCAAGGGAAACACGTTGTCTGTGACTCCATCCATCCAGAAGCAAAAGTTACTAGTTTGGAGCTTCAGTGTCCTATGTAATCAGAGATGATGAGCAAGCTTTATAAATTAGTCTAGTGCAGAATCATATAAATATAAACTATTAATTAGTTTATGTATACATACATTTAAAAATGTCATATAAAATTATAGATAATCATAAGTTTAATAAATAATTGTTTAGACTTTGTTAATAACAATTACGTATATGACTGTAGCTACACCATTGGGGTTGTTAGTAAGGACTAAAATATTTAGGCCAAAATAAAGGTCAAGCTGATAGATTTTGATGGTTTTAACAATTTTGTTATGTTGGCAGTTGACTGAACGGTTGAATTTTAAGAAATGAATTGTGCAACTGTCCCCAAATCTTGGCATGGTGAAGTGCTGGTACATCTCACTCACATTTAAAGACCTCAATAGGCGGCAAAGACCTCATAGTTCTTTGGTTACACAACTGTTATTGAATTGTATTTCTCTTCAGTGTGGTAGGAAAATTGAAAAAGTTAGCCAAGGACATGAAAAGTTGAATACTTAAGTGACATAATTGCCAAGTTTCTCTAAGCGCTAATAAAAACTTCTAGATCAGCACAGAGAGAAATTTATCCAGCTCTACCATTTTAAGAAAGGCAGAAACATAAGTTCCTAAATGAAAAAAAAATCATTTATTACAACAATTTTCAATAAATATATTCAAACTTGTTGCTTTTGATTAGAAACACCAACAAAAATATTAATATTTTTTCTACTAAAAATGTCCTAAAAATAAAAGAATATGTATACTTACCTGGCAGGAGAGTAGGAAGGTGGTTTGCCCAAAGCGAGGCTTTTCCATTGCACTTGAGATATGCAGGTCCCTGTGATTTCTCCAAACGCAGGAAACTCAAAACATGATTGCATTGTTTGTGTTGGTTGTGGACACGTTCACATTCTCCCCTCCCCAAAATAAAAAAAAGAATATGTTTTTCTTCATTCATCTGCAGGAACAAAGGTGTAATTCTATCTTGGCATTTTTCTCATTGTTAATATTGGTTTTAATAAAAAATTCTCAAATAAAAAAAGATTAATTTTCTTCCAAGAATTGTGCTAAAATTTTAAAGATATAAATAATTAAGATAATTTCAGAGTTTTAAGAGCTTAGAAAATATGCTTATACTTCCTAAAATCCTTATTCACAGTTTATTCAGCCACTTTTCCTCTAAATCAGTCAAAAAGAAGATAAACAAAATTCATCACATTTTTATGATTTTAGCTTTCTTAAGAACTGTGTAGAAATCATCATCACTTTATTTTCAGAAATGGGATTGGTTTCAGTATTGATAATTGTTTGCTTGTATTTCCTAAGATCTAAGGGAGTAGCATGCATGACTTGATAGACAAACACCTGAATTGAATTCAGAAGGCATTGGTTTTGTCCGAGGGAATGCTTTGGTTAAATGGGCTTACCAAGTACCCTCCAGTCTCAGTTGAACAGTCTCTAGAGCTGCACATTGGATGTGCAACATTCTCAGCATACACATTAATAACAAAGGGACAAAATAATGTATGTGAAAACATTTGTAAATCATCAGTACTTTGAAAAAGTAAAAGATTATGCAATATAGAGATCTCATCCACTGACTCTTGGTTCCCCTGCAGCCTGAGCAGCTCCATTCTCTCCCCACACTCTGTCCACATTCTAGCCTTGGGTTCAGGCCTGCTCCTGCTCTGTCACCTCAGATCTCTGGACTAGCTTCCTAACCCAGAGTAGTTTAATCCTCTGTATAATTACTTAGACCCTCCACAGACTGTTCCCACCCCTACCTTGTCCTTGGCGTCCTGGTCGGCCTGCCTCAGACATACCTACCATCCTGGTAAGTCAGATTCAGCCCACTGTGTCTTGATTTCCTTTGCAGTCTGAAGAACTCTATTCTCTCCCCACATTCTGTGCCCCTTCTAGCCTTGGGCCCAGGCTCACTCCTGCTCTTTCTGCCCCAGATCTCTGAATACACTCTTAGTTCATACCTGCCCACTGTTCCCTGATCTCCTGTACCCAGAATAGGTCAATTTTCCAGCTTCCTTTGTTAGACCCCACATATGCTCTCCCCACCCCCATCTTGCCAATGGCTCCACCTCCTGATCTGCCTACCACAAACCAGCCTACTACCCAGACAAACCTACTATCCTGCAAAACTACTACCCCACACACCAACTAACTTTTCGTATCTGATCAAAAAAGCAACTAAGCTACGTCAGAAATATAAACAGAACCAAACTTCAACTAAACAAATGCAGAATAGAATTTCCTACCAGGCACACAACCAACAAAAGACATCCATATGCCTAAATGGCAAAGCAAAAACACAAATAATATGAAAAATCAAGACAAAACCCACAAGTCCTACAGAAGTATACTATAATGCGAATCACCCTGAGGAACCCCACGATGCAGAATAAAAAAGAACAATCACAAACATGATGAAAGCATTTCAAGAACACACAAACAACTCAGAGAACACAAAGAAGATAGACATAAACCTGTAACAGAAGCTCAAAAATTCATATATGCAGCTGAATGAAATAAGAAAAACAGTTGAGGAATTGAAAAATGGATTCCTCAAAGAGATAGAAATACTGAAGTAAACCCAAGGTGAATGAAGACAGAATTGTAAAACTCAAGAAGTCAATTTTATTTGAAGCGACCAGAGAAAGCCTCACTGTGGGGGTCCTCTCCTGCACACAGCACGATGGGGGCCGAGGAGGGGGAGTGTGCTGCCGTCCCAACCCTCTGTTCCCAAGGAACCACCAAGGAGGCAGGTAGTCTTGTCCAGCAGGAGCTCTTTTATTAAGCTTTAGGCAAGTGTTTATATACATTTGTGAGCACTGAGTGTCCCTTCCTTTACTCCACTCCGGGGTTTGATTGGTCATGACCACAGGACTTAATTAGCATTTTAGGTTTTAATTTCCCAGAGCTGTCAGGTTTCTATCTCTCTAGGGCTAGGTTTTTGTTTCCCAGACTGTTAAGTTTTTATTTTTTATCACCATGCCCATATGGTCTTTAATTTTTTTTGACTGTTGAGTTGTTTTCTATCACCAAGTCCCCACACCTCACAAGAGTGAATGAAATGCAAAACGGAACATCAAGAGCAGACAACAAAGTTGAAGAACTTGCTTCCTCAAGCAAAGACTATAAAAAATTAAAAACATACAAGAATGGAATATACAGGAAATGTAGAAAAACACAAAGAAGACCAAATTTATGCATCATAGGCATATAAGAAGTAAAACAATCTCAGACCAATGACACTAATGATCTTCAACAGGATTATAGAAGAAAATTCCCCTAATTTAAGGAAAGACATCCATAGAGATACAAGAAGCACACAGAACACCAAATAGACAGGACCAGAACAGAAACTATGCATGGCATATCATAGTAAAAACACTAAATGTACAGAACGAAGAGAGGATACTAAAAGCTGTTAGAGAAAAACAAAAACAAAGACAAAAACAAAACAAACAAAAAACCAAGGTTCATATATAAAGGAAAACTCATCAGAATTACAGTGCAAACTACAAAAGTCAGAAGAGCCTGTGCTAAAGTATTCCCAGTTCTAAATGATGATGAATGTAAAATAAGAATACGTTACCCAACATAACTACTTATCATAATCCAAGGAGAACAGAACATTTTTCAGGACATGAATAGGCTGAAAGAATTCATGTCCAACAAACAAGCCATATAGAGAATACTAGAAGCAATATGAAGGACCAAAGATAGGAATGAGTATACTCAAGAAATTGTTGAAAGAAAGCAAAGGAAGATTTAATTATGGAAACACAAAATAGGACCAAGAATAGAAACACATTGAAATGGCAGAAACCAATACACATTTTTCAGTAATAACTCTAAATATCAATGGCCTCAACTCCCTGGTCAAAAGACACAGGCTACTGAAATGGATTAAAAAACAAAATCCAGTGTTTTCTTGTCTTCAAGAAAATCTTCTCACCTCCAAGGATAGGCAATACCTGAGGGTGAAAGAAAAAAAAATAAAGCAAATATAACTAAGAAGTAAACAGGTGTTGCAGTTCTAATATCTGACAAAAGAGCCTTTAAGTTAAAACTAATCAGAAGAGATAAAGAGGGTCACTGCATTCTAATCAAAGGAAAAATTGATCAAGAAGATATCACAATCACTATCATATACACACCAGGTAAAAAGTACGCAGGGGAGCTGGAGAGATTGCTCAGTCACTAAAGTGCTTATCACACAAACACGAGAACCTGAGTTTGTTTCCCAGTACCCTCATAAAAAGTCATATGTGGTGGCCCTTGCCTGTAATTTCAGTTCTGAGGAGGAAGAAGCAGCGATTTGCCTGACCAGTCAGCTTAATCTTACCAGATTTCCATAGAGACCCTATCTCAAAAAACAGAGTAGACAGTTCCTGAAGAAAGACACCCTCTGACCTCCCCAGTCACGTATTCACTTGTACACACACTCATGAACATGCAATTTCAAATGTTTCTACACACATATACACATACACACACACACACATACACATACACACACATACACACACACGTACGCACACAATGGAATTAAATGTAGATTAAACACAGCAGAAAAGGAGAGATTTGAAAACAACAAAAGAAGCTATCCAAGGTGAAAATCAGAAAAGTTAAATATGAAAAATTTAGGAAAGCATCAGCAATTGTAGATCAGTTTCAACTGGGTTAATACATAGAATATGTGGGTTTATGAAAGGAGAAGATACACTTTAAGAATTAGTACCTATAAATTTTCCAACTCTTACTGGAATGCATAAGCTTCCAATACAAGAACTCACAAATCCCAAACACAAGTAGAGGAAGAAATGCAACACAAGGCACAACACAATTACACTCTTAAGAGTTATGCAGAGTGAGGTTGGAATGCTCAAAATAGTTCTGATGTCACCTCTTACACAAACTTATGCATACATCCAAAGAAACCCTTTGTGTGTTAAATTTAAAACACCATGGAAATATAAGATTGCTTAAGGTGACCATAGTAAATTTGAAAAAGAAAAAATCACCTAGTCTCAGATTCATTTTAGTTCTAGAGTGGAAAATACGATGTGAAATTGTTATATTGATAGACTAACAGTTAACAAACAGAATTGAGACTCTACAACTGACAGCAAAAGCAAGTGAAGTGAAAAAAAAAAAAGAACAGACTGAAGGAAATACTTGAAGTGCATGAAGTTAATAATAGACTTGTATCCATGACACATGAAGAACGCAGAAACGGCAGCAAAAAGAACAAAAATGCGAACTTCTCCAGAGGCCTCACATAGTTGATAAAATGTGCATGAAACATTCTCCTTAATATTAGTGAAACACAAATCAAACACACAAAGGTATCTTGATTTGTCTAGTGGAATGTTTACAGTTATTCACGCAAATCAGTGTGAATGCCCGTGCTGGAGAGTTAGGGAAGAACTGGGACTCTAACGCGCTGCTTGCTGGTGGGAAATGGCAACACCTCTTTGAAAATCATACGGCTCTTTCTTACACAATTAAAAAAGACATGATTGATGGTGGTTTGAATCAGGCACCCCCCATAAGTTCTTGGTATTTGAATACCTGACCTGCTTGGTGGTGGTGTCTGTGGAAGTTTAAGAGGTGAGGCCTTTCTGGAGGAAGCGTATCACTGGGGATGGTTTTGAGAGTTCATAACTTTGCCGCACTTGCAGCTCACTCTCTCTGCTTCCTGTTTCTACTAGGAGATGTAAACCCTCAGCTTTCTGTTCTGACCACTGCCCCCACCACACCTAGCCACCAACAATGGATTCTTATTCCTCTGGAACAGTGAACAAATAAACCAAATAAACCTCATCTTTCTATAAGTTCCTTGGTCATGGTGTTCTATTACAGCAACAGAAAAGTGACTAATACATGATTTTATTGTTACTCTTATATAATTATCTACTGAATGAAAGCAAATGTCTACATCAAGATTTGTGTACACGTTGTTCATGGTGGCTTCATTCATAAAGGCTAACATGGCAATCACACCAATATCTTCAGTATGGGTTCTAGTTTAGTTTATCTTGCTTTGATAAACACCATGACGAAAGCAACTTGGGGAAGAAAGGGTTTATTTCAGCTTACAGTTCCAAGGCACAGTGAATCTTTGAAGAAGCTAAGGGCAGGAGCCCAGATGTAGGAACTTGGATGCAGGAACTGAAGCAAAGACCACAGAGATACTGCTTACTGGCTTGTTCCTCTAGCCTGTGCTCTTCCTGCTTTCTTTTATAGCCTTGGACAACCTGCTCAGGGGTGGCTGGGCCCTCCCACATCACTCAGAAATCAAGAAAACATCTCATAGACATGCCCACAAGCAACCTGATAGAAGAAATTCCTTAATTGAGAGGTTCCCTTGTATTAGGGTGGCAGGTGAAGCCAACCATAGCACTTCACTTCTTGTCAACTTTTACAAACACATAACTTTAAATCATAACTTTTTCTTTCTTTCTGTGTCCCCCAGATCTCATGTAATATCACAGTATAAAACACAGCACACCTTTAAAGGCTTCACAGTCTTCAAAAATATGATCACTTAAAAGTTCAATGTTTCTTTAAAACAATTGAAAGTCTCAAATATGTGTGGGCCATTTAAATAGTCTTTAAGTAACTGCTAAAGAAAATAAAAGGATGTACAATTAAAAAGCTAATGAAATGGTAAAAATATGTGTGTGAGAGCCTATAAAATAAAAAATTAGTTACATGCCTTCTTATTTCAAAAGTGAATAATCAGGTATACTTAAGCAAAACCAAAATATAGCAGTGCAGCTCAAATTTGGACATCTGGGACTTAATCATTATCTTCTGGGTCCAAAGGGCTTAGAAAACTCCATTCATCTGGCTCTGCCATTCACAGCACATAATTTGTCATATGTAGGCCCATGCCAGCCTCAACCCACACCTGCTCGTGTCCTTGATGGTTATCTCATGGTGCTGGCACATGCTGAGGTCTTCAATGCAACTAATGCTGAACCTTCACAAATGGCCTCCATGGACTCATGTGGTGACAAGCCTTAGGTTTCCTCCATGACCCCTTCAGTTTTGCAGCTTTCATCTCAAAACCAGTATCACATGAGAGACTCTTATGCAACACTAAGTTCTACTTCCAGTTTGAGATACAAGCCTTGGCCCCCTCTGGACCTCAGCTTCTGTGTGTTGGCCCGAGGAAATACTTCCCAGAGTATTTCTCCTCAGTGTGCTTGTTTCTTGTTAATTACAGCTTATTTTTCAGCCCCATCTGACCATTAACCATATCACAGTAAAATACAAAAAGTTTCACTTTCAAAGATTCTCAGTTCAAGTTATCGTGCAAACAACCTTGATATAGTCTCTGGAGAATTCTCACAACTTCTTTCTGAAAATTTACCAACCAGATCTTCATCTTTCTACATCTCTGTTAGTATTAGCTTGCAAGTTCTCATAGAACAGCTCACTAAACTAAGCGCGCAATGGCTTTTCCATCCCAAAGATCCCAAAATTTCTACAGTCCTCCCCAAAACAACATGGTCATGTCAATCACAGCAATACCTCACGATCCTGGTACCAACTTATATCCTTGTTAAATTTCTATTGCTGTGATAAAATACTCTGACCAAAAACAACTTAAGAAGGAAAGGATTTATTTAATCTTATATATCCCAAGTGACAGACCATCACTGACCTACTTAAGCAGAGACCATGGAGGAATGCTGCCTCCTGGCTTGCTATTCTGACTTGTGCTCAGTCTTCTTTCTTATATAGCCCAGGGTCACCTGCTCAGTAGTGGCACCACCCACAGTGATCTGGGCTAGCCTACATTATTCAACAATCAAGAAAATGCCTCACACACATGCCCAAAAGCCAATCTGATAGAGAGAATTCCCTAATTAGGGGCTGGAGAGATGGCTCAGTGGTTAAGAATAGTGGTTATTCTTGAAGAAGACCCAGGTTCAAGTCTCAGCATCCACATTATGGCTAACAGCTGTCCGTAGCTCCAGTTCCAGAGGATCTGAGATCCTCTTCTGTCCTCTGTGGGTACTGCACGACATGGGTGCACTTGCACACATGCACGCATAGCACTCATGTGCATAAAATAAAAATAAATAAAATAATAAAATAAGAGAAAATTCCCTAATTGAAATTTCCTTTCACTAGGTTGTCAGATTGACAACTGAAGTTTTCCAGGACATATGGGACAGGACAAAATGCATACATCTGAATGGACTACAGTTAAGCCACACACAAAAAATAACTGTTGACACATTCTGCAAACTGGACTGATCTCAAAATAACTATGCAGCATTAAATCCAGATTTTCAAAAAGAGACATATACAGTATCTAATCTACAATTCCATCAACATAAAGTTCTAGGATATGAGAATTAATATAAAAAGGTAAGATGCAGATCTGTAGTTGCTTGGAAAGGAGCATGGGGAGGCAGAATTATGACATTTACAGGGTAGTGGTGGAACTGTTCATTTTCCTGCTTTTGGTAATATTTTCATAGAAGCCTAGGCATGAGAAATCTTACCTAACTATGCACTTAACTATGTAATAGTTTATGCCAACTTACTGTAATAGATTTCTGATGTCTACAAGTTATAGGGTTCAACACAGAATGCCTGGAATCGTGATTTATTTTATCTCTCTCCATCATCTCCCTCCCCACCTTCATGTATTCATATAATCTTCAAAAGGTCCAGAGATCAATCATCATGCCTGTCTGTCATAAACAATGGATAGAATGGTGTTTAATAACATTACCTAGTTATCAGAGAATTAACATAAGGTATTTGAGACCTATACATCCTAAGCTGTGAATATAATTGCTATGCTTCCCTGATGTAATTACATTTTAACAGAGAACCTGAGAAGGCTTACATAATATTAAGCAATGCATTACACATGGTGAGATGACAAATAGTATTACATGTTAGTAGGACATGGGTTAAATTGGGGGAAAAGGTCTTCAAGGGTCATTTTCATTGATCAGAAAATAACATATTCTTTTCTAAAGTTGGCTTTGTTTCTTAATAAAAACAATGACTTATATTTGTAGAGGATGTTAATGATTACAAACTACTTTCAGATTTATTATCTCATTTAGATTTGCAAAGGCCTTTGAGGTGAATCGGTCCCAATTTATTGATAAGAAGATTGTCAGTTCAGCTTTTACTAACTTCGCTCCTATTCAGTCAGAAGAGGAATTCTGTGTATGGATATGAGTTTCATTTCAATGATCAATCTTTGAAACATAGATTTATTGCACAGTTGCATAGTTTATCTGGCATGTTCTTGGCAGAGGGTACTCTTACCTTCTCTTGCCTCAAATCCTTCAAAAACAGTTGAAAACTTTTCTTATGCTTAGAAATTTATGCATTTTATGTGAACATTCACATTTAGTCTATGGAAATGGAGACATAACTACGTATCAAGAAAAAGGCTTGGCTGGTTGCAGTGGCACACCTTTAGAACCAGCACTTGGGAGGCAGAGGAAGGTAGATCTCTGTCAGATCAGGGCCAACCTGGTCTACACAGTGATTTCCAAGTCAGTCAGGGCTACATGGAGACCCTGTTTCAAAACAAAACGAAAGCAACTCAAAAAGAAAAGGAATGATTCATAAAGAACAACATGCTATGAAATTCTTGGTCTTAACTACTAAGATTAATTTTTTTCATCCCATTGAACTTGACGGTAACATGAAGAACTATGTATGATTGAAGAGTGCAGTCATATCCTAACATTCTTGACCTATCAAACAAGGAGCAGTTTAATAATTTGCTTATGTAACCAGTAATTATTCTCTTCATGGGTCTACTTTAAAAAACAAACATCCTTCTGTGTTTCCAACACAGAAGACAACTTCTATGACAGATAAGGTAGTTCATTCTGTGGTGTTAGAAAGGTAAAAAGGCTCTGACTTTAATAAACTCCCAATGTAACTGGATGTGTGGCAGAGAGATAGGAAACTGTTAACAGATAAAGAAACCAAACTGCCACTTTTGAAACTACCACTTATTTAAGATACTAAATGTTTAATATATCTCATTCATTGCATAGAGTTTTTAAAGAAATCTGAAGTGATATATATTTTAACAATATTCTAGATCTGGGCAGCATTCATAAGAAAAGACCTTAGGATGAATGGATAGATAGATGATAGTCAAAATTTAAGCCCTGGTACAACTCTAAAATTATTATATTTCTAGTGCTCTAAAATGAAAGGCAAACATCCTTGGCATATGGCATTATGTTTTAAGGCACATATATAATGGACAGGAGGAAGGGCAGCATTTTCAACAGATAGTGTTTAAAGAAATGCACATCAAAAGCAAGGAATGGGTCTTTAACTCTTACTCTATGATTTCTTTTAGAAATAACTCTAAATGAATCAGAGACTCAAATATAAGAAGACCTATAACACTTATGAAGGAAAATGACAAAGAAAATCTTATAACTTTTTATTATGTAGTGATTTCATAAATAGGACACACTGTACATAACCAAGATGAAAAAGAATAAATTTTACTTCATCCAAATTTAAAGCTGTCTTTATCTCATAGGACATTGATACCATAATGCAAAGATATGCTGCAAACTAGGAGAACATATAGCCAACAGGTATTCGATAAAGACACATTCAAGGTATAGAAATACTTTTAGGTATTTCTTCTATGATAGTCCACCAAAAACAGATAGTGCAAAAATATATTCAACATCATTACTCATTAATAAAAGCATAATGACTTGCTATTCTATGCCTAATGAATGACTACATTAAACATGACCATACAAGGTTTGAATAATTGTGTTGAAATTTTAATAGGTATTTCACTGAATTTGTAGATTGCTTTATGCAGGATGGCCATTTTCACAATAGTAAACATATCCACCCAAGAGCATTTTTTCCCCATCTTCTGGCATTTTCTTCAGTTTCTTTCATCAATGTCTTAAAGTTGTTATATAAGTCCTTTACTTCCTTAATATTTATCCCAAGATATTTTTATGGTTTTGAGGTTATCTTTTTAAAATATTTTATTTTTATTTTAGGTGTACGAGTGTATTGCCTGAATGTATGATGTATGTTAAGTGTACCCATGTCATGCAATCCCCACGGAAGCCAGAAGAGGGCATCGGATTCTCCTGGAACTGGAGTTATGGAGGATTGTTAGCAACCATGTGGGTGTTGGAAATCAAACTCTGGGTCTCTGCAAAAGCAGCCAGTGCTCTTAACCACTGAGCCATCTCTCTAGTCCCTATCTTTGAGGCTACCTTGAATGAGATTGTTTCCTGTATTTCTTTCTCAGTATGTTTTTGTTGGTATATAGGAGGGCTACTGATTTTTGTGTGCGAATTTTATATCCTGGTACTTTAAGGAAAGTGTTTATCAGATCTAGGAGTTTTCTGGTGGAGTCTTTAGGGCCTTTTTTTTTGTATAGAATCATATCATCTGCAAATAAGATACCTTAACGTTTTCCTTTCCATTTGTATCCCTGTTATATCCTTCATCTGTCTTACTGCTCCAGTTAGAACTTCAAGTACTATATTGAAGAGGAATGAAGAAATTGAACATCCTTGTTTTGCCCTCATTGGAATGCTTTGCGATATTTTTCCATTTAGTATGTTAGATGTGGGCTTGTTGTATGATGTTAGATGTGGGCTTGTTGTTTATTGTGGTCTTTATTATGTTGAGATATGTTCCCTTTATCTCTGTCTAGATTCTTCTTTACTTTGATTATGAATGGATATTGAATTTTGTCAAAAGCCTTTTTGGCATCTAATAAGATGATTATGTGTTTTTTGTCTTTGAGTCTATTTTTGTGGTGGATTACATTTATTGATTTACAAATGTTGAACCATCCTTGCATCTTTGGGATAAAACTGACTTGATCATGGTGGATAATCTTTTGGATGTGTTCTTGCATTCCATTAGTGATTATTTTATTAAGGACTTTTATAAATAAATTGCCAGAGAGGGGGCAGGCTGCACGGGAGGGGAGATAATGGAACATTTTAAGGGAAATAATAGGGTAGGAATGATAAATTGGGTGGGTGATGGTTAGTATGGGAAAGGAAAGCTAACACTAAAGTCCTCTAGGAAAGGTCATATGATAACCTACCACTATGGAAACTTCTTAAAATATATGAATATACATTATAAAAGGAGATTAAAAAGAGTTACCTTATAACAGGGGACATTGCCCATATTAGACACCATAAGCTAGCAAGTAAAAGCCCAATTCCATGGATGAACTCCCTCTATTGAAGTTGTTGACTACAAGTTCCATAGAACCTCAAACAATACTGGACATTGCCTCTGCTCTTGATTGCTTTATAGAACTTGACATTAGGACCCTATTTCTGAAGATACTACATGCTTGAAACATAGAAAAAAACAAGGAGAAATCAATCTCATTCTGATTTTAAAGCTTAATCTCTACTGGCTAGCTTTCATAGAGATGGAAAGTGCTATGCATGCTGCTGGAAAACAAGATTGATCATTAGCCTTACCCTTTTGTGAATCCCATGTGTTTCAACAACAACTGGCCTGGCACAATATGGCCTTTGGTGAAATAGTGGCATGAATATTTTGGGAGTAAGCAATCACTTTCTGAGTGAATTAAGGTCTGCTTCATAAGAGAGATCCCATAACTGACATTGATATCAGGCCTAAGAACATGTGGCTAGACATACCACAAATGAAAGGGAAAAGCCTAATACTATTATTCTACTAAATAGGCATAGTATTAAAGTCATTCTTAATGACTTATTGTTATGCCATAGATTAATGCATATCTCAAATCTAAGTAGAGAAGCTTTCTCATGCAACATATGGTAATTAACACAGAAACCCACAACTTGCCAGTGTGCAGAAAACAAGAGATTACAGAGTGATTATCCCTGAATTGGATACCTAGATCAAACTTCTGTGTCCATAAATCTCAGAATGATTGAGAAAATGCTGGCAGAAAGATTGTAAGAGCCAGAGGTGGTGGATGACCACAAGGAAATAGAATTTTCCAGACAATTGGTCAGTTACTCATGAACTCACAGCAATTGTGAACACATGCACATATAGTACATAAGTTCAAGCCAGAGAAAGCCCCAGCGTGGAAATGAGAAGTGGGTGAGAAAATCCAACCCTACCTAAAAACTACTGGAAACCCATGGCTGCTTAGGAGTGTCAGTTTTTTTAAAGGGTGTGCGTCTCAGTAAGATAACCAGGCTCTAGTGGAAGGATCCACACCAAGGGACATTTGGAGACACAGGTTTGACAATATAGGTCATACATATATATCACATGAAATTGGGCAGGGGGAGTATGGGGGATGTGGATAGGGGAAGGGATGTAAAATAAGATCAAAGTATATTATATGAATTTCACAAAAATTCAATTAAAAAGAAAAAAATGACCATACTATATTTGAGAAAGACATTGTACAGCTGTGATAGTTCAACAAAAGTACTGTGGTAATGCATCATGGTAAGGACACCTTGGAAAAATTCCTGGCATTTTCATACAATGTTAAATATACAACTCCTTTATCACCCAGAATTCCCATTCAGTATTATTAGCTAAGAAATTTATAAGAATATTTAAACTTCACTGTTTTTGTTAAAAATGAACCCATGCCAGGCATGGTGGTGCATGTCTTTAATTCCAGCAGGTGCAAGGCAGAGACAGACTAATCTCTTTGAATTCAAGGCCAACCTTATTTGCATAGAGAGTTCCAGACCTGTCAGGGATATATTGTGAGGCACTATCTCAAAAACAAGCAAAAAATATTTAATGAAAATAGGAGCTGGAGAGATGGTTCAGCAGTGGATGAATCTGGCTGTTCTAGCAGGGAACCCTGGTTCAGTTCCCAGGACACACATGGCTGCCATCAGCCTTCTGAAACTCTAATTCAAGGGAATCCCACAGCCTCTTCTGGCCTTCAGTCATGGCATAATGTGCATTTAGGCAAAATACTCATAAAAGTAAAAATAAATAAATTGCCCTTCACCCTTTCCTTCTTTCCCTTCCCTTCCCTTCCCTTCCCACCCCTCCCTTCCCCTCCTCTCCCTCTTAACCCCCCCTTCCCCCACCATCTCTAATTTATTTATTTTTTTATTTTGTTCTCTGGTGAAAATTTGCTATTTCTAAAAGAAGAATAAGTAATGCAAAATAGAAAATAAGCAAGATGACTGGATGAGGCAGGCCCTGCGTATCTGGTCTCTGGACCTTGACCAACCTGGCCCCCAAACAAGAGGCTGAACATGTGTGCTGGGTTGTGGGTGGACACTTAACACACAGAACAAATATTTTCCTGACCTTTGATATTGATCTCAAAATTCTGAACTAAGGACTTTGCAAGAAAGAAAGAAAAAACCAACCAACCAACCAACCAACCAAGCAAGCAAGGAAGCAAGCAACCAACCAACCAAACAAACAAACCCAAAAACAAAAAAACAGAACTGGAAAGCCATTGCTGTGGCATGGCCATGGGGCAATGGTGGCAGTGGCAGACCTTGGTGACCTGTGATGGAATGTGGAGCAAACTGCTCAAGGCAGTGAATGGAAATAAGGATATCTGGGAGTGATGATTGCACTCCCCAAAGGCCTAGCGCATGGCACAGGGAAGACGGGACTTTTATGCAGAACATAACTTTCATGTTCAAATCAGAGAATTAAAGATGGGACTTCAGTAAGAAGATGTCTCATCTCTTGTTCCTCCAAACATGGAGGAAGATGTGGAAATAGCAGACACCAAAAAAAGCTAACTAGTTGATCCATCTGTCTCCTTGAGCAAATGTGAAAAATGTTTTTTTTCAATATTAATGTTCCTCTAGCAAGAAATTCAACTTATCAAGTAAGTGTTGCCTCTGTTTGCTGCACAGAAGCCAAAATACTCTTTCTTAAACATAAATATAATCATAAAGACATATCAATGGAGATAGGAAAATAGTAGCAACCAGTGTAATTGAAATTTGGACTCTCATGAGCCTGGAACTTTGGTCACTTCCCATGAACCTGTAGGTGTAGCCCTCTCATATGAACCTGGATGTGTGATCAGCACATGTGAACCTAGAGCTGTGGGCCCCTCTGTGTACCAGGTTCTGTGGTCATGTACCACCTTCCAAAGAGGTGGAACTGTGGTCCCCTCTTATGATTCTGGGTGGTGGGGTTCTGGATTTAAGTGGGAAATATTATATGAAATTCTAAAGGCTCAATTTTAAAAAGTGGAAAAACAAATCAAATGAATTAGAACATGGTATTAAAACAAACCCATGGTTCCATGTGGCTAAATTATTCTGTAATTTTGACTTTACTAAAAAATAAATGACAATTACTTTAACTTTAAACATGATTAATTATTGCTTAACATGCTACTGAGATTCTTGTAGACCATGATCACTTTATGCAAGAAATAGAGACTACTGTTAATAGAAAATAAAGTTCAAAAGCCCAAAGCTGAATTCCTGTCTAGCAAATGCTCCAGACAAAATGCACAACCTCAGTGGGATGTATGTCCCTTCCCACAGATCAGTTTTCACAAGATTTAGATGCTCGGATTTATGTGGACTCAATTGTGATTCTCTCTAAACCCCAGGTTCTGGGGTCCCTATGGACTGGTATACCTTTGGTTTGCTTTCATGGTACCTCCACTTATTTCTGCCTAATCATACTTACCTTACCAAATTCATGTAAAATTCCCCAACTATTTTTCTCCATTGAGCTTCTGCATCTAAATAACATCTTTCTTGTTCTGCTTCCCAAGGGCTGAGTAATGGACCTATAGATTGATTATATCAGTAAGGAATTACACTTTAGAATTCTTTGAAACTGTATATTTTCATAACTGTAATTATAAAGGGTTGGTGGAGCTGATATGAATTTATCATTGTTTTCTAGGGAGTTTTTAAAAGACTACATAAAGTAGTAAATTATTATATGATTTATAAGCCAATATTAAGAGAAATTGGTCAAAACAGTTAAACATTTAATTTCTATTTTATTTTACAGCTTACTTTGTGCAAAAGCATTTTACAAATAAAATCAGAAAATCCAATAATATATAATATAGGCCCCTCAAACCAGAATTGAATAGGGTGGGGAATGAGAGGACAGGTCAGAGGAGAGAGTATGGGGAGGGTTAACTAACAGAAGAGACCTTAAAAAAAGCCATATGGAAACTTACTACTATAGAAGCTTCTTAAAGTATATACATATGCATTACAAAAAGATTTTAAAAGATATTATTCCCCCAATTGCCCTACTAGACACCATAGACTACCAAAATAGAAGCCAAGCATGGAGTCACACTGTTGAAGCTGTTGAACAAGAGTCCCTTAGATTCCGAAACTCTATGGGCTATTGTCCCTATTCTTAGTTACCCTCCAGAAAGTGACATTAAGACCCTCTGGCTGAAGATACTATATACATGAACTGTAGAACAAAAAGAAGAAATCAAGCTGGTATTGACTTAACAGCCTTATCTCTGCTGGCTAGCTTTCATGGTATTGAAAGGTGATATGCATGCTAACAGAAGGAAAAAGTAATCATCAATCTTACCCAGCTGGGAATCCTGTGAACTACAACAACTGATTTGGAAAGACATGCCCACTGGCACAATAGTGGCATGAATATTATGCCACTACCATTTGGACTTGAGTTCTACTTCATAAGATGGAGCCCATACCTGACACTGGTAGCAGGCTTAAGAACCTGAGGCTAGAGAGGCTACGGAGCATAGAGTATCCTCCCCAAACAGCAAACAGAGCCACAAACTAGGGACCACGTGTCCATATAGTTGGAACCTCTGGGAGATAGTCTCATTTAAACCACCACATAAGTTTTGTATTGAACTAACTCCTAATGACTTATTGTTATACAAAACATAGATTAATGCACCTCTCAACTCTCACCAGAAAGTTTTCCTTATGCAGCAGATGGTGATTAGCATAGAAACCCACAACTGACCAATATGCAGAGAATAAAAGGCTACAGAGTATTTGTCCTTGAAAAGGACACCTATATCAAGCATCTGTTTCCCAAGGTCAGGGATTATTGTGGAAGAGGGGGCAAAAAGACTGTAAGAGCCAGTGGTGGACAACTACAAGAAACAGAGTTTTATAGGCAACTGGTAGGTTACTCATATGAGCTCATAGCAATGGTTATAGTATGTACAAGTACCATGCAACCTTAAACCAAACAAAAATCCAAGAACAGACATGGGGAAATGGACAAGAAATCCCAACACAACCCAAAGAACTTTTGGCAACTGATGGTTGCTGGGAGGGGGCAGAGAGAGACTCTTTCAAGGATGGAACAGTTGGTAGATTAACCAGGCTCCACTGGATGGACCCATTCTCAAGGGTTTGTGATGTCTTGTTTGATACACACACACACACAAATCAACAAATTTAAAAAATGAATTATATTTGAGGAGGAAGTATAAAAATTTACATCATGCTAATTAGTAGAGGTGATAAACAGTACCATTGAAATCTACCCGATGACTTTATAGACATACACAGGTGCCAAGGACCTGAGTGCAACTGATTATGACTAATGATAATCAGATACATACTGATTAGAGATGCATACACCAACATCTCAATGTTATTAGCAAAAACAATGAGTCTTTCTGTAAGAAACAGTATATTTTGAAATGAAATGGAGAGCTTTTTTAAATGTTAAAAACTCATTCAATTTTTTGTCTTACAGAGCTTATACTGAGTTCAATATTGTATAACTGTATTGATTCAACTGTGAACCTAGAAACTTACAGCCACTTGTGAAAGAGACGTACTCTTGCTCTGGAGCGTGTTACTGAATATGTTAAAGCTGTAGTGAAGTGCTTCTTCTAATCATGTAGTTATTAAATTTAAAAAAATTAAATAAAAAAATAATTCTTCAAAGCATTAAAAAATATGACACAAGGATGCAGGTTGATGCAATTGGCAGTTAGGGTAAAAAGACCCCAAAGAAAAGTAGCTAGTTTATTGGCTAAAAGTCAAAATGTCCTTGGGCCTCTTAGCAACATACTCTGTTCCAAAGGCCAAAAAAGTCAAAAGTATTTGGGAGCTTTTATCTAATCCTTAAGAGATTTTAGGATTATCTCTTCAGAGGGGAGAATGTTAGAGTAGCAAAAAGCTCCATGAAAACAAAGAAGAAAGAGTACATGAAGTTGTCAGAAAAAAGTGATGGAGAGATATGGGGGGAGTTGGAGGGGAGGGAGTGGGCATGGAATTGATCAAAACATCTTATATGCATGTATGAAATTCTCAATAAAGTTTTTTAAAGTTAAAAAATGAGACAAGAGATGAAGAGCAGAACTAAAACCAATCAAACCCAAAACATGGCTAGTATTTTCAAGATATTTGGCTCCAAATGCATTAATATAAGGGCAACTTCCTAACTGAGAGGTTGGGAGTAAGTTTTGAACAATGGAGAAGGTTCAGAAAATTGAAATAAGATATGAGAGAGATTGCAGATGGGAAGGATTTGGGGAACAGAAGCCAGATCACTGTTTATAGAACAATGGAAGAGATTGATATGCTGGTTTGGAAATGTCCTAAGGAAGAACAGAACCCTGGTCCTCCCCTGAATGGTGGTGGAGGGCTCAGGGCCAAGAGTAGACATGACATTAAATATAGGTCTAATGTATTCTAGAGTTGGACATCAAACCACTGGGAGGCAACATCTAATGGTGGAGCAGAGCCAAAGGCCTATAGAACAAAGTCTCAATGTGTTCTGGTCTGATGAAGCAGAATAAGCAGACAGGAAATTGAAGCATAATTACAGAAATAGAAGGACAATTGGGTCTATGAAGTGAGTGGACAGTAAGAACAGGAGAAACTCCTACAGGCTTATGGAAGTCAGGTGTTTAGGTAGAATCAGGCCAAACTGTAAAAAAAAAAAAAAATCTATTATGAACATTTAATTTGTTCTGACATAATAATAGCCCAGAATAGGCAAATAAGACTGACATAATTAGGGTTATAACTTGGAACATCTAATAATTGCTACAGTCAACTTAATTGGTTAAAATTGCAGGGTTTTCAAAATTATTTTTATTCTTTGAGAGTTTCATAAATGTATACAATGTACTTTGTTTTTATCCACTCCCTAGTCCTCCCTTTCAACTCCTCTCAGACCCCAGCACCAGGTCCCCCTCTCAAATTCAAGTCTTTTTTTTTTTATAACCCACTTATTTCAATTAGCGCCACACATACATGCATTAATAGTACTAACCCACACCTTGATATTGTAATGTTTTATTAATAATCAAAATAATTGTACAGAAAGTTTCTTTCTGGCATCTGATAATAATACGGTTTCACAAATTCAGCTAAGTGCAAAATGTTAGTGAGGCAATCAATGGCCTGGGGAGTAAAGTTCTTGGCTTAAGCTGATGGCTTGGCTCTAAATCTTATTTCATGAGCTTTGAGACTAATGTTGAGAGGATTTACTGGAGAGTGCCAAAGGGTGGTTCTCAACTGCTTCCTGGAAGTATTGCTGGCTGCTTCTTTCCCCTACTTTTCAGCACAATTTTATACATAGTCTTTTATTAAGCTATCCACTCACTTCTCATTTTTAAAATACTGGCTCTATTTCTTATAGCAATGATATATTTTGAGAACCGGATGCCAGTGTGCTCATGAGGATTTAAAGTTCTAAAAGATGAATATGGTGGCATTTCTATCTTCAAATGCCCACAGCTAACTACCTATAAAAGATAAGGTGACTGTTCATTGTTCTAGTGACTCACCTATGTTCCAAGAATAGAAATTTGATCAATGGATTTGATGAAAATACATTATATACAGGTAAAAAATTCTCTACTCAGAAAATAATTTGATCATGTGTTTTGAATTGCCAAGAAGATAAAATAATAGGGATGATTCTCAGCACACTTTCTAAGGAATAAAATAGTATGTTTCATTTAAAAGTAGGAAAAAGATGAGAAACCATCACTCATATGTAGACACTGAAGAATTGAACCATATCAATATACCCTTCTAAAATTATTCTCTTCTTTCAATTTTGTAAAGCATAGCAAGAAAATAGTTTACATCAAGAATCCTATGGGATAAAAGAATAAAGGCAGGCTATAAAAATAAAAGAGAATTAGATTCAGGGCTTGGAAAGTCCCTTTTAACCAGCGTCCATCTGTTAATCTCCTCACCACGTGTCAGGCTTTATGTTAAATGTTATTTCCATCTTGATCCTGTGGAATTTGGACATTTTTTCAAGCAGAATGTTATGGAAGTATATATGATGTTTAGAGCCTAAATAGCATTCTCTGCTGAGAATAGAAGGAAAGAATTTATCCATCAATATTCGAAAGTAGCAAGAAATTATTTCTAATTTTTACACATTTCAGTTTCTATATTTAAGTATTTTATGACTTGCTCAATGACCAACTATTTGGCATTTAGTATGTGAAAAATTTATTACTAAGAAGGCTGTCAGATACTGAAGTATGATTTAAACACAAGGCATTCAAAATGTTTGTTATTTACTAGAAAAAAGAATAAAAATTCTGGGTCTGAAGAGATGGCTCAGTGCTTAAGTGAGCTTGTTGCTCTTCTAGAGGGCCTGGGTTCAATTCCCAGCACCCATGTGGAACTATAGTTCTTTGGGATCTGGTATTCTTTTCTGGCCTCCCCAGGCACCAAGCATTCACAGGTTTACATACATACAGTCAGGCAAAACACCAATATACATAAGTTAAAAAATAAATGAATCTTAAGAAAAAGAAAAAAGCAAAATTCCAAGAAGTAGGATATTTTACATCTCTTATATATAAATATACCTGAAATGTTTAAACATGTGAATCCTAGACAATATCTCATACAAAAGAAAAAAAGTAATTTTTTTTTCATTTTTGTTGCTTCTCTGTGTGTCCATATGCATGACTAAGTATTGATGTGATGACTCAAGTCAGTGCCTGGAAATGTCTCTATTGCAGTAAAGCCCAACCTTTAGTAGACATTTAAAAGCTGTTTCTGAAATCTGGAGAGCTATAGCTGATAATTGTGAAGAAAATTCTGTGAAAGCAAAGAAAGAATCATATTTTCTCCATTAAGTATGTTTGATATCTAGAAAAAAATTGAAATAACTTGTGGGAAAACATGTACAAAGCTAAAGTTTAACTTTATATTAAGAAAGGCAACATAATTTATGTATTAGATGTTAGAGCAAAAATAGTAATTTCAGTATTAAAAAGGAACTGATATGGTAACAACAGGAAATAAAAAATAGTTAAAATGGAAAGGAAACATGGAGTTAAAGGGAAAGAAAAAGCTCAAAAGAGGGGGGATATTAGGGAACAGATGTTACCAGGGGGGAGGTGAAGAAATTGGGAGTATTGGGCTGGGAATGGGGAGGGACGAACATGCAGGAGACCTTGGGGATTGGAGAGGAAACTCAGGAGAGGGACTATGGGGGAGGTAGGTATGATGGGGGTTGGGTAGAGACAATGGGGAAGCTTGGACTGGAAAGGAGGAGGGATGTTGGGCAGGGAGAGAAAGGAGAGATGAATGGATCATGGGTAGTATGGGAAGACAGAAGGAAATGTGTTGGCTTCGGAATTCATATATATATATATATGGTGTCTACACATTATGCATGTGTACACTTGGAGGCTGTTTGGCAAGAAGTACAGTGCCAGACAGGAGAGACCTCCATTTGAGTGGTTGGTCAGACTAGTCCAAGAGACTCTCAAAATAACAGAGGCTATAGCCAGGGGTTATCTCTCAAAACTTGAAGTTAAGAACTGACTGCTGAAGACAGGTCATAATTCAGACACAGGACTTGGAACAATGGAGCAGGAACTGACCTGGAAGCCTTGTCCCTGAAGACTGCCTCTAATACTTTTAGAGGCTACTATGCAAGCTACTAAGGGAGAAAATTAATCAATAGTCCAACCTAGACCTAAAGCCGAATGAACGTAATGACTGGCACAGTAAACTACCTCTGTTGAGGCAGTAGTGACATGATTATCTGAGATGTAATCAACAGCTATCTAATTGTACTTAAAGATCTCTCAATGGGAGTGAACTCATGGATAACATTGTAATTATGGCCAAATATACATGGCTCGAGAGGTCATAGATCCTAGAGGAAACATATCTCTGTCATATCTCTTGACAAATAAAATTTCTTACCATATCCTAAATACCAATCCTTATATTTACAAACAAGTATGCAGTAGAACATTCATCACAGAAGCTTCTTTTTGCCACAGATGGAGGCTACTGCAAAGTTCTGCAACTGGTCACACACAGAGGCTATATGTCTGAGAGATGCCCACTTCTAGGTGACATATCTACAGTAGATCCTCTATAATTAAGGCTCATGTAACAGAGTAGAACAGGGGATGGAGAGAATATTAGTGTATCCCACAACTCTCAACAGGGAAGCTTTCTTGTGTGATACACACAGAGGACCACAACTGGCTCAGTTTGGAGAATAAGGGTGTGTGTTTTTGGACAGGACTCCTATATTAAACCTTACCCACCCACATCTCAGGAACCATTGCAGAAGAGGGGGATGGGGGAGAAGATTGTAAGAGCCCAGGTTGGTTCATGGACATAGGGAAGCAGAGACTTTCAGGTCACAGGAAGTTTACTCATGCGAACTTGTGGCCATGGTGGCATTGAGCACAAGACCCATGCCAACTCAATGAAACAAGGGCCCAGAGTGGTTCAAGGGATATAGATGGCAGGCAGACTCTAGCCTGAGAACTGTTGGAGACTGCCTGTGGCTGGATGAGGGAGAGTAGACCTTCCTTAAGATCTCTACATAAGCTGAATAGACTCCAGTGGATAAACTTGCACTGAAGAACACATCTGGGTAAAATGCTTGACAGGATGAGACTTAACATGTATGGCAGAATATATGAGGCCCAGTGGGGAGAGTATGGATGGGGGAGGGGGCTCTTAATTTGATTAAGAATTGTTTTATAAAATATACAAAAACTCAATAAAATATTAAAAATAAAAAAAGAAAATAAGTTCAAATAAATTGAGGAACACAGGAAAAGTTTAAAATATAATCCAAAATAGATTGCTATATGGAATAAAAATTGGGATGATGCAAACAAAAAGACACAAATCAAGGCTACAACACAGGTTAAGTATTATTTTGAAGCCATCATTATCATGTGCATATTCAATCCAAATTCAGCTGGAGGACTCAAATGTAGTCAGGGGTAGACAGAACACTTAACATGGAAAATAAGTGCATTACTGAAAAGCTAAAGGACAGTGAAACAACACTTTAACTTATATCAGCAGAAGCTGCAGCATCACACCTAAAATTGGACAGTTTAAGAATATGCAGATGAGAGGACAAGAGCCAGCAAAGCCTGTAAAAGTAGGGCTCTGGAAGCAGGCATAGCTGTGCTGGAAGTGCTGGCCAGGGTGGGGAAGATAACAGATAGTTCCTTCCTATGGGCCCCAGCTCAGCCCATTGCCTAGAGTTCCCAATAATACAATATTTGCAACTATCTGAGAGGCAGAAAAATGAGTTATCAGGGATTAGTCGTTTGTGGTAAGAAGCAAAGCAGAGAAAGATTTAAAATGAACCTAAGAGCACATAGTTCAAAGAACACCACAGAAATCAGGGAAACACATCAAGGAGTCAAAAAGGTCAGCAATCACACAAGATTTCCAGCCTTTGTGAGAAGAGCAATCCAAAGGAAAAAAGTACAGAGAGATCATTCATAGAAAAGGTGAAGAGTCAAGACACATTTGGACAATTTCCAATAAACAGTCACTTAAGGAATAACCCGGACTACTTGAAGGAAGGACAAGACGGCACTTCAAGTGAGACTGGACAGGGAGATTTATAAAGAAAAGCAGAGTCCATTTAATTAATTAATTCCAAGAATTAATATGGGAATACAAAATTTGGAAAGACCTTTCAAATATCAGTACCTTAAAATGTGACACAGGAAATCAGAAATGATACTCCTGTCTGGTGTTCAAACACCAGACAGGACTTAAAAGGAACAACAAGGTGTTATGATTCTTGTTCACTGTTAAAATATTATGTTTTCACAAAACTCTGGGCTGGGATTTTACTGGAGGACCATCTAAAGACCTAAAGAAACCAGTGAGTGGTACTTTTTTCTGTCTTGTTCTCTATATGGGAGGTCTGGCAATGCACTTAGCTTGAGTGCACGCTGATGTATATGTCTACGAATGCATTTAATAGCACAAAACATTATGTTGAATATGTGGTGTGATAATGTAAACTATTTAAATGTGGGCTTTGTTGCCCAGTATCTAAGGTAGTGCTAGTCATATAGTATGATTAATTATAGAATTAATCTCCTAGCATTTTCAGGAGACTTAACATGTAATTTGGCTCTGTCCTTGGATTTGGAAATAAATGGGTCTGTTATAAATGTGAATTAATATAAAATAAGTAATATTATGTTTTTTGTAGATTAAATTATATAAAAATAAAATGATTAAATAGTGTCTTGGTTATCATAAATCCGGATTATGTGTGTCAGGATTTTCAGTGATTTAGATCAGTTTTATTATTATTTTTTAATTTGTATTTATGAGTGTATTGCCTGCGTGTATGTAAGTGCATCTGTGTCATGCAGTGCCATGGAGGTCAGAAGAGGGTGTTGGATGACATGGAATTGGAGTTACAGATGGTCGTTAGCTGCCATGTAGGTGCTGGGAATTGAACCTGGTTCCTCTGCAAGAGCAGCCAGTGCTTTTAACCACTGAGCTATCTCTCCAACCCCAACACTTTTATTATTTCAATAAAAAGAAAAAAAAATCACTCTGGCTAAGGAAACTTGATATATAAGATCCCAAGTTAGGGCCTACAGTAAGAAGATGATGAAATAAACAGCATGGATTTTAGTATTCTTCTTGACAAGGAAGAAATATGTACATTTATTCAATGATCCTTCCATTTTTACTGATGACACCCAAGTTGACATTAGTCCTGAGCCCCCATCATGTACGTGAGGCATCTCCATTTAGATGCCCCTAAAATTCCGGTGTATAACTTTTAATTAAAAATTTAACTACGCCATGAAAGTATATCATTCTAAACTAGTGATCTTGGGAGGAATGAAAGTATTGAAATGGGAGGTTCATAGGGACCCTGTACCTTTAAGATGAAAATGATGCTGCTTGTCATAATCCTGCTAAGTCATGGTAAAAAATCTTACAACTGAAAGTACCTTGAAATAACATAAGGTTCAGGTACTTGACAAGGATTGAGTTCATGAATTGGGAGAGACAGCATTGTCTGTGGCATTCTTTACTCTCCTACCAGAAATCAACTTCAGAGGCAACACCAAAAATATTCTGCCCAGCAGGAGGGGTAACTACCACCTCAGAAAACAGGCACAGTTCACAAATCCTTTCATCCTGCCACTGTTTACCAGAGACATTCATATTAATGCAGTATTGATAAGTGAAGATGTTCTAGACTAAGACTTTTCAGGTGATTAAATGGGAAATCGAGCTAAGGAATAGCCATGCATAGAGAGCTTGGGTCGGAATGAAGGGGGATTAAATGACTTGGTGGGCAGGACTCAGCAACAACCACAGGAACATGATGCCAGATTATTCATCTGGCTATGTTTCAGTTAGTTGAAAACCTACAGGGAAAGTGAATATTACATTGCCAGTGGTGTCTGAGTGAAACATACATACGCACACATGTACATACACACACATATTGTGAAAGAGAGCAGTCAAAGACTCAATTGTTCTTTTCTGAGATAAAGATTTTTTAATTGTAAAATGCAGGATTTTAACTCTGACATCTCCTTCTCAGGGTCTGAAATATGCAGAAAACTTAAAAAAAATCAGATTTTCAAACTAAGTGTCTATGGGCTAATTTGTTAGAGAATTAAATTTATAAGAAAAAAAAAAACCAGGCAACAGTCTCTTTGAGGACATCACAATTTACGTTCTCATGATGCCTCTATTTTATAAATAAAATGAAACTATTAATTATAATTGAGTGAACAGGTGAAAACTATAACTATGAAGACAAATTCATTTTATTCACCACTAACACAATAAGCGTTCTGAATTAAAGATACTAAGCATAAGTATTTATGTGTGTGCATGTGTGGAATAACAAAGCTCCCTAGTGACATAATATTTGTTTAATTGGGTGTATTTGGGTGTATTTTCCTCCCTGCTCTTCTCTTCTCCCCTCTACTCTCCTCCACTTTTACTCTTTTATTTTTCCTTTTCCTTTTTAAGAAACCACACCAAATTTTAGTCATTTTGTAGGATATATATATACATTTTTTAATGTTTACCCAGTTAATTTCAATAAATATCTTTGAATACTTTAAAGCAACCATTGTTTTCCTATTTTATACAAAAATATGGAAAATGGTGGTGTATAATCCATAAATTATGGGGCTGCTTTTTGCATTTATAATCTTTTCTCACCTATCATATTCTGTCAACTTGGTGTATTCGCATGTTGAAGAATGTTTGGCTGAAATTCCTGACCCCTAATACCCCAAGTAATTTTGCTAGTGCACATGCTTTAAATAAGCTCAGCTGTAGCCAGGTATAAGTAACTCAACAATTGGAACAAAAGATTCCCTACAGGGTATATTTAGAGGTTTATTTTATTTCCTTATTTACTTATTTGGCTGAAAGTTTTTAAGTAGCTCCCATTTTGAAGATGTGCTAGCTTCTAAAACTGGGATGAATATGGACATGTATCCACCTCCCTACAATGTTTTTAGTTTGAAACAAGTCAGACGGAGGTACTTTTAAGGGTATGGGCAGTTAAAAGCATTGCATATGTCTAAATGTGGTCTGAAACACAGTGGACAGAAATAATTCCAGAGGAACCATCATTGTATACCCTATATGAAATTATTGAACAAGTTGATCTGAGTAGATTTGGGGGAATTAATTTTAATATCCCTCCCCAAATCTTTTAGTAAGTCAGCAATTTGTATGTTTGAATAATTTCTGACCTTAAAGTTCCAAAGAAGCTCTAGAAGTGAGCGTGTTGATTAGAATCTGCATCATGCATGGCCTCTTAGTTGGTGCTGGGGATCTGGCAGTAGTCAACTTCATAGCTGTGGACCGAGAAGTTTGTGTATTAACTGGTCAAAAGTGGAAGAAGAGTTAGATCAGTTCTGAAAGAACTCTCCATCTAACATTATAGAAATAATTCACATAAGACTGTAACACTCCTGGGAAAAATACCTTCAACTTTCTCTAGGTGAGGGTGTTCAAAGATGCTTATTTCCTCAAGTTTCATTTCCTGTGCATGTGACTCACTGTCCTTGGCCGTTGTTGCATTCTCATATTCATTGCCACACTGCAGATTGGGGGAAGAACCTGACTGATAGGAGTCTTTTCCTGCATTGAACTACTGAGGACTTTAGAGTGTTGGGTAAAATTCACATAAGTGTTGTAGAGTGGAACATGGGTTATAGAACATTTGTGTATACGTGGAGAAAAACAGTTAGCTGGACAGTGTGCAGTGACAAGCATGTGGAAATAAGATGTGCAAAGAAGGTAGATGAAAGAGGATAGGTTTTAGCCAGACACTGTGTCTTCATCTTGTTCTTGCTTTTGTTATTGTTCTGCTTTTCAAGCATATTCTAAGCACATGTATATTTTACTAATGTACTTAGTGATGCCTCAGCTACTCTTTTTGACAAAGAAGTCAATGTGGATAAAATTTTTATATCACTTTGTTACAATTAGTTGTGCCATGTAACACGCCACCTTAAAACCTACTGGCTCAAAACAAATACTTAGGAATTCTAACACTGTGTGTTAGCTGAGTGTGTCTATCCATCTCTGCTGGATGGGGTTGATCTAAGCTGAGCTGGATCATAGACACATGTCAGATAATTGGCTCTTCTGGGAGAACTGTCAACTAGAGTATTAAGGCTTATACCATAATGTTTCTCTCATTCTAAAAATGTGAGCTTGTTCTCACCAAATGTCTGAAGTTCAAAAGAAGAGGAAACACACACGTACTTTTTAATTCTGTGCTCCTGGTGGCTTTATTCATTCCGTTGTCCAAAGTAGTTCATATGTTCCAGTCTAGAAATTATCAGGAGACTTGAACAAAGAAAGGCTGAACACATAGGGCTAACCAGCACAAGGGTACTTTAAAACAACATGTTAGGTTAATAGTAGTTGTTGAAGAAACTGATATTTTCCCACCATAGAATCCAAACTGACATTAATTTAGCTGGAGATATACCCACACAAGAAAAAAGTTTATATTTCCTTTCACATTTAGAACTAAGTGTAAACATATGACTAAAGTATTAATGTCTAGTTGTAATTCTGGAAATGCCTATTACAAGTGAACTCATCTCATTTTTGTTGTCTTGTTATCCCTGGTTCATATGGTTCCTACAGAAATGAACCATAAAACACTATATTAACAATTATTAATTGCCAAAATGTCACAAAGTAGAACATGACATTACAACAATATAAGGTGGTAATAGCAGCATGTGTCCCTAATGGTACTGTGGTTTATGAGTTTCATAATGTCTCCTTTTAGTCTTATATTCTAGTTTCCTTTCTGTTACCATAATAAAATGCTTTGACCAGTGTGTTTAGGGGAGGAAAGTGTTTATTTGGCTTTCACTTTCAGGTCACAGTCCATCATTGAGGGAAGTTAGGGCAAGAACTCAAGTAAGATTATGGAGCAGAAACTGTAGGGGAACACCTCTTTCTGGATGGCTAGCATGTTTATGTGTAACTATATTCTTCATATAGCCCTGGAGCACCTGGCCAGGGAATGGTAATGCCCATAGTGGGCTGGAGCCTCTTGTCAATAAACAATTAAGAGACTCCCCCACAGATATGCTTACAATCCAATATCACCTGGGCAATCCCTTAATTGAGACTCTGTTCTCGGGTGACTCTAGGTTGTGTCAGGTTGACAAAGCTGACTAGATCATGTTGTTTTCCCATGATTAAGAAAGAAAATTTTATTTTAAACCAGCACTACCGTTACTTATTACTGTAATTTAAAGCTGGATATATTTTGACATAGGCCTACAGATCTTTAATATTCTGTAATGTTAATCCAGTTTCCATTAAAAAGAAAAGAAGAGAATAATATAATGCAAAAAATCCTGGTCATAAAATTATTTAAGAGCTGGGAAATTTGCTCAGCAGTTAAGAGCACTGGCTGCTCTTGCACGTGACCTGGGTTCAATTCCCAGCATCCACATGGTGACTAACAACCATCTATAACTCCAGTTGCAAGGGATCTGACACCATCTTTTGACCTCTGCAGGCATGGCATGACATGGGTGAACTTACATGCATGCAGGCAATACACTCATACACATAAAATAAAAATAATAAAAAATTTAAAACAAAAAGAACAAAAAAAAGCATTTAAAATGTTTCCTTTATATATCACTTCTCAGAATCTTAATGTGCTAATGAGCAGGTTGGCTCTCCGAGGACAGAATCTATGTTTGCCATTTTATTGTGGAGTCTTTTTACCAGGATGTCTGCTAGAATAGAGATTTGGAGGTGTTATAAAGAATCTGTGCCATGTTAATAAACAAGAATGTCTTTAGTTTCAATTATTGTTTCCACATATCATTCATGGCACCAAAGATTGCCATTTGTAAATCAATGTGGCCATTAATATTGCTTGTCAGTCAACTTATTGCTGCATAATAAACATGAAGGACAGGAGGCAAGGATGAAAAGGAAGAGGATTTGCTTGTATAAATTTTCTTGTGATAATTTCACACAAGTCTATGACATAAGTGAAATGGGCATCTAAAGAGAATGAGCCATGTGATCTGTGCCTGTATGTCTTAACATCAAGAGACTGCAAACTAGAAGGAAAACATATCAGTGCTAAGATAATAAACTCAGAAGGATGAAGAAAGAGAATTTTCTATTTGTTATTTACTTTAGAGTATTTCTTTTTTCAAACAATTTATTTTAGCTTGGCATTAGTCTGTGAAAAAAGTGATTTCTCAAACTAGAACATTTTTCTCAAGCTTATTCAGCTGTAAAAATAACATGTCTTACAAAAGGATCAAACTATTCCTGAATATGGCCTCTGTGGAGGGTGTTCTGACTAAGTAACTTTCTGGTGTGAATTTCAAAATACTTGGTCACTCTATTTCACAATTTCTTTCTCCCTTTAAACCTGGCTCAGTACAAATGCATACATTTAAAAATATTTTAAAGCATTTTAATTTATTAATTTTATTTTATGTGTATGCTTGTATTGCCTGCATGTAGGTAAGTGCACCCGTGTCATGCACTTACCTACATGCGGAGGACAGAAGAGGCCATCAGGTCCCCTGGAACTGAAGTTATGGACAGTTGTTAGCTGCCATGTGGGTGCTGGGATTCGAACCTGGGTCTTTTGCAAGAACAACCAGTGTTCTTAACTGCTGAGCCATCTCTCCATCCTCCTAACACATATATTTTAAATTCAACTCAACAATAATCTATTCAAATCATAGTTTTCTCTTGCATTGCATAAGATTTAATGGAGAATGTACTATATAAAGACATTGCCCTCAAAATACAATTTTGAAAGGCAAAACTGCACATTAGTCTCATTAAAAGGTTGTTTTAGAGAGAGAATGGAAATATAGAAGCTCACAGACCATGAAACATGCTGTGCACTATGTTAAGAAGAGACCCTGTGTCAGACAAGGAGATTGTGAACTTCCTGTATGAGGTTTAGTCTGACCTCTACATACCATGAGTGTGCTGTGGCACACTCAAACACATGGACTTCAATATACAGATATACACAAATACAAAAAAGAAAGAAGGAAAAAGAAATAGTAAGGAAAGAAGCAAAGAAGAAAGGCTAAAGAAAGGAAGATAGGAAGGAAGAAACGAAGGAAGGAAAGAAGGAATATATTAGAAAAAAAAAACAAGTAAATAAAACATGGTGAAAATTTCATGTTACAAGATAGGGAAGGGATATCAAAATTCTTCCATCTCAAATATTTTTCAGAGGTCCATGAATTATATTAAACAAGTCCTTGACCACTGATGCTCTCTGTGGTTTGGTCTATGTTAATAAGAGGCATACTATGTAATTCATGAAAGTTGTCTATACCTTAATCACAATCCTAAATGAACACCCTAATAAACACTAATAGAAAATACTATACATATAAAATTGTTGGAAGTAAAGTAAGAAAACAGTTAAAGGAAAACAACACACTGAAAACATCAGTTACTATGTGCCCCAGCCTGGCTGCGCCACAAATTGAAACTGCTTACAATTGATAATTTGTAAGAAATTGAATTTATTTGTTTCCTCTTTATGAAGGCTGAGAAGTTCAACATCAGGTGGATGTTCCTCAGGAGAATGTAAGTACCAACTCAGACAGGTGGTGAGCATAACAAACCACATTTTCTTTTCTTCTCCGCTTCTCATTTTTTATTTGAGGAAAATCATGTTCTTAGATGTAATCATTATTTCCAATTATCCCAATTTGCTTGAGGCTCGAACATCCAGTGATCATGATAATTAAAGACAAATATCTTCAATATTTCACTTATCTATGATTTCTAGCACTGGGGAAGGGTTGTCTTAAGAGCCTCAGGGGAAAATTAAACAGAATACAGGGATCTGTGAATCATAAATAGCACAGACAACTTGTTTTGACCACTATTGTTCTAGCATGTGTGATATGTCCAGTAAATGCTTGACATATTTATTGATTCTCTTACTTTTTAGTTAATTCTTGAAGAAATTTTATGAGGCAAAAACTAATTCTTCAAAGTCAAGACAGGAGAATTTGAATACAAATTCTGATCTGATGATGGTCCTACTTCTAAGTGCCAGATAGAGATGTACAAATCAGTCCCATAGCACAAACCAAATAAATACTTATTCCTCTTCCCCTAGAAAACAAGACTTACACATACATGACAATGTTTCTTGGTAGAAAGATTGCTCTTTTTTCAAATATTTTATTTATTTTACTTTTATTTTTTATGTGTTTGAGTGTATTGCCTGCATGTGTGTCAGTGCAGTCATGTAGTGCAATGCCCGTGGAGGTCAGAAGAAGGCACTGGATCCCCTGGAACTGGAGTTATGGATGGTTGTTAGTTGCCATGTGGGTGCTGGGAATTGAACCCCAGTCTTCTGCAAGAGTAGTCAGTGCTCTTAACTACTGAGCTATCTCTATAGCCACCAAAAGTTGCCTCTTTCTTTAAGTGAGATGAACTCTGAACAGTCTGGCATCTGTATACAATGAAATGACATCATTTTCAGTGATCAGTACAAGTCTGTTTTCCAAGGATGATCTTGGTGCACGTCGCAGTCCCTGATATGTGTCTTCCCTCCTCGTCTTCTTTCTCTTCTTTTTTTTGCTCTCCTATCCTCTGGTGCTAGATATCAAATGTATCTTTCCCAAATTCATATGTTGAAATTCTAAATAAATGTTGGGTTTAGAAGTTTTGACCATTGGAGGGCAACTAGGTCATTAGAATGAAGCTGCAAAGAACAGAAGTAACTACTTACAAGAGAGATTCTCAATAGCTCCTTCCTGGGCCCTAACAGGAGACAGCAATCCATGGATTTCTTCAAATGAAGAAGGAGGAACGGGAATAGAGAAAAATTAAAACATATTCCTTTTAATAATTATTTGTCTCCAATGGTATTGGTTTTTTTCCCTGAGGAATATCTATTTGTATATTGAATTAAGTTGGCATCTATGATTTTAAGCTCCTCTAGCTACCCGGTGCCTTCATTTACTGTTAGAGTGGAAACCCCTAACAGGAGACAGCAATCCATGGATTTCTTCAAATGAAGAAGGAGGAACAGGAATAGAGAAAAATTAAAACATACTCCTTTTAATAATTATTTGTCTCCGATGGTATTGGTTTTTTCCCTGAGGAATATCTATTTGTATATTGGATTAAGTTGGCATCTATGATTTTAAGCTCCTCTAGCTACCCGGTGCCTTCATTTACTGTTAGAGTGGAAACTTGACATAAAACATCTGGTCTTCATTTGTTCTCCTATAATTTCTTTAGCTCCCTTCTCCTCCTTTACTCATTCTATCAGCTCTGCTTTTCCAAAATGAATAATCCAAATGGATGATAATATGGTTTAGCATTTTATATTCAGAATTCCAGACTGAATTCTGTAGAGAGATTAAAGACCCACCTGATTGAACCACAGATATGCCAGAAATAAAGTGTCTCTAGATACAAGTAAGAAGCAAAGGAGACTGGAAAGGGAATTCATCACTGGTACGTTAGAATTATTCTTTAATCTGACTAGGAACATACTCTGAAACACAAAATTCAGAAGTGCACACATATACGTATGCTGAAGATAATACAATGCATTACCTTAAAAGCTGAACAATGAAATAGACTTGCTTTCAAAAACAGACATCTCAGCTGTCTCCTTGGTAAGCTACAGGAGACTATCTATTTGAAGGAAAGGCTTTTGGGTCTTTGAGAAATTCTACATGGACAAAAGAAAAAGGCAGAAACTTCACTCACTGTCTCAGAAATCAAGTCAAATCTTGGCCATAAGTTGAATTAATCATATTATGAAAAGAAAACAAATGAATAATCTTAAATATTCAATCTTTAAATTGCAGAATTGGAAAAACATCTGCAACGAGGGGAAGAAAGCTCTTGGGAAATGTGGCAGCTCTGTCAGCACTGCATAATGCAAGAAAAGCAATGAGTGACCAGATGGGATTAAAACTGTTCTACACAAAGTTGTCAGAATTTGATTGAAGTCCAGTGAGCCTCAGCATTTGAACAGCTCGATTTCATGTTGGACATTTGCAAATCTTGGCTTCCTCATGCTGAAATAAAAATTAAAATCTAAATATTTTCCATCATGCCATTCTTGCATTTGGTCAAGCATCACAGACATCAAAGCCCAAAAGAGTTTATATTGATTAGCTCTCAATTCATGGTCAGTTATGACACAGGCAAACATGACTTAATTGACCCATATGTGTATACCATGCGCTGGCCACTTAGACTGCTCGTCTGTGTTTGAAGGGCTACCTCGCACTGCTACCCCTTTCACTTTTATTCATCATAATTTTCAGCATCTGTGAGGGTTAGCTTTGTCAACTTTGCATAACCTCGGAAGAGAGTACCAATATCAGATAATCCACACTTGGATGGCTGTCAGTGGGAGACTGTCTTCACTGGCTTGCTTGATGTGGGAAGACCCAGTACACTGTGGGCAGCACTATTCCCTAGGCAGATTGTTCTGAACTTTATGAGTGGAAAAATCAAGCTGAGTTCAAGTAAACAAGCTGGTGAGGATGGATGCACTCATATTCCTCAGCAGTTGAGTGTGGCTATGATGTGACTAGTTGAATTCTTGCCTTGGAATCCCTGGCAGGATGAGCTACACCCTGGACCTGTGAGCTGAAATAAACTCCTTCCTCTCCTAAGCTGCTCTTTGATTAGGTAGTTCATCACAGAAACAAAATTCAAATTAGAATAGTATCTATGACTGTTACCTTTCCAGAATGTTGCATGGCAACCCAGTTGTTTGTTCTCAGAAATTTCTGGGGAGACCTTTCTAGGTTGGATTTTTGGAACAAAGACTATAGACATATGATTCTTTTTGACTTATACCTCAGATGTTAATGAATAGATTCAGCTCCTCTGTGCTGAGATTCTTCACCCAATAGCTATGACTTTTATTCTCTTTTACTCCACCCATATTCTTGATATTCTTGACCTGTAGAGATATGGCCCCTCCTAAACTTTAATCTTCAGTTTGATTCTAAATTAACTTTCTTCCCATCTCCATTCAGACTCTGGTTCATCAATTATTTCATATTTGTGTTTCAGCCATTTCCATCCCTTCTCCAAAGGTTTGTCTGGCCTTTGCTTTGTCTCAAAATCAAACTAAAAAGCAAGGACTGGAGAGATGACTCAGCAGTAAAGAGCACTGGCTGCTCTTGCAGAGGACCTGGGTTCAGTTCTCAGCACTAACATGAAGGCTAACAACCTTCAGTAACTCCAGTTCCAGGGAATCCAAGGCTCTCCTCTGACCTCCATGGGCATTGCATGACACAGATGCTCTTACAATCATGCAGGGAATACACTCATAAAAATAAAATAAAAATAAGTAAATATTTTTTAAATTATTAAAAAATTAAAAACAAAACATTTCATGACATGACTATACCTACCATCAACTCTTACTTTGAGTTCAGAAAGTTTGTGGAGCATTTATTTTTATTTCTCATATTTTCATCAATTATATTTCTAAAATTGAATAATAAATCTTTTCTTTCATCAGTCTTCTTCCTGATTTTTAGATCAGTTAAGCTTATAAGCTTTAGTGTTCTTTGAAACTTTGCTGTAAACAAAACAGGAATCTTGCCACAGTCATGAGTCGTTTCTGCTTGCAGCACTCTTTCTACAATTTTCTTCTGGTGTCTAGTTCCATTGCTCCTAAATTCTTCTCTTCAGATGACATGACTGGCTTATTACATTCTTTTTTCACAATATTCTCACGGCATTTATTTGAAATGTCTTTTCTTTTTGTTATTGTTTCTTCATACACATACTCTCTGATCTTCTGAAAGGAGGATTTTCAAAATGTCACAGTCTATGACCTCATCTAACCATTTAGTAATGACACATTCATATTCACTAAATACATTTTTTTTGTCTTTTTGAGACAGGGTCTCCTTGTAGCCCCCGCTGTCCTGGAACTCACTATGTAGACCAGGCTGGCCTTGAACTCACAGAGATCTGCCTGCCTCTGCCTCCCAAGTGCTGGGATTAAAGTCATGCACCACCATGCCTAGCACCAAGTACATTTTATGATCCAGATATTATGGTTAGTATATCATGGTTTATCTAACAAATAATACATTTAAATAAAATATAAAACCAGCCAACTTGATTCCAGAGCTTATGTTTTCAACAACTATATTTTAGAAAGTACAATTAGCATACTTTATATTACGGCAAACAAAGCATGTAAATCATTGACTTATATTCCTCAGTATTACAATTTTACAGTGATTTTCATGTGACCTTAACACTACAAGTTCAACACAAATGAACTTATCTCCCTAGAAACATATACTTTTTTTGTCCAATATAACATATAAAGGAGATATCACAATACTGTTTTCTTCTAAGTTTCAAGGTACCATCCATAACCCCAACACAACAGCTCTAGGAAATAAGGATGGAAATTAAGTCTAACATCTGGCATAGAACTAGGCACAGGCACGCACTTTTTCTGAGTGAAGGAGAAAACGCAGAATCTTTAGAATAGATGAAACTGTAGCAGTATCTTATAATTTTCAAGGTTGAACTTACGTATGATCAAATTTCCCATTCAGTCACAGTTCACACAGTTAAAGATGGTATGGTATTACAATGGGGGAGGCACAGTGTAATTGCAATATAGAAAGGAATGGAATAACATTGTTTCAAGTTCCTATCCATATTCATTGTGCTTTAACTTTCTTATTTGTATTCATTTTCCAAAATTTCTCGTCCAAACTCTTGCATCAAACTTTGGCTCTCTTTACTCTCTTGAGAAATGTATCAACTCTTCTTCCCAATTGCCTTATAGCAAGTCTGTTCCACATCTGTACCGTAATTGTCCTGTCAGAGATCTCTTACTACCTAAACATAGGTAACTGGATGCAAGTTTCTCTCTTAGGAAAGCATAATGGGCTAGAAGCGACAGGAATGCAGAACTTAAACAAATTATGAGACAAAATCACACTTGGGGAAGTAGAATTGTAACCCAACTATTTCTGATAATACTTGTGGTTGAACCACACTTTTCAACTCTGCATAAATTGGTGTATAATATAATTTCATTATAATCAACAATTTTTTTAGTTTCTACAAGGGTCTGAGGACTAGTTCACTGGGGGATTCCAGGGGAGACTTAGAGGGAGTGAGGGGTTAGAGATGATAAAAATTAATTGTGTTCATGTATAACATTTTGAAGAATAAAGAAAACATTATTAGAAAAAGATAAAAGAAGCTGCATGCCCTTGATCTCATCAGTTAGTCACATAATGGGATGAATGATGAAGAATTCACCTAAGTAGTAAATCAGTTTCTCTGTTTGGTAGAATAAAGGTATTTTCACCAACTTCATATTTTGATTTAGCATTTAAGTTTTTTTCTGTAATGAATATTGGAAATTTTACCACATTACTTCTGTATATCAGGGTTTTAGAGATGCCTACACATCATCAATAGATTTCAAGTTGGTTGCACTGTGCTGCAGACATGCAGATCCTTCAAAACATAGCTTCTATTCAAGCCACCTTAAAGTTCTGAGTAGCCTTGCTCTCAGATCTTGTTTAAATGCATTATTAATAAATCATATAATACCACAAATCTCTTTAAAATTTTAATTCCTGTATTTTTAAATAGCAATTTTTAAAATATTTTATTTATTATTTTTATTTTAGTGTATGAGTGTATTGTCTACATGCAGGTAGGTGCACCTGTGTTGTGCAATGCCTGTAGAGGTCAGAAGAGGGCATTGGATCCCCTGGAGCTGGAGTTATGTTTTGGAACTGGAGTTAAGGACGGTTCATAGCTGCCATGTGGGTGCTGAGTGGAACCTGGTCTTCTGTAAGAAGAGTCAGTGCTCTTAACTGCTGAGCCATCTCTCCAGCCCCTAAATGAGACAGAGTCTCCCTGTATCCCCACTGGCCTGGAATTTACAGTATTTACCAGGTTGGCCTCAGTCTTGCAGGAATCTTCCTGCCCCTGCACCCAGAGTGCTGGTATTAAAGGTGTGTGCCGTCACTTGCAGCTAAATAACTTTGTTATTTATTTACAACTAATTAATCAATTAATTTATTATTTATTTACAAACTACTTAATTAATTAATGTGTTTATTGTCTTATAGAAAGATATCCCTTAGGTCACCCAAGAATGTGAAACGTCCATAACACATAAAAGGCAGGTAATTGATACACAAAATTGAGCTTGGGAGTTCATAGAATTAAGAAACCTACAAAATTGGAGTGGACTTATCTGTTTTAGAGGCATTGGAACTCCTGTAACAGAAACAGTGTTGCATAGCCATAGGAAATGAATATGAGGAACTGGGACATACATCAAAAATGGGCCAAATGAAGTAAAATACAAAGAGGTATGAGTGGGTTGGCTCTTTCTTCTGAAAAAACGTAGGACTTATACAATGGTCCTTTATGATGGGATAAAAGAATTGCCAATACATACACAATATTTTAAATATTTTATTTATTATTTTTATTTTATGTGAATGAGCATATTGACTACATATAGGTAGGTGCATCCATGTCATGCAATGCCCATGGAGGTCAGAAGGGGAGTTGAATTTCCTGGAACTAAGTTACACATGGTTGTTAACCACCATGTGGGTCCTGGAAATGGAGCGCAGGTCCTCTGCCAGAGTAGCCAGTGCTCTTAGCTCCTGAGCCATCTCTTCAGTCCTATACAATATTGTGTTTTACCTACGAGGCCACCTTTATTAGGGAGAATCAGATTCAGTATGTTTTAAGGTTGAATCATCATTTGAGTGCTACTTTATTTTGCTCAAGTTGTGAATAATGTTTGTTTTAAAGAGTCATTTGTACCATTCCTACTTGGTTGCTAGTTAATCTCAGTTATATAGCACACATGTGACCAGTGATGATTTCAGAATGCAGAAACTTCAGAAAGCCGCTCTGAAGGCATGGGGCATGAGGTTGCATAACACACAGGCATAGATTAAATCAAGACATGATGCCAAGTGAAAAAGGCCAAAGGACATTTTATTCCCTGCTTACTCACATTTATGTGAATCCTTGATGGTTTCTAAGCATAAAAATCAACTTTCCAGTCTTCTTTGGCTAGTTCTGCCCTGGTGTGCTCTTCTATTTTGGTAGCATAAAGTCAGTGGTAGATCTGAGTATACACTAGGCATGGCAAGAGAGACTGTGGGTATGGGCTATACTGTATTACAGCTAAAAGCATACCAGACTAATATTTTGTTTTATTTTTTCTACTCTAATCCTCTTTATCATACATGTTCTTAAAAGAGAATCTGTGAAGTTTTGTCTCTGCAACTGTTTTCTATTTAATTTTTGACGTGTTCATTTGTTATTTTTTAGTAAGCTTTTAGACATTTTTGAAAAACCACATTAAACTCTACTAAGCATTTGTCTAGCTTGTTAGAGAACAGACCTATGTGTCTGTTCTGTGTGTTTGGTCCCTGAAGTGGAGTTATTATTGAATAGAAGCAACTCCTTCTGTCTTGAAGCAACATTGCTAACAACATTTGGAATGTGTTCCTATAGAGAGATGAGAGATAGCTTGTTTCAGCCCCTTACTGTTTATTGTATAACCCCCAGCTTGCCTGTTTTTCAGGTTAGAATGAGTGTTGGGAAATACAACTCTCCAAGCCATACTGACGTGTCTTTTATACTCCCACTCATATGAATTTACAGGCCACACTCACATCCAGCCATACCAAATTATACCCATTACTCATACATGCCTCCTCTGCAATGCCTACTTAAAAGTTGCCCATCTCCTTGCTGAGTGTGGCAGTCACTGCCTTTAATCCCTGCACTCAGGAGGTAGAGGAAGGTGGATCTCTGTGAGATCCAAGCCAGCCTGGTCTACTTAGTGAGTTCCAGGCCAACTGGGGCTATAAGGAGTATCTCTCCCTCTCTCTCAAAAAATACTAATCCGCCTTATATCTTCTTACCTCAAACTTAAATGTAGAGAATTTTCCTGAATCTGCACAACTCGGTTCCCCCACATAGAAGAATTTTAATGCAATATCTGGTTTACTGCAGCCTACAGTTCCCTCTTGTGCCATCCATTGCCACCATGGAACCTGCCATGTAAATGCCAAGGAGGACTTAGCATGTCAGTGTTTCAACATGAAGGGGGTATAAAGCTCCCACCAAACTGTCATTTGATGATGTAATTTAGGGTCCAGTGTGCTCACAATGATGCAGCAGTAGCAATGCAAACCTGTTTCATAAAACTTCCTTCTGTTTCAGAGAATAGACTCTTCTCCTCCAGGCAGCTGAAATTCACAGCCTGCCTGCTCTGAGGGTTTTTCTTTTAAACATAAATAAAATTATCTTTAAGCTTCTGCTTGAATCCATTCTTAACTTATGTTATTAATGAAATTAAGAAGAACCCCAAGAAGAGACTCCGAGTATCCTCTAAATCTGTAATAGTTATGAAGTGTTAGTTTAGTTCTGGACAGCCATGTTATAGAAAGGAAGGAATGAAGAAAATGCATTTTCGGAGACAGCCCTATCAAAGTAGATTTTTAGGAGAACACATATACGATATATCACCCTACAAGCCATGATACTAAGTAATCCAGCATGCTATAATCCAGAAGGTTTAAGATAACATGAAATTATATAGTGGCCTAAACTGTGGGGAATCTTCTTAGTAGTACAAAAGAAAAGCACAAAGATACCCTCATTCCTCTCGTTAGAGGAATAATAAAGTAAACATTCAAGGAGACAAATGAAAATGATCTCTGTATGAAATAGAGTAGTCCAAATATGGATGTATGAGAATAGTCCAATGAGAAAACCTAGGGTCAGTCTTTGAGAAATCTGGAGGTTCAGATGCTGTGACTACTACTTACAGACTGGTGATTCTTTAATGCTCTAAATATCCAAAATTATTGATGCAATGAGGAAAACAATACTATTTAACTCACCTAATTGCTGTTAGTGAGAAATACAATAACTGAGGTAATTTGCTAGAAAAGTCTTCAGCACCTGGTACAAAGTCATTAATGATAGCTACTGTCGAAGTAATAAAATGATTAGGTGATCCAGTGCATAAATGCTGGAGAGCCTGCACAAGGTTGTTTTATGGTATATGGACATTGCTCTTTAAACTGGTAGAAAAGATTCAAAGATGCTTGAGTATAAATCAAGTATTATCCATTGTGAAACTGTCTCTCTCTGTGTCTCTCTGTATGTCTCTCTGTCTCTCTGTCTCTCTCTGTGTGTGTGTGTGTGTATTAAGCAGTCAATATTTATCAAACACCTACTTTGAAAAGCCACATGTTGCATATGACAGCAGAAAGGTAAATGAAGGAAATTCTTTACCATGAAGAAACTGACATTCTGGAGGAAGGAGTCATCAGTATAGGAAAATCTAGTAGAGTATGAGACCATATAAGAGGGAAGATATGGAAGGTATTGGAGGGAGGGAGTACACATGGATTTAATCAAAACACCTTATATGCATGTATGAAATTCTCAATAAAGTTTTTTTAAGTTAAACAAGAGAGGAGACACCAAAGCTCATGTTCACAATGAGCATTTCATTATTTTGGGCTTGAGGCCATCTATTTCTCTTGGGCTTAGCTGGAATTACCACACTGTAGACTTATGATTCAGAAATGAACCCAAATCACTGCTGATCAGTGCCTGGGAACTATAAGCAGGTGAAGTTCTTCAAGTCCATCAAGAGACATTTATCTGAAGATACATAAAAAACATATGCCTGTTTGAAAAAGATAGTAAAGCAAATTATGCACAAGAAAATGTATTGTAGATGTTCGCAGTTATATTGAAAAGCAGGCAGAAATTTAAAAATACATTTCAGGAAAAAATAATTAAGAACTGATTCTTTTCTTCCCCTTCAACCATGTGGATTCCTGGGATTGAACTCAGATCCTTAGGTTTAGTGAGCAATGCTTTTATGCACTGAGTCCTCTCACCAGCCATATGTATCAACTCTTTAAAAAAATATTGGTTCTCTTGGACGCATGGGGGAAATGATTCCTCTGTGTTGACCCTCCTCTTTGTAGACTGGACACTGGTTCAAGTCCATCTCATGGGGTCTCCTCAGCCTCTTTGATCAAGAGGACAGGTGACCCTCCAAAATTACAGGAAATTTTGAGAGATGCTCATAGTCCCCTGGAACTAGTCAACCTAGGAGGGCAAGGAGCAAAAACTGTCCTTTATGTCCCTCTGACCAAATTATTATAGGCCTCAAAGTATGTCTGTTAAACATCCAAGAAGGTTAGTTCCACCAGTCTGGTACTTTTAATTACTGTGTGTCATGTAGATAAATCTTGGGCAAAGACCAGTTGTTCTCAGATAAACCTTACCTAGACATATATTTCTTGATCTGGTATGTATAATTTGTCAGTAGGTTGTAGGAGTAATATGGTTCCCTCTGGTTTTTAAAACTACCTCTAGGCATTATTTATCTCTCACATTGTCTCACCCCTCCATCATGGTTACCCCAATTAAGATGCCCCTACCCCCCCCGTTTCTCCCATAATAATACCCTTCTCCTGTGGTCCTACCTCTCCTGAGCTCCTTCTTTCCCTTTATCCCCTAGGTTCCTTGTATACCTTCCCTCCCTCCTCCCTTAAACTAACCAATTTTTTATCCTTATCTCCCTTATTAAGGCCTGTTTCCTACTGTTCATCTCTTTCAGGTTCTTTCTTTTCCTTTACCTCCCTGTTTCCTTTCCATTATCCTGGTTCCT
>NW_008342276.1:7288147-7316469 GCF_000622305.1 Nannospalax galili | reverse complement strand
CTTGATTCTCTGTTTTTTGAGTTCGTTATATATTCTGGATATTAAACCTCTGTCAGATGTGTTGCTTGTGAAGATTTTCTCCCATTCTGTGGGTTTTCTGTTCACTTTCCTGGTTTCTTCCTTTGATGTACAGAAGCCTTTTAGTTTAAAGAGGTCCCATTTGTTAATTCTTACCCTTGTTTCCTGAGCAATTGATGTCCAGTTTAGAAAATCCTTTCCTACACCTATATCTTGTAGGTTTTCCCCAATGTTTTCTTCTAACAGTTTCAGAGTTTCAGGCTTTACATTGAGGTCTTTGATCCATTTGGAACTGACTTTTGTGCAAGGTGAAAGATAAGGGTTTAGTTCTACAGGTGGAGATCCAGTTTTGCCAGCACTATTTGCTGAACATGCTGTCTTTTTTTCCAGTGACTATTCTTGGCCCCTTTGTCAAATATCAGGTGGCTGAAATCGTATTTACTCATATTTGGGTCTTCAATTTTGTTCCATTGATCTATGGGTTTATTTTTGTGCCAGTACCATGTTGTTTTTATGACTATAGCTCTCTAATACAGCTTAAAATCTGGTATAGTAATCCCCCGACCTTAAGAGTAGAAATAAATCGGTTTATCTGGGCCAACTCTATGGCCTATACCCAAAAGGAAAGTATAACCAAAGATTAAAGGGGCCAACATAAATTTTAAGAGTCCATATGTATACCTAAAGGCTACATAACAAGCAACAATGCCAGATAGGAAATACCTTCTTTTGAGTTGTTGGCCAGGGTGGCCAAAGGGATTTCCAGATATTAACCCAGCATAGAACTGGGAAAATGAACTGCAGACGTGGAAAATGAACAGCAGACCCCAATCTTATCTAAAGGAATATTGACAACTACGGCTAGATGAGGAACAGCTGACCTTCCTAAAACAAAGACCTCTAGTTAGGTAAAGACCTCTAGATAGGCTGACTAGATTAACCAGAAGGGCAGGTAGTGGGGAATGGCTCGGGGGGTGCCAACAACACAGCAGACCATAGCAGGGATATCAGAGTATAAGGTCTCTAGTGGGGTGAGGGAGGCTATGGGAGGGTGTCATCTGTGAAGTGGGTGTATAGTTGAATAAGATGGTTTGAGATACTCTGTGTGATATACACACAAAAAAAAATCAAATTTTTAAAAATGTATTATATTTGAGGAGAAAGCATGGAAATTTACAGGTGATAACCAATACCACTGAAATCTGCCCGATGACTTTATAGACATACACAGACGCCAAGGATCCGAGTGCAACTGATTATGAATAGTAATAATCAGATTCATACAGATTAGAAATGCATGCACCAACATCTCAGTGTTAGTAGCAAAAACAGTCTTTCTGCAAGGAACAATATATTCTAAAATGAACTGGAGATCTCTTTTAAATGTTAAAATACTCATTCAATTTTATGTCTTACAGGGCAGTATAACTTACAGGGCAGTATAACCTGAGTTATGTCTTACAGGGCAGTATAAACTGAGTTCAATATTGTATAACTGTATTAACTCTACTGTGAACCTAGAACCTTACAGCCACTTGTGAAAGAGATGTAGTCTTGCTCTGGAGTGTGTTACTGAATATGTTAAAGCTGTAATGAAATGCTTCTTCTAATCATGTAGTTATTAAAAATTTTTAAAAATTGGTTGATACTTTCATAAATGTATACAATGTATCTTGATCATATCCACCCTCACTGTCCTCTTTTATTCCAGAACCCCTACATTATGTCTCCCTCTCAATTTCATGAGTCTTTCTGTCATTTTTAAACCCACTGAGTACAATAAGTACAGTCCTTATGTGCATGGCAGTAGGCTCATCCACTGGGGCATGGAAAGCTTACCAGTGGCCACATTCCTAACCAACAGTGATTCTCCCTCTCCCAGCAGCCATCAACTGCCACGGCTTCTCAGCTTGGGGTGGGACCTCGGGATCCCTCCTCTGATTTGTTGGAATTTTTAACTTTCTTGATCTTGTGCAGCTCTTGTCAAGGTTACCATAGCTGCTTTGATTTCAAATTGCAACAGACATGTCCAGAAGTCAGTTTATACAGCATTTCTGCCTCCATCTTCTGTCTCTTACATATTTTTCACGCCCTCTTCTGTAATGTTCCCTGATTCTCAATGAGAGGACATTGACATAGATGATTCAACCACAATCAAGGACTCAGCCACTTATTCTCAGTACTCTGAACAGTAATGCATCTATAGATTAACCACTACCTCTCTGACTAAGGTTGGGAGTAGCACAAATGTATTGATATAAACACAAATGTTTAGGAGGCAGTTAGATAACATGGATTTAGAAAAATCCACAATAGGTTCTCCCCTAGAGCCTGTGACTCCCTAGCCATGAGTTTTGACCAGATTTACCACAACCATTTGTAATAGCAATAGCCTGTATTTTGGATGTCTCTGGGACTTCTCTGACCAGTAGCTTGTAGGGAGGTAACGTGTACCTGGCACTGAGATTTACATTTAGTGATGTCCCTGGGAGCAACAGTTTGTAAATGTGTAATATTGCTATATAAGCTCTTTTCTAAAGAATAGATATATTTAAAATTTTTGTATGAACAATTGTCTGCCTTCAGGTCCATTTTAAAAGAAAGTCTTTCTCCCTTTTTCTCTAGTCTTTTTTCCACTTTCTCCCTCTCTCCTCCATCCTCTTCTGCTCCTCTTACCCAGCATTCACAGTGGCTTAAAAAGCAATGTTCTCACATTTTTCATTTAGTTTCATTCACATATGCCACATATTCCAATATGCTCACAAAACACATGTTTTCTTCTAACCACCAATGTTTTCAACATTCACACATTTCATAATGCTACGTGATAAGATGCTTTTGCACATCCTGGTCACTTGCTGAACCCCCTTTTGACTTCCCCTTCTGGTCTATGTTACTTTTTATTTAAACCTGGTAGAAATGTCATCCCTCTGTTACGACTTCCTTTGCCTCTATAGGAAAGAGCACACTGCTCTTCCTCCCATGGTGCATTCTAACACTTCATGTATGTGTCCCTGCTTCCCTCCCCCTTTTGTTGTGCACACCTGTAATCTACGACATCTTTGAAAATGAGACTGATCTTTGCTGACAGTTATATCATTGGGTCTCATGAGACACTATAAATGATGCCTGTTTGGGGTTTTATCAGTTCTGAACTTTGACAAGGATACCCCGTGAAGTGACTTCTCCAAGCATGCACTCACAGAAAACGAGGGCGGCTGTAAGGTTAGTTGAATCCAAATGTAACTTTGAAGAGAATCCTGATGCTGAGATGTAATTATTTAATCTTTCCTCTAAACAACAGATAAATACTCTCATGCTGGAATATAAACATTATAAAAATTGTTGAAATCGATTGTGATTATTGCAATAGAAATTAGTAATTATTCCTTAAGTTCACCTTATAAGATGCTGTGGAAATCTGTTCTCTGGGCCTGGCATGTTGATGCCCTTTTGAACTTTTAGCAACTGTGATCGAGCACATGTGACTTATACACTATTGAGACCATTATTGTCCTAATATGGAGTAGGGGGTGGGTTCATGAGCTCTCGCTCAAGTATATAACGGCAGTTACCTCTTCTTAGGGGAGGGCTCAAGAGGCCTTTACTTCCCTGAGAAAATATAGACTCAGCGGTTACTGACAGAGAAACATTCTTCAGCGGATTTGCTATTGAGAAGCTGAGCATCTTCTTTTAATAACCTCTTACCCTAGCTCCTGTACCTAACCCTAAATAAGCACTGAATCAGTAGGCTAGACTGAATGGAACCATTTCTTGGGTTTGTTGCTAGTGCCTTGCCATGAGTGAATAGATATTTTTTGCCTACAGGAAAAAACTTTCACAACAGCTGACATTCCGAGAGTCCTTCCTCTGTAGTATCCACCCTCTGACCACTCACAGCTTCTTGTGTGTGTGTGTGTGTGTGTGTGTGTGTGTGTGTATGTATGCATGCGTGCGTGCGTGTTTGTGGGAGTATTCATGTATCCATGTGTACAGGCCTAAGGAGCAATGTCCATCTTGTTTTATGAAAAGTGATCTCTCAACGGGCTGAAGCCCATCGATTAGGCTCCCCCGCTGGCCAGCAAAGCTTCTGGAATCCATTCTGTCTGCCTTCCCAGTGTTAATATTACAAGTGCACAGTTCCAAGATTTTTACGTAAGCTTTGAGACTGAATTTTAACCTCATGCTTTCATTGTAAGCGTGAGACCTTTTTTTTTTACTAACTGAATTCCCTCTCAAGCCTCACTTATAAGTGCCTTCAAGCTCTGTTTCCAATGTTTCTTTACACTCTGCTTATAATACTTTTGAATCAGATATTGATAATAGGCAACAAATGGGGCAATCATCTTACCTCTTACATTCAGCTTCATGAACTTCTTTTAGTTCTTGAGTGAAGACGTAAAGGTGGCCTGAAGACAAAGCCATGCAAGGAAAGAAAAGAGGGAACAAACAAACGGGGAGTGCATTGTCTGGAGAAACAATTACAAGAACTGTTTTTAACTAGAGACTTCTTGATTCTAAAATTTCATCTTTTGCAAATTAAATAACAACCTGTGTCTTCATGACATACACTATTATATTTTGGTAAAGAACTCTTGACATTTAAATAAGCATGAATAAGATCAGGTTATTACAACTAAAATAGGGTTAAGTCTATTACAATATTGTCTTCACAATCTGAACACCCTTTTGCTCCAAACCTATTATATTTCCTCAATATCAAGCCCAAATCCCACCTGTTCTCTAGAGTTTAAAAATTAGTAGACATATTTTGGCTTGACTTTGAAACTGTGTTTTGTCTTTTTACTAATTCATTCCTCAGCTTAACATAAATTGCTGAGGACCAGTCACATGGCGGCATACATTTTACCAGAAATATTAAGCTAAACAAAACTAAATTCTTGTCCTCAAAATGTTCACAACATTTTGCAAAAGCCCAATATAAGAATAACACAGTATAATATACTTTTATATGACATAAGAATTCTGTTTTGCAAGGAAAGACAGCCTTCTCTGGTTATCCTTCTTCTTCTTCCACTGTGTTAGACACAAACAGGGAAGATTATAATTTTGTGACTAACTTTCACCATATAGAACAAAGTATCCAGAATAGTATGCTACTTGGATCAGGTTTCCTAGGAATAACTAAGAGATAGAGATTCATAAACAAATCATTGGATAATACTTTTGGAACCAAGATCTCTAAGGAAACCATGAACCCCATAATTCAGTAAGTCTTGGTAGGGGAAAATACTGAGCTAAAATACAATTATAATGAGCATCCTCCACATTCCACATTGAGCTATAGAGATAAATTAGTTCTTCATAGCTGCCTCACTTTGAAGTAAGTGGAGCAGCCTACTGTACCACCACCTGAACTGGCCATAAACTGAAGGGTTCACAAGTTTGGGAAAAGCAGTTTCGATTAACTGAGATATTCCTATACAAGAGGCCACTATGATTTATGAATCACTCACCACATCTGGGAAAGAGTGCCTGTGCTAAGTGGAGATCTGAGCATCACACCACATCATCCATCATGGTACCATTCATGTGATAATTTTATATGAATCCATGTGATAATTTTATATGTTTTAATGCTCAGTGTTTCAAAATTTTAAATTTCATACAGGCATGTGTATTCCTGCCTGAGTGTTGGTGTGCATATTCTTACCACATTCTTATTTTCTGAACATTTTCTCTGAGTTAATTTGGCGTTTGTAATCATGAGGAGCTCAGTTCTCCAAGACTGGGAGAAGATTCATGTTCACATCACAAATCTTGCTAGAGAGTGGATGACGCTGTGCTTCTCAGCAACTGGAACTCTTGGAAAATGGAATTTTGATTAAGTCATGATCCCATGGAAATCAGTCATGATCAAGGCATGGACAGTTGGCTGGTGACAATGAAAACTGTTAAGGGAAAGTAAGACATTACACGATAATGAGCCAGAGGTTCATTGGAAATAGGCTCATGTTGGTGGGAATAATGACTCCAAACATTTAATCAAAAAGGCTTTTCTTTGATAAAGACAGTTTAATCAAAAACAAGCAAGAAAAAAGTAGCTAGTGAATGGCTCTAGTAAACACACATAAAAAAATATATTTTCACAAATCTGTGCAAAACTAGCCAACTTAGCTCACTTTCCTGAAAAAAAGTCTAGGCTGTCTGCTGCTGGAAGAGGATTCAGCAGCCCTGAGTAAATGTCAGTTTCGAACATTGCAAAAGCAGGTGTATTGGTAATATTTGGCAAATATTCAGTGACTTATTTTCCAAATAGTCTTATGACTGAGGACAGCCTCAACCATGTCTGAGAACAATTTCTGATAGCTGACTTAATTGTCCATCTCTGAAAGTCCCTGTGAACTCCACTGAAAGAATAGCTTTTCCTATGAGGATGGGAATTTCTGCCACAAAGAAGTCATGACCAGTAGGTTGTGCTGGTTTTCATTGCAATTAGATATGTATCAGTAGCTGCTGAAGATTAGCAAAGAACTCATTTGATGGTGATAACAGGAGGCTGGCTCATTTCCACCCCTGCCTCAACTCTTCTATTTATGAACTGGGGACACTTCCCCAGCTACAACCTTTAAAGGTACCATGACCTCTACAAAGCCAGTGCTGCAAATTTACAAGAAATAAATTTGGACTGTAATGAAAATTGTATAGTAGGTCTGGCAACTAACTCTGTCTCTTCTTTTCCCTCCTTCTCCATCTCTGTTAACACGCACAAACATCCCCTTATGCATGCACACATACATACATACACAATTTCATTATTTCTCTCTAAAATATCATGGAAATACAATAAGGAGAAAATGGATTTGATGACATTAATTGATCATTAAATATAATCTTGTGATGCAGTCTCTTTCACCAACCTTCTTAAAATGAGTCATTGGTAGCTTTTCTTTTCAGTAGCATGCATAGCACCTTGCAGTGGTGTGAATGCTAGCTAGGGAGGTGAGGCCCTGAAGTTAGTACCAGCTTAATTTCTCCTTGCATTTTTCTCGTGCATGTAGTGTCTTCAGCAATAAAGTATTATTATCCAGTTCTGTTGGATAAACAAGATCGGGGCAATGGCCCATATTGTTTCAGGGTCTATGAGACCCTGGTAAACAGCTTCTAGAGATGAAATACATTCCTAGCAATGAGGTTTTCTAATTATCCTTTGATGCCTAGAAAGGATAATGTTCCCCTATTATAAGATAACTCATTTTAATCTCTTTTTACGATGCATATTTAGATACTTTAAGAAGCTTCTTCAGAGGTATGTTTCTATATGGAATTTTCTAAATGCTTTTGGTATTATTTATCCCTCTTCATACTTTTCCTCTTCCATGCCCTCTCAATTCCCACCCCACTTAACCCTTCCTAGTCTAATCTTCCCTTTACCCACTTTATATCACTGCATTTTACCACCCTTCCTGTATTAGTTATTTTTCTGTTGCTGTGATAGAAACACTGACCAACACAACTTAAGGAAGGGTTATTTGAGCTTATGGTTGCAAGGGGCAAAAGTCCATTGTGGTGGGGAGGCGTGGAGGGGAAGCATGGTGACAGAGGTGGCTGGAGAAGGAGCAGAAGCTAAGCTCTCACATCTTCAAGCAGACACAGGAAATAAGAGAGTGACTCAAGGTCTGGCAAGGCTTAAGAACTCTAGGCCACCCCCAGTGATGGGCTTCCTCCAGCATAGCCACATTTTCTAAGACTTCCCAAAACAGCTCCACCAACTAGGAAGAAAATCTCCAAATACTTGGAGCCTATGGGGGACATTCTCATTCAAACCATCACACTTCCCAAGAACCTTCCCCTACCCACCCATGATTATTAGTTTCTGCACTGCTCTGAATTTTCAAATTGAAACATGACTCTCTAGGGTTTCAAATGTAGCATCCAGCTATGAGAGAGAATATGTGATGTTTGTCTTTCTGAGTCTGGTTTGCCTCACTGAGGATGATCATTTCTAGTTCTACCCATTTACCTATAAACTTCATAATTTCATTTTTAAGAGTGGAATAATATTCTACTACTGTATATATGTACCACATATTCATTATACCTTCATCAGCTGATGGACATCTAAGTTGTATTCAATTTCTGACTTAGTTTTGAATCCTGTGAAGTATAAATAAGCAGGCAAGATATAGTGATCAGTGCAATAGTGGCACAAATATTAACAGAGTATCCATCACTCTTTAATTTGATTTAAGGTCCACTTCCTAGGATGGATACCCTCCCTGCCATTGATATCAGGCTTAGGAACCTGAGGCCAGACAGGTCACGGGACATAGGGGAGAGCCTAATATGAGTTTTCTACTAAATAGTTATCTTATTAAGCTGACCCTTAATGACTTACTGTTTTACCCATAGATCAGTGCGTCTCTCAACTCATCTCTTCTTCAACCAAAGAAGTTTCCTTATGCAATGGATGGTAAGAAATCCACTACTGGTCAGCATGCAGAGAACAAGAGGCTGCAGAGTGCTTATTCCTGACTAAGATTCCTTTATCAAAATTCTGCCTCCCACAGCTCAGTGATCATTGTGGAAGTCCCATGGAAGGTCAAACCAGAAAAAAATCCCAGCATAGAGATGAGGAAGTGGGTAAGAAGCTCCAACCCCTTCTAAGGAAATTGTGGTAACAGATGGTTGCTGGGGGAGGGGCTGAGATGCTTTCTTTCAAGCATGGGACTCCTGATAGATAAACCAGATTCCAGTGAATGAATCCACACTGTAGGGCATTTGGAGCCACAAATTAGCCTCTATAGGCCTTATATATTTAAAATAGAATGCATTATATTGGGTGGGGGCAATAAGAGGACCTGTGACTAGGGCATATTATTTAAATAACATCAAATTATATTGTATGAAAATGGCAAAAATTCAATAAAAAGACAAAACAACAAAAAGTGTTGGTGGGTATCAATTAAGAGTTATAACATCGAGGCTGGATAGATGGCTCAGTGGTTAAGAATACTGGTTGTTCTTGCAGAAGACTGGGTTCAAATCCCAGTACCCACATGGTAGCTAACAACTGTCCGTAGCTCCACTCCCAGGGTATCTGACAGCCTCCTCTAACCTCCGTGGGCATTGCATGACACAGGTGCTCTTACCTACATGCAGGCAATACATGCACACACATAAAGATAAAAATAAGAAATAAATTTAAAAAAAGTAATAATATCAGAACCTCACTACATCTAGAACCAGCCTGTTCCATTCAGTCAGTTTTTTACTGAGTGGCTTTCTATATAGATGAACCGTTAATTGATAGTTTTAATTCTTTGAAATTTCTTTCTTAGGTACAGAACTCTTCCCTATGCAGCTTCCAGGCACAGATCATAGTTCTGAGAGCTATTATCAAGCAGAATGAGCTTTACACAGCAGTGGCAATGTGACATCATTCTTAAGGATTATCCTTACAGTGTCAGAAATCGGACAATCAGATACTTCCAGTCTTGTCTCTTCGGTATGAAATAAGAAAAAAATACTCAAAGTTACTGTGTGTCCTTTATAATGAGAGTTAAGGGAGTTATTTGCCTTGTAAGTTTTATGTACTTGCTATTGACAACACCAAATAAATACAATGGTGTTTTCCAATAGAAATCATAGGATAAAACACAGAACTGTCTATACTACAATAAAATGATGCATCACATGGGAATAATTTCAGCGATGAGAATTTCTTGAAAAGTTCCATGACACTTAAAAAATTAGACCTTGTCTTGAGCAATTCTTAATATTACACAGGGAATTAATGAAAATTATTTCATGCGAAGTCCTAAAATATTGCGACCTTAAAAGCTTTTCCAGAATAACATTTATTTGCTCTTTTTTTGTATTTGGTAAAGAACATAATACTGATTCCATTCTCTATACTGCTAAGCCTTCCTACCTAGATATGGAAATGTACAATTTCCTTCAGTTTTCTCTCTCTAACAGGAGCATATGTGTGTAAAGACCATTAGTAAGTAATGTAACTCATAAGGTCATGCAGGTAAAGGGGAATGTTTTGTTTTGGAACAAAGCATGCCCACAGTCCAGGCAAGGAAAGATTACAGGGGTCCCATTTATTCCCACTTAATGTTTTTATAGAAAGCCATAAAATGTCAAAGTCTCTTAAGAAAGAAGCAAAATAAGTCTTTGTTTGCAGCTGAAACGGCACTTTAAGGGCTTAGATCAATCAAAGGCGGGCCTCTGGGCCATGTTTCTGAGAGGAAATCTTTGAAGGTATTGTTTGTAGAGGCTCTAAACCCACTCTGGCTTGGCTGGCTGTCCAGATCAGTTTTAATCACTTATTAAAAAGCATCATTTGCAAAGAGAAAAAGACAGGCATTTCCAGATGAACGTTTGCTCTCAGATCTCACCTTCATCCTTACAGATCTCACAAGGATATCACAATAGACTTCATGTCTTAGTATAAATACATCCTGCTGCACTCTCAGACCAGAGCATTAAGCAACAAAGCTTTCTGGCCAAAAATCACCTACAAGTCAGATTCATTGAAAAGAAAAGCAAATAATAATGCATAAAGCCCAGAAAGATTATTTTACACTAACAAGGGAAATGTAACTCCTAACTCTGCCTTTAGGTTGTAAAACATGAGGTTTTGATTAGCACTAAGGGGTAGAATGTATGAGGAAAGCCAGACAGATATCTTTTTAAATACTAAGAGTCATGACATTGTATAGAATTTACATGCAACTTTTGTAGACTGCAGGGTAAGAGGTCAGATTAGAAAGCATTGGGTGAAAGAGATGAATAAGGATAAAAAGCAATAGATTCTATTTCTATAAGAGGAATAAATGAAGAAAAAGAAGTCAGGAAAGATCTCTATAAAGTTGCAGTCAGAAGCAGCCAACATCTTACATCTACTTTCACTGTACTAAGTGCACTCGGACAGGGACAGCCAGTGGTTGCTGTCAGGAAGGTATGCTGGAGTGAGAGAAAAGAACTCACTCTGCCCAGCATAGTGCTCAACAACTTACTTAGAACATTAAGACAAGAGAACTAGTAAAAGTGATATACATAATCAAAGAAGTCTAATTATTCTTGTCTTCAGATCACATGATCCCTCATCTAAGACTAAAAAATTCACCAAAAACTAAAATCTGATAAACATTTTCACAAAGCATCATGATACAAAGTCAAAATAGACAAATCAGCTGATTTTTCTATAAATCAAAAACTTGTAACGAAAGAAGTTAGAAAAATGTCATCCACAATGGAATCAAAAATGTAGGACTAAATCTAATCAAAGAGTGAATGATATCTACAAAGCAAACTTTAAGGCATAGGAAAGGAAAGGAAGAAAGCACTAGCGGTGAATGTCCTCCCACACTGAAGGATGAGTGTATTCAATTTGTAAAAAATGGCTATATTATTAAAAGCAATCTCAAGATTAAATGCAGCCCCACGAAATTTTAATGACTTTTTTTTTGCAGAAATAGAGAAAACAATGTTAAAATTCATATGGTAGTACACAAAAGACCTATAATAGCCAAAACAATCTTATACAGGATGAACAATGCTGGTGATATCACAACACCTGACATTAAATTGCACCACAAAGTTTAGGGACAAAGGACAGCAAGGTATGTGCACATCAACAAATATGTACACAAATGAAATATAACAATGAACTCAAAAGTAAGCCCACAAAGCTGTAGCTAATTTTTACAAATGTGGCAAAAATACATTGATAATATAACCAGGTATGTACTCAATATTGGAAAGTAGACCTTACTTTCAACCAGAAAGTAACTGGTTATGCCCATAAAATTCATGTCACTATTAACCCAGCAGACATATCTTGTCAGGCCAATTATTACTGTAGCTCTCAGTGTTCACAGCTGGGTAAGAGTGATGATTGCTTGTCACTTTTGGTAGCATGCACAGTTCTTTCCAACTCTACAAAAGCTAGCCAGTAGAGATAAAGCTATGAGGTCAGTACCAGCTTGATCTTCCCATGTTTGCTCTTCAACTCACGTATGTAGTGAATTTAGCAATAGGGTTGTTCAGTAAAGTTCTAAAAGGTAACCAAATTACAATAGCAGTATTGCTTAGGTTACATGGGAATCTTCTGGTCAACAACTCCAAAAGAGGGAGCCCATTCCTTGGGATTTTGGGGCTTTTTATTTGCTAGTCTATGGTGTCTGGTAGGGTCATCCATCATAAGGTAACTACATTAAACTTCTCATACATATGTATTTAAAATTATTTTAATTATATATTTTGAATATATGTGTATGAGTATTCTGTCTACATAAGTGTAAGTGTACCATGTGCACGAAATGCCCACATAGGTCAGAAGAAGTATTGGATCTCTGAAACTGGAATTAAAACAACAGCAATTAGTCATCATGTGGTTGCTGGAAACTGGGTCCTCTACAAGAACAGCTAGTACTCTTAAAGCCTGAGTCATCTCTACAGAACCTTCTGAATATATTTTTAAAGAAGTTTCTACACTATTAAGCTTCCATATGATATATTTTAAAACATATTTTATTACCATTATATTTGAAAAGAAGTAACATATTACGTGGAAAGACTTTGTCTATATGGAGAATTTAGAAAGGGAGTGAGTGGTAAACTCATATTATAGGAACAGTGACAAATTTCATATCATTGTTGAAGCATGGCAGTACAGTTATGTCAGTAAACGATAGTCAAAAATTCACAGTAGACATAGGCTTTCAAATTTATATTCTAAGATCTAATTATATACTTTTAGTTTAAAAATTATATCAGTTTAGTTATTATAGTACTTTCTATTACTTTTTTAAGCTTCCCAGACTTTGATTTTTATTGCTAGAAAGCTCAATGAAGGCATAGATGAAGGCATACTGGGGCTGTAGAAGAATAATACAAAAAGAAGTTCAAAGGTCCATTCTAGAGAATCAGTTCTTCCAAGACCAGAGTCTGCAAAAGACAGAGACCTCCTCTGTCCCAACGTAAGAGGCAAACCTCTGTACTGCACAACCTCTGGGGAGAAGGCTATAGGGAATGCAGTCACTCAAAGATGACAAAAATGCTGCCCAGCATCAGGAAGTCCTCTGTGCTTTACTCTGCTCCACCATCAGCCTACCAATAGAGGGAAGTGGAGCCATGGCTCATGGTGAGGGTCCAAAGGTTGAGCTCACAAGAGAGAACCACAGCTTCAGATTCATGGGAGGAGACCATAACTCCAGTTCACATGTGGGACACGGCTCCAGCTCCCAGGGTGGAACCACAACTTCTCATGAGGGGTGGGGTGTTGGGAATTACATTGCTCCAGCTCACAAGACAGGACCATAGCTCAGGATTCACAGAATGGGGTCACAGCTACAGCTTAGGAGAGGGTACCACAGCTCCATCTCATAGGAGGAGACCACAACTCCAAGTTCCTGGGAAAGGACCACAGCTTCAGGTTTGTGGGAAGGGCACATGACACCACCTCATAGAAGACCAAATTCCAGGTTTGTAGGAGGGCCCACAACTCTGACTCACAGGACAGGACCACAGCTCCAGCTGCTAAGTGGGGGCCACAACTCCAGTTCATATGAGATCACTGCTCCAGCACCCAGAGTGGGACCACAGCTCCTGCTCATAGGAGTGGAACACAGCTCTGGCTCACAAAAGAGGACTACAGTTCCAGGCTCATAGTAAAGGATCATAGCTCCAGCTCACAGGTGACTACAGCTCCAACTCACAGGAGTGGATCACAGTTCAGGTTCATGGGAGAGGACCACAGCTCCAGCATCTCCTCCTGTGAAATGGTCCTCTTCCACGAGCCAGAGTTATTGTCCCCACCTTTAAAGTGTAGCTGTGGTTCCCTCCTGTGAACCTAAAGCTGTGGTCACCTACTATAAGTTGAGGCTGTGGTTCCCTCACATTAACCAGAATTGTGGTCCCAGATGACTTTTTCAAAAGGCCTTTAAGTGCACTCCATCACCAAGACCCCACCTCCTAGACTGGGTCCTGAATATGCTGCTCATACTCCAGGCCAGCCTGTTGAGTTATCCAGAAGCCAGCCTACTCCCTTGCCATCCCCACACCTCTAGGAATATTTATATGTATCTCATCTGACCACAATATCATAAACCTTAAGTTTAAAAACAAAGGAAGTTCTAATAACTACATGAACTAATGGAGATTAAAGAACACACTACTGAATGATTGATGGGTCAGTATTCATGATGAACATAGATGCGAAATACTTGCAAATCATATACAAAGATATATTTAAAAGATCATCAGACAAGATAAATTGGATTTCTTCCAGAGATTTAGGGATGGTTAATACATGCAATAAATCATGTAAATGTATTTAAAGATAAGACCAAATAATCATCTCAATTGATGCATAAAAGGACTTTGACAAAATCCAACATGCCTTCATGATGAAAGTCCTGGAGGTAACTGGACTGGAGGGAACATAAATCAACATAATTAAGGCTGTATTTGACAAACGAACAGCCAACATCATTGTAAATGGAGAAAAAGTCAAAACATTTCCATTAAAATCAGAAGCAAACCAAGGCTGATTCCTATCTCCACTCCTTTTCAATATAGTACTTGAAACCCTAGCTAGAACAATAAATCAAGAGAGGAAATTAAAGGGATAGTAGTTGGAAAAGAGGTAGATTATCCATATTTGCAGCTCATATTGTACATAATACATCCTCAAAATTCCACCAGAAAAGTACTAGAAATAAAAATCAACCTAAAAATCTTAGTAGCTTTTTATATACCAATAACAAGGAATTGGATTAAAAGATCACAGAAACACTCTCATTCACAATAACTTCAAAATAGATCTAAAAATAAACCTAACCAAATGCAAAATAGCTCTACAATGAAAACTTCAATTCTTTGATGAAAACTTGACAAAGATCCTAGAAGTTGGAAAGAACTCCTGTGCTGATGAATTGATAAAATTTATATTGTGAAAATGACTATCTTATGAAAAGTAATTTACAGAATCAATGCAATCATGATCAAAATCCTCATGACATTCTTGAAAGAAATTGAAAAAAATAATAAAATTCATATGGAAGTACAAAAGAGCCCCAGTAGCCAAAACATCTTCACCAAAAAGAACAATGCTAGAGGGATTATCATACCTGATTTCCAACTATATTACAAAGCTATAGTCATAAAAAGAGCATGGTAATGCCACTAAAACAAACATATGGGTCAATAAAGCAAAATAGAAGTACCAAACATGAGTGCACTCAATAACAATCACTTGACACTTGACAGAGATGCCAAAGACATCATATTCAACAAATGGTTCTGGGAAAAGTGTATGTCCAGATATAGATTTAAATTAGACTCATTATCAGTCTCCCAAAAATCAACTCCAAATTTATCAATAACCTTAATGTGAATTCTGAAGTGCTGAAATTCTCAGAAGAAAACATAGGTACTACCCTATGAGATATGGATGCAGGAAAAGACTTTCTAACTGAGATGGCTTTAGCACAGGATTAGCCCAGCAATTGACAATGGACTCTCATTAAACTAAAATGCTTCTGTGCATCAGAGTAAACAATCATGTGAAGACAAAGTTCACAAAATAGGAGAAAATCTTTCCCAGTTGCACATCTGGTACAGGATTAATTTCCAGAATACACAAAGAACTAAAAAAAAAAAAAGAAGAAGAAGAGGAACCAATTCAAAATGGGTTGCCTTTAGTCCCAGCGCTTCGGAGGCAGAGGCAGGCAGATCTCTATGAGTTCAAGGCCAGCCTGGTCTTCATAGTGAGTTCCAAGCCAGTTGAAGCTTCAGGGAGACCCTGTCTCAAAGATACAAAAAAAAAAAAAAAAAGGGGTTACCAAACCCAACATAGAATTCTTGAAAGAAAAATAAAAAGTAGCTAATGTGTTAAAAAGTGTTCATTGCATGATACAAGTGTACTTACATACATGCTGAAAAGCACTCATAGGCATAAAAATAAATTAAAAAATTGAAAATTTTCAACATCCTTAGTGAGTAGGAAAATGGAGTTAAAACTACTATAAAATTTCATCTTTCCTCAGTCAAAATGATTAAGATCAAGAAAACAACTGATGTCAGGAGTGGTGGTGACCTATGCCCTTAATCTCAGTTCTCCAGAGGCAGATGCTTATCACCGTGAGATCAAGATCAGCCAGGTCTACATATAAATTTCCAGGCCAACTGGGGCTACAGGGAGACCATGTTTCAAACAAACAATCAAGCAGACCAATAAACAAATGAAAGAATGAAAAGAAAACAGCTGAGAACAAATGGTGGTGAGGATGCAGGGAGAGAAGAGCCCTGATTCACTGCTGGTGGGCCTGCAAACTTGTTCAACTACTATGGGAATTACTGTGGAAAATTCTTTAAAATCTGAAAATAAATCCACCATATAATCCAGCTACTCCACTTCTTGGCATATATCCAAAAAAACTGGATTTCCTCACTTGCTCAGCCATGCTTGTTTCTGTTTTTTCACAATAACTAGAAAAAGGAAACCACCTAAATGTTCCTCAACCAATGAATGGATAATGAAAATGTGTTATATTTATACAGTGGAGTTCTATTCAGTTGTAAAGAAACATGAAATATGCATGGAATGAATAGAACTGTAACAGTTTATACTGATCAAGCTAACAGATTCAAAAAAGCAAGCATCTCATATTCTCTCTCATTTGTGGATCAAAATCGTTAGACATGAATATATATCCCGAAGTAACTGCAGGAACCATGAAAACAGAAAAGAACCATGAGGGGAAAGGGAGACCAGGTGTTGGAGATGGGGAGATAGTAGGACACAGGTGCTATCAAGGGGGAAACGGGGAAAAGGGGGGATATTCTACTTATGGAGGGAGGGGAAAGAGCTATATAGGGGAAGAAAGAGGAAAGAGACAAATAATACTTAGATCACTTGACAATCCAAAGGTAAATGTATTATTTTATAACTTACTGAAAAATTGTATTCATGCTTGTGTATAACTGAGGGCTATATAACAGACATCACAGTGAGTGCCCAGCATGGGGAACCTCTCCCAGAGTTTTTGGTCAAAATAGTCCAAGAAATTCACAAAATAATATAGACTATTGATTGCCACAACCTTTGATTACATTCCAGAACTTGAAAGTAAGACCCTGTTGCTAAAGACAGGACATACTTAAGATGCAGAGGTTGGAGCAACAGAACTGGAGCTGACCTGAAGCCCCCTTCCTGGAGAGTTGCTCTCTTAGTATCAGAAGGCACTAGGCAAGCTGCCAAGGGAAAAAACCAAATAATGGTCGTACCCTACTGTAAATCCCATGAACCCCCACAATGACAAGCTTAGAAAATTATCTCTATTGGTGCACTTTTATTTGAAGGGTATTCAGCAGTTGTCTAAATTGGACTTAAGGCCCACTTAATAAGAAGGACTCATGCATGGTACTGTAAACATAGCAAAGTACACATGGTTGGTAAAGTCATAAACCCTAGAGATAAACCAACTACTGTCACTTTCCTAGACCAGGTTAATTTCTTACTATATTCTGAATGCATGTCTTTATATTCACAGAAAAATGTAGTTCTTACCACTCATCAAAAAAGTTTTTATTGCAACAGATGGAGACTATTGCAAAGTTCCACACCTGGTCAAAACAGAGGGTAAGGTACTGGGGGGGGGGTCCAGCCCTAAGGAATGCATCTTCAGTACAACCTGTACATGTAAGTCTCGGGAAACACTGCAAAAGGGGACAGATTGTAAATGCCAGAGAGATGACACCTACCTCCAGTTAACTGTACATGAGATGGAAAGCTACCGCAATGAAGTCTTCACAGCACAGTAACCTAATAAGATTTGCACAATCAGAAAACGAGTTGACATGCCAGTTTGAATGGGGAGACTTTCATGAGTCTTTCTTCCCTCAAAATGAAAAGCTGCAGGCAATCAATGGATGCTGAGATAGGGAGAATCCATTTTCTCCAGGGACTAACTCCCTGAGGGGTTATCTAATCCCAAATGTCAAGTGGACAGCCCCAAACACAGGTACACACAAGCACCAATAAACAGACTCGGTGAGATATATATATATATAATTGATGTATACATAGCAATAATAATCAAGGAAGACAAGAAATTGTGAGGGAGGTGGGAAATGGGAGGACTGGAGGTGTGCTGGGAGGGGTGAAAATAATCCAAATACAATACTCATGTATAAAATTCTCAAAAAGCAATTTAAAAAATGTTCTTCAGTATTAGTTATCCCTCCTAATTTTCATTCCTCTACTCTGTACCCCTATTCTCCACCCCATTTAACTCTTCCTATTCCAACATTCCCCTTTTACATGCGCAGCATTCTATCCCCTCCCATGAAGCTCCCTGCCATGCCCCTTACTGCTCTACAGGTTTTCCAGTCGAGGCACACATATCTAAAGATTCAAAGCTAAGGGATGGAGAGGTGGTTCAATGATTAAGAGCACTGACTGTTCTTGTAGAGGACCTGGGTTCTGTTCCCAGCATTCACATGGTGGCTTACAACCATTCACAACTCCAGTTCCAAGGGATCTGACACCCTCTTCTGACTTCCATGGGTGAACTTACTTACATACAAGCAGGCAATACACTCATACACATAAAAATGTAATAAATAAATATAGTTTTAGAGACTTAAAGCTAGCATCCACTTATGAGAGAGATCATGAGATACTTCACCTCACTCAAGATGATTGTTTCAAGTGCTATTCCCAGAAAATTTCATAATTCTGTTTATCTAAAGATCTGAATAATATCCCATGGTGCAAATGTACCATATTTCCACTATCCATTCATCGTTTGATGGACATCTTGGTTGCTTCAATTTCCTGACTGCTGTGAACAGAGCAGCACTGAGCCTGGATGAACAGTTATCTTTGTAGTAGGAGACTGTGTCCTTCGGTTTTTATGAATGACCGGTATAGCTGGATCCAGTTGTAGATATACCTCTAGCTTTTTGTAGAACCTCCAAACATATTTGCATAGTAGCTGCACCGGTTTTCACTCCCAACAACAGTGGATGCGTTTGTCATCATTTTTATTTCAGTCATAACCGATCTGACTGCGGCATAATAAATTATCAGAGTAGTTGGATCTGTATTTCCCTGATGGCCAAAGATGGTTAACATTCCTTGTGTGTATGTTGCAGCAGTTTGCGTTCCATCTTTTGGGAACTATTTAATGTTCATTAACAAATTAATGGGTAAGAAAATAATATATGCAACAATTTAAATTGGTGGCATTTCTAAGAAAAGTGATGGAACTGGAAGTCATTATAAGTTAAATGAAGCATTTTCTGAAAATACAAATACTTCTTGTTTCTCTGATATGTGGCTCTTAGATTTATTTGTGTGTGTGTGTGTGTGTGTGTGTGTGTGTGTGTGTGTAAGATTAAAGCAGAAAGGGGATGATAGGAGGAGAAGAAGACACCTTAACGGAAGTTAGGAGGATAATAGAAGAGTGGATAGAGGAATATATGTGACCTGGAATATAAAGGGATGTTAAAGGGTGTGAGAAGGGAATCATCAAGTGGGAGTCAAGTGGATGGAAGAGGGAAGAGGGGGAAGGGGATGAATAGAAACACAATATCTATGAAAATCTGTAATGAAATCCATTACTCCTTATGTTAACTCAGGGGGAAAAAAAGCAATGGACAAAGATTCCACAATTACTTGCAAAAGTAATTATTTCAAATTGTATACTAATTAAAAGCAAACTCCTTGTTGATACTTCTCTTTTAAGTGATGTGTAGTTTGAAAATATTTATTTTCTTGCATGTTTGAGATATGAGCTTTGGACCTCCTTCCATTAAATAAGTGCGTATAAGATTCAGCCTGGAAAAGCATGTTTCAAATGACCTACTTCCTCCAATTAGGCTCCACAGCCTACCCCTCTCCACCCTCTAATAATGCTGTCATATTATATCTGTCAATGAATTAACCAGTTCCTTAGATCAGAGTCCTTATTATCTATTCACTTCTGGAAACCCCATGTGTAACCTGAAGTTCTTCCAATCCCAATGTGCAAGCTATGGTCCCACCTCCTTGCCACGCTCTTTGGATGGGGTCAAACAGACAGAAGTCCATCATCTCTCCCACCCAATCAGTTAATCTTATCTGCATGAAGGGGAGGGACTAAGGATATATAAGGCAAGGAAGACATGAGAGAGCTCTCTCCCCATTTTGTGTGACTGTAGGGAAGCCACAGGGTTTATGTTTGGGCAGTGACTCTCCAGCACAGCGGTGAATGGGGTAGTTGCCATTTTGGAACAGAGGGTGGAGACCATGGGCAGGATGGTGCATGCCCTAATATGGAAAAGGGAAAGCCTATGAGGGTTCATGTCTTTGTAAGTGATCCTTTAAACTTTGTTGGCAAGCCCAAATAAATATTCGTTTTTCCCCAACTGTAGCTTAAGAGGAGCATTGTGATGGTTTAGTTAGAATCGTGCAGGTCTCTCATGGGAAAATTTAGTGCAACACCATGACAGATTCAAAGATGTGCTTTCCCAATAGCCTAGGTGAGTCTGAAGGCCATCAAGTTGAATACTAACCATCCAGTTTATTTCATAGCTTGACATCCCCATTTCATTTGTTCTTTACACTTTAGGTGATTCCATAGAGGTCAGGAAACTAAGGGGAGATGAGCATCCATGAAAGGGAAACTAAAATGCAGTGATAAAGGGAAAGAAGGGAAATAATAAAATAAGAAAGATTAAATGGGATGGGGAATGGGAGAGACAGACAGAGGGAGTATGGGTAGGAATAACTAGCCCTAAAGACATTTAAAAAATTCAATATGGAAACCTTTTGCTGTAGGCACTTCTTACAATACATACATATATAATCTAAAAAGAGTTAAAATGAAGTTACATTCTAATAGGGGGACAATGCCCTTACCAGATACAAATACAAGCTAGCAAATAACAGGGAGACCCTGCTTCAAAAAGTCAGGAAAAAAAAAAAAAAACAGTGTCAGGACTTTGCTCCCTCTTTTGTAGTTGTTGGCCAGGGGATTCAATAGACCCTTAAAATATTTACTAGTGTCAGTGCTCTTGGTTACCCTCCAGAATTTGGCAGTAAGACCTTATTGATAAAGACATTACATATGTGAGTTACAAGAAGGGCTATACAGGTGGCTCAGAAGTCAAAAACACTGTCTGCTCTTTAAGAACACCCAGGGTTCAAATTCCAGCACCCATGTGGCATCTAACAACGCTCTGTATCTCCAGGTCCAGGGTATCTGACACCCTGTTCTGTCCTCCACAGGTGCTGTGTGACATAGGTATCCTTACACACATGCAGGCATAACACTCATACACATAAATTAAAAGTAAGTAAATAAAAAATTGAAGAAGCAAGGAGAAAATCAAGATGGTACTGACTTCCAAGCTTATCTCTACTAGGTAGTTTTCATAGTCCTACCAGAAAGTGCTACCGGAAGAGAAATATTAACCATCAACCTTACCCAGTTTTGAACCTTGTAAATTACAATAATGATAGCTTTTCTAAATATTTAGTGGCTGTACTGCTATGTCAGTAACAAACCACCTTCTGATTGGATTTAAGGTCCACTCCATGAGATAGTTTCCATATGTGGCATTGCTATCAGGGACAAGAATCTGTAGCTAGACAGACCACGGGCCATAGGAGACAACCTACAACTACTGGTCTGCTAAATGGACCTACTAGTAAACCAACTCATAATGCCTTTTTGTTATACCCATAGGATTACCATATCACTCAACTCTTGCCAGAAAAACTTCTTGTTATAGCTGATGGCAAATAACACCATGACTCACAATTGGACAATGTGCAGAGAATAAAAGACTGAGGGCTTCTCAGACCTTAATGGGACATCAACATCATACTCTTTCCTCCCAAGGCTCTGGGATCATTGCAAAACACAGAGAAGAGAGGTTTTATGAGACAGAGGTGATAGATACAAGGAAACCTGTTGTCTGGTCACCACAGGGCACCTGTGCATATGAGACCACAGCACTTATGACAGTATGCAAAACACTTGTGCAGTTCCAAGTTAGAAATCTAGAATGGATGAGTGAGTTGTACAAGAAATCTCAGCTTCAGTTGAGGCTCTGTTGGCAATTGGTATCTGTTGGGAAATGGTTAAATCAGTTTTTTTTTTTTTTTAAGTAGGTTTTACCAGACTCTGGGATGGACCCACACCAAAGACCATTTGGGGAACAAAAATAAGACTCAACATGCCTTTAAAAAAAATAAAAATAACAATAAACGATCTAAAGTCAGATAAGGAAGCAGGGTAGGGCTGGAGATGGAGGAGGTGCTCTAAATACGGTAAAATGCATTGTATGAAATTCCCAATAATCAATAAAAATATAAATAGAAAAATGTTTTGATTTCTTAGGTAGTTTTCAATGTTTACCTCTTGCTCTTTTCTCAAAAATGTTTTATATAATAAGTTCTCAGAAAAACACATTAGTAATTAATTAAAATCTTATTAGGAATACAAGAGTCATAATGTGAAAGTTATCATTATACTAACATGTTCATAATCTTTGAAAAGTAGTGGTCTTAAGTGGGATACAGGCAGCCCATGAAATGTGTGAAAATCTGAAAATTACTACAAAAGAAAAATATTATAAACTCTATTTGTAGTCATTTATTTAGCTCATTCTTTATAATTTTTATTTTTAATTTTTTGTGAATTTTATGCAATACATCTTGATCATATTTAGATTGCCTTGTGTATCTGCACCCCCCATAACCACAGCATCAGTTTTCATGCATTCTTTCATATATGTTAAGGCCTATAGAAGCAAGTTTGTGTGTCCAAATGTCTCTCAGTGTGAGTGCATCCACTGGAGCCTGTCAGCCTATCTAATGTCACTGACTTTAAAGAAGAGCGGCTCTTCTTCACCCAGCAGTGATCAGTTGCTAATGGTTCTTCAGCTAAGGCTGGGACTTCCACCCATTTTTCCTTTTTCTATGCTATGTTTTTGTCAGGTTTGAGTTTGCATGGGTCTTGAGCATGCTGTAAACATTGCTGTAAGTTCATCTGAAAAACCGGTTCCTTGAGGTCTTCCAGCACCCTTGGGTCTTACAGAATTTCCACCTCCCTCTTCTGCAATAGTCCCTGAGCCACGAATGGCAGAGGTTTGATATTGGTGTCCTACCTAGGAACACATACTCTGAAGTCTCTTATTCTCTGCATTTTGACCATTTCTGCAGTTCTTCAAATGTGAATTCACTTAGCATTATTAATTCAAAGAGTTTGATCATGATAACCAGACAGGAAAGCATTCATAGAAAATCAGGCTTTATATATATATTCTAAGTACAAAAATTATGTTATACATTACTGTATTAGGGAGAAATACCCAAGGGAAAAGTTCCAAATTATTGGTCTGTGTATGGAAAACTGAGTCAGAGACAACAAAATTAAACAAATTAAAAGTCATTAAACCAAGAAGGTTTTTGCTAACAAACGAAACAGTAAATAGGGAGAGGACAGTCGTGGACTGTACAAGAATATTGTCAAAATGTCTGAGAGGATGTAACGTCCAAAATATATAAGGAATTCAAATCAATAGCAAGAGTTTTTGGGGGATTTTTCAACTGATGAAAAGGCAGTAGGAAGCCAGTGATCAGGCAGCTCTGAGCTAAAATCTCCATTCTGCTACACACAACACACAGTAAAACTCAGAAAATTCAGAAAATTCATGTAAAATATTTAATATAATGACTATACAATATTCATTTAATAATATAAGTACAGATTTTGTTCAAGATATCTTTATATTTAATATATATTCTTTTAGGAAACATACATTAAGATAAATACATTGTAATCTTAAGTGTTTAGAATAATATTTAATATGTTAAATGCCTAAAAACTTTTGAAAATAAACCAAGAAACTTGCAAAATTTAAAGGCGAATTTGCAATTAGAAAAGCAGAAAATGGCCTTTTCATGATACTGCTTGTATCAGCTGTAAAAAAGTTTTCAATAACAGCCCAAAGTGTTAAGACCCCCATCGGAGTCTCCATATAAAACTGGAAAAGAATTAAATGAATTTGTTGTAGTAACTCATGAGCTCCCTTGAGGGAAGATTAGATAACCCAATACAGCTTGCTAATTTGCAGTTTCTATGATTCCTAAACAAAAACAAAACATTCTCTCAACTAAAATGTAAGAAATGCTGTTTTCTGAGAAATGTTTTCATATGTTCCTGATGTGCGTGGTCATTCTTCACTGACCCTGCCCACAGCATCAGCAGCACGAATGACACGCTTTCCTTCCATGTTGGCAATATGCTCCAAGATGTAGTAGAGGCAGAAACCGGATGGTAAAGCTGTTTTCTATTTCATGTTTCTCTAATAGAATAAAATAACTTGAATCATGGATTCCCCCTTTCCTTGCAATGGTGTAAGATAGTCCAGGTCTCTCTCACCTGTAGACTTATTCCCATTGTACCTATTTGTGAGAACAGTCTGAGCAGCTTGGGGATGATAAAGACTGGGAGCTGGATTTGCCAACAGATCAAAGGGCAGTTGTGAGATTATCTGAGCTCAATAAAATGATAAAAGAACATATTTGGGAAGAACCTCACAGTACTTCCATACTTGAACTTTGCACATCAAGAAAGGTAAGTTCAGAGAGACATATTGATCCCTGAGCTAATTCTGGAGAATTTGGGTCAGTTTCTGTTTCTTTTGAAACCTGCCTCTGCCTTTTAGCAGGGTTCACCACCCTCAGACTAACACATACTCAGTGTGTTCTTTATTGCATTACTTGGGAATGATGTGATATCCCTATAGAGACTTAAAGTTCTTTAGGGGGTTTTTAGTTTCCTTTCATTTGAGAAGGAAGGTGTAATCTGTAAATACCTGAACTTGTAACAGAATTATATATACAACCTGCAATTGTCTAGTGGCAAATAATTATACACACATCTAAAGTTTACTCAGACACACTGCAAAGTTTTCCATAGGTTCATTAAAGAGTGTGTGATCAACAGCAAAAGGATCCATGGCAATTGACCACTGATACTTTGAAAGCAATTAATTTCTATATCACACCTCTCTTCTTGTCCTCTGTCTTGTCTCATAATTGGTCATATACTAAACTCTCAAAGGCTTTTAATGAATAAATTAAAATCTGAGCTATATTTATTTGACAAGTTGTTGATAAAATTTTCATATCAACACATTTTATGTTTTTATAAAGGATACTTTCAATGCATAAATTCTTTTTATTACATCGTTACTCTATCAAAAGGGTATTAAACAAGCAGAGTTATAATTTTTCTGTGCAATATCTTCGTTGTCTTTTCCACTAGACACAAATATTCTTAAGGATATATTTAATTCAGTAGGAACTGATAAAAAAAAAACTTTAGAAAGAACCTAGACTTTTAGATTCCCCAAGAAGAAACAAACAGGGGACTGGAAAGATGGCTCAGTGATTAACAGTATTGACTCCTCTTGCATAGGACCTGGGTTTGATTCCAGCACCCAAATGGCTACTAGTAACCATATGTAACTTCAGATTCAGGGGATCAGATGCCTTTCTTCTGACCTTCTCAGGCACTGCATGACACAGTGCACTTACAAACATGCAGGCAATTCACTCCTATACATAAAATAAAAATAAATATTTATTTTAGAAAGAAGAAACAAACAGTAATTCCAAGCCCTATCAGTCTTTGGCTGTGGGGTCCAGTCAGTTTTAAATCTTCTCACTTTCTGCATTGTGATCTCCAGGGAATATGAGCATCTTAAAACTTCATTTGCAACATTTAACTGGCATGAACACAAAAATAAATTTAAGGTGTAAAGTTGTACCCATAGGGGCTGGAGAGACGGCTCAGCAGTTAAGAACACTGACTGTTCTTGCAGAAGACCTGGATTCGAATCCCAGCACCCACATGGCAGCTAACAACTGTCCATAACTCCAGTTTCAGGGGCCAACACCCTCTTCTGTCTTCCAAGGGCATTGCACAACACAGGTGCACTTACCTGCATGCAGGCAATACATGCATACACATAAAATAAAAATAATAAATAAAATATTAAAAAAGTAAAAAATTAAATAAGTCAATAAATAAAGTTGTACCCATTCTGAATTTATTACCTAAGGAATCTCACATTACTGTAATTGTATATGTTATCCCCACTGTTACTATACTCTCTGTTACTATATGCACATGCAACAATTTTCAGCCTACCCTTTATGCTTTGCTATGATATTCATATTTTTCGTTTGTGTTGGGAGGTTCACCAGACCCCACTGATCAACAACTTGAAAAGAAGGAATGCATAACCAGGACTCGGATTTCTATTTGCTAGTCTGTGTTGTCTGGGATAGGCATTGTCTCTGTAATAGGGTAAGTCCTTTAAACTCCTTTTATATTTGTATACGCATATGTTTTAGGAAGTTTCAGAAGTAGAAGGTGCTACCATCCCTGAATAAATCTGATGATCAGGATAAACAATTGACCATAAAATTCTCCTCATCTATGTGCATATTTACAAGACCCTTTCCAAAGTATATATATATATATATATTCTTTTTGAGACAGGGTCCCCCTGTAGCCCCAGCTGGCCTGGAACTCACTATGTAGACCAAGTCTTGGACTCACAGAGATCCACCTGCCTCTGCCTCCCTAGTGCTGGTATCAAAGGCAGGTGCCAGCACACCCTGATAAGTCAACATTTTTTGTCTAAAGACTATGGCTTTTGTAAATTTGGAAAAGACAGCCTCATAGATATTTTCCTTAAAGTCCAGTAATCCTTCATGAAAGATTGAAAGTGTATAAATCATGAATATGAAACTCTCTAGCACCAGTTCAGATCTGGGCACAGTTTTCATCCTTGATGTTTAGCTTACTATTTAAAGTTTCAAAGAAATCAAGGTTATTCCCTTATATTATACTCCATTTGGTTACTGTTATCCTAAATAGCACACAAAAATGAAATGATAATTCTTTATCCTTTCAACTAATGGGATTACTGTCAGCTTTAGATGGTATGAAATATGATAAAATACAAAGAACTGTTATAAGTTAGTCTTCATTGCAAACCAAAATTTCTTCCAATATGGTATAATTTGTAAAAATGTTAACGCTATAAGTTGGAATCCCTTTCAACATTACATATTTGTGATTTCACTTTCCTTGTTTGTATAATGGAAAAAACAAAATTACCTACATTTCTGTAAGTTGAAGATTGCAGATATGCATGTATGTATTGTTTAGAGCAGTAACACCCAAGCAAGGTCCATACACAGGGCTCTCTCACACAACCCTACCGTCTTGTGATAAACAGAGAAAAGGAGGCTAACATCAGAATTTTTATAAGAACTTGACAGTCATGTCTGTTAAATCTATCAATTAAAATTGGACATGCATTTTAATGTCTTCTTATTTCATTTTATATCATCATTTTTATTTCATTTCCTAAAATAAAATGCTGATGTTTTATGATAGATTGGAACACACTGAATTAGAAACTGCTATATACAAAATGCTAAGTAGTCATTATCCTATTATGATTACTATTCAAAGTGAACATGAGAATTGGCTTAGAACAGTCTCTGTAGAGGCAGAAAATAGAAAGAGCAAGGGATCCGTTTTCTTTGTCAGTTGGTGATCTGCAATATGAGCACAGCTATGAGCCTTGACTCACATACACACCCAGTTTACTACACTTCCCCTAGGGTTAGACAGAACTCAGCAACCCCCCACCACCAAAAACAGTCCTTTTACTGCTTAGTCATAGAACAGGAATGGATTTTTTTATGATTTATTTTATTTTTATTTATGTGTATGTGTCTGTATGTTGGTATGTGCACATGAGTGGAGTGACCCCTGAGGTCACATCCTCATAGAGCTGGAGTTACAGGAAGCTTGAGACCTGGAACTCATGGAGATCAGCCTGCCTTTACCACTGTAGTGCTGACATTAAAATCTTCCCCCACGGACTCCCATCCTCAGATCTCTTGGGAACAACTTAGTGCCTTTCTCGGGCCCCAGGAGCACCGCTTCTGGACCTGGCCCCGCCCTCACCTCTCTCTGCTTCCCGGGACCTGCAACACTGGCTAACTCTCCTAGCCTGCACTCCCATCCTCAGACCTCTTGGGGTAAGTCTATAGCGGAGCCCTCCGCCCTTCGACTCCCCAAGCCACATTCACCCTTCCATCTCCCCTGCTGTTCTCTACTCCTAGTTTGGGCCCTGCACCATTCCTAGCCTTGGGGCCCCAGACACCTGGGGAACCAATACTGCTTCCTGATCCTTTTCACCCAGAACAACTCAGCGCCTTTCTTGGGACCCAGGAGAACGGC
>NW_008342276.1:7286477-7286675 GCF_000622305.1 Nannospalax galili | reverse complement strand
CTTGAAACTCTTGCAAGAGCAATAAGACAAGAGAAGGAAATTAAAGGAGTAATAATTGGAAAAGAAGAGCTCAAATTATCCCTTTTTGCAGATGCCAAATTTCCATGCGCAAACTCCTGGAAATTATTAACACATTCAGTAAAGTGGCAGGTTACAAAATTAACCTACAAAAGTCTATAGCCTTTCTATATACCAATG
>NW_008342276.1:7283659-7284038 GCF_000622305.1 Nannospalax galili | reverse complement strand
GACCCCAATTCTATCCAAAGGAATACTGACAATGGATTGCCGTAGATGAGGAACAGCTGACCCTCCTGGAACAGGGACCTCTGGCTGACTAGATTTACCAGAAGGGCAGATAGGGGGGAATGGATGGGGGGACTTATGGCACAGTGGACAGTGGCAGCGATGGCAGAGTATGGAGGCTCTAGTGGGAGAGGAAGGCTGTCTATCTGATGAGTTTGTATTCATGATCAGATGCCGAGGAGCTCAGAAGGTGGGCAACTGTGACCAGTGATAGTCATGTATATAAAGATTAGAAATGTATGTGAAAACGTCTTAATATCAATTGCCTTGGAATGAATTTTTCTGTATGAAACTGTATGTTTTGACAACAAAGTGGAGATCA
>NW_008342276.1:7257905-7283418 GCF_000622305.1 Nannospalax galili | reverse complement strand
TTTTTTTTAAATATTTTTATTAAATTTTTAAGAATTTCATACAATGTATTTTGATCATATTCAGACCCCTACTGATCAGCATTTCCACTTACTACCCCCTGCCCAATTTCATGCACTCAATTTTAAGGCCTATGGTGTCTAATTTGTGTCCCCAAATGCACTTCAGTGTGGGTACATCCACTGGAGCCGTGTCAACCTACCCAGCGTCATACACTTAAAGAAAACGACTGTCCCTCTACTAGCAACTATCAGTTACCAATAGTTTATCCACTTCCCCACCCTATGCTGGGAATTTGTTCGACTTGAGCTTAGGTGGGTCTTGTGCCTGCTGTCAATTAGCTGCTCAGGTCTCTCGAAAGCACTGTTTCCCTGTAGTCATTCATTGCATTTAGTTCTTCCAGTCTTTGCACTACCTCTTCCTCAATGATCCCTGAGCCGTTGGAGGCAGGAGTTTGGTAGCACGGTCCCATTCATGGCTAAGCATTCTGCAGTTTTTTACTCTCTGCACATGGACCATTTTGAGGTCTTGGTGTTAATCAGCACCTGATGCATGAGGAAGTTTTTCTGATGAGGGTTGAGAGTTACATTAACGTATATTTATAACAATAATTCATCCCTAAGTTTTCTTAAAAGCTGAGGGCTCTGATGGTGTAAAAGTCATTTCCATTGTGATGGAAAGTTATTTTAATTGGGAGAGGACAAAATATCTTTTCCAGTAATCAGACAGCAAGAAAACAAAGATTTTTATATTTAAGCAAAGTCTCATGACTGTCACCTGACCATGGTTCTTTCACTCAAGTATTCTTATTTTTCTGTTCATCTGTGATGTCAGCAAAACCTTTCAGAAGAAATGCCTGTGTTTCCATTTGTTTTAGCTGACTCTCAGCTCTGTGATCCTTTTGTTCTTCAGAGACTTTTATTATAAAGTGAGGATAGATATTTAGGGGAGACTCTCCTATGATTGTTTTGAAAGCTCTGGTTGTATTGGAATCATTTCATTAGCTGAGCACCTAATTATAACCATAAGTTTAAAGGAGCAGCTACAAAAAGCTAACAGAATTTTAATACTAATATGACTGCTATTTTCATGTACCTATGAAATCAGGCTCTCTAACATATTATATTCCTTTGTTCCAATAGTCTGATATTTGGTGTCATATAAGTTGGTATATACACCTTATCTTACAATTGAGAAAACTGAGCTTCAAAAATGTTAAATAGTATGCCCATGGCTGCAGAATAAATAACTTGAAATTTAAACTGTCAAATGTTAAAGCCAATATTATCTTAAATTTTTACTGTTATTTTTTTCTTCATTTCTCAATGAAAGCCCTAGTAGAGAAATTTGCTAACTGGATATCAATAATAAGATTCATGATTAGGAGGATAATATTAATAAAATAATAACTATTTTGAATATGTGTTGGTAGATTTACATGGCTGACACTTTTTATGCACATTCCTTTCATTCTTCAATTTAATCTTGTGAGTCTCCAGTAAGGTTGGCACTGTTCCTCAACTTCTACATGGAGGAAATGAAGACACAGACATTGTTAAATGTCTTGCCACAATTCATAGAGGTGAGGATTTGTGAATCCAGAAATTCAATACAGTGGTTCAATTACTCCCTGCATGATATATAAACTCTCCAGAATTCAAATGCTCACTCGTATGGTTGGTATTATGCACTCTCTGCTCTTGTAGTTGTGCGCAAACTTCAGGCACACCTCTGTTCATTCTTTCCCCAAGTCTGTCATCACCATGCACTCCCGCCTGCCTCGGGATGAATTTTTCTGTTATGATCAATTGCCACATTCTCTACCTGCACACACTGCTTATTTTATACAAAGATTTATATAGGAAGATGTTCACTGCATCATTAATCACAATGGTAAGTAATGACAAAGGATATATGTATTTATCAGTAAGGGATTTTACCATTTATAATTCCACAAAAAGTTATGAAATTCCAATAATTGTGCTTTTTAATACTAGAAAATGTTAGAAAGACAGGAGATAGGACTGATTACAATATGTACCTAGAGAAATCTTTATGGCATTGAATTCATAAATCATATTTAATAATTAAAGAGGAAAAATTGGAAGTGGGAACTTTCATTATTTTGCCCAATACACCACCTCCTGTTCCCTCCTTTACCTTAATAAGTGATACTTCTAAAGGTTCTTGTTTCCAAGGGACTGTTTCACCGTGGAGAATTGTGATTTCTAAATAGAAGAAAAGAATTTCTTCTACTATTTTAAATTCTTTATATTGTTAAAGTAAAAAACTGATTCTGATTACAAAGAGGAAATGAGCTTCTGTCATGTAGATCTGTAGGGGAAGGTTTGCGCGAGGCCTTCAACTAATTCACTGTAGTGTCAGTTAGAATGATGGTTTAGTAAAACTGTATCTGTGCACAGAAATTGAGCCTCTGAGAATTCGCTTCTTTTGGAAGACTAGATGCCAGGTAAACAAACTTGATAGGCTGAGATGCTGTGCGTGAAAGTGGGATATGGAATATATAGTGGAGGAATGAAGTTATAATTCTTAGTTCAAAATAGGTAGAAAATGGGAGAAATAATGGTGAATCACCATGATATACAGTTAGCAGCGTTTCTCATTGTTCAACTGTGATATATGAAAACTACTGATAGTGATAAACATGTAGCTTATGTTGTAGGTACAAATGTGACTATTCACTCCATGATACAGTGCCTGATTGGACTATATATCCTTTCCTGACAAGATCACGCCATATAAATACTGTTAGCCATTTAGAATATGTGATTTCAAACACTTTTATACTTTTATATTAAAAATAATTGTTTAAATCAAATCACATAGACTGCACATCATCTCTCCAACTCATATTTCCCATTACTAGATTTATTATTTATATTCATTTAGAGATACATATACCAATAATTAAAGGATATTCTCTAAGATAATTTATAATTCATATTGATTTTTGGCCAATATTATTAGTGGCATAAACTTTATTGCATATAATGTTCTTATATCCTATTATAGACCCTGACTCCCCAAACGTTGCATGTTGAAGTCCCAAATATAATGATATTTGAAAGATCCTCATGATTAGACTAGTACCTAACTGAGATTCATTAAAGAGTTTGCCATATTTCTTTTACTTCCCATGTCATATGCTTTGACTATGTCTAGGACTTCATGAGAACCTCAAGCCATAAAAACTGTAAGCAATATATATTGCCACTTTCGGAGCTTGTGTAGAAAGGCAAGGCTCTGACCGTTTATACTGAAAGGAAAGGGACCTTTACAACAGAATTAACAGACACTGAGTAGTTTAAAGAAAAATAATTTGTTTCCCACAATTTTGGAGGCTAAAAATTCTAGTATGAAGATACAAAAAAATCTGGCAAGGGTCTTCTCGCTGTTTTGTTCTATGGCAGAATGCCAGAGAGCAGGAGATTGTGAGAGAAGTCCAGGGCTGAGGAGAGTGGGGCCAAGGACAAATATAAAGCTAAAGACTGAGCAAAGACAAGGATGAGGGAGAGGGAAAGAGCAACAGGGAGAGAAGGAGGATCTAACTCACCCCTTAGAAGGAATCCACTCCCATGGTCAAGAATCCACTCCTATGAAAAGATCGTTAGTCCATTCATGAGAATGAATTCCCTATCCCTTAAACACATCACAATATCCTCCTTCTCCCAACAGTTTTGAGTTGAAGACTAAGTTTCCAAGATATGGTTTCAGGCAACATCCTAGGTTATATGCAGTCCATCACAGTCAGGAAATCAAAGCAATAGGATTCAGCTAGTCATGTCACATGCACAATCAAGAGCAGAGAAAAACGAATACATGCATTTACTGCTTAGCTCTCTTTCTCTATACAATTCAGTATTCAAACCAAGGGAATGGTGCAGGCCACTTTTATGTCGCATCTTCCCAAATCCATTAACTCAATCAAGACAATACCCACAGGCATGCCCATAGGCTAACCTAATCTAGTTAACCATAAATGAGACTCTTCTTAGTTGATTCTAGATTGTGTTAAGCTGTCAATAAAACTAACGAGCACATGGGAATACATTCAAACCATAGCAACGACCAAAGGTTCCTAGGTCAAAGACATGTACAACTAGACATGTTTCTGCTCTCAGATGTCTATCCCCATACATGTGAATGAACAAGGGCTCAGATGATTCTAGCTTCCACTGTTGTCTCACCTCCATTATGCAAGAAATCTAAAGTAAAGACCTAGTAGCTGATCCCACTTAAGTCCTAGAAACAAGAAGCATTCAAGCAATAATTGATGTTGGAAGCCACATGTTGGAGATGATTTTTTTTTTTTTTGGTCTTTTTGAGACAGGGTCTCCCTGTAGCCCCAGCTGTCCTGGAACTCACTATGTAGAGCAGGCTGGCCTTGAATTCACACAGATCCGCCTCCCTCTGCCTCCAGAGTGCTGGGATTAAAGGTGTGCACCACCACGCCTGGCCCCTAATACCTAATTTTAAGTATATGAATAACTCAATACATAAAAGATATGAAAGAAATAAACAATCCTAAATGAACCATCATTATTTCTGTGATGCAACAAAATACAAATGAAAGTCTCTAGAGAACACGTTGCATAAATTCAACTCAGATCCTCTTACTCAATAATTATTTGTAAAGGACTTTGGTAAAATGGAATGTTGAGATAAATCACGGATATGAGTACACTTGAATCATTTTGATGAGACTAATCCTTACATCAAGAACAATTGTAAAATATGAGTAAACTATAAAAATAAAAATTTAAAAGTAAACCATTTAAGATGAATATTGGAGAAGTATGAAGGTAGACAGTTAGGGAGTCAGAAAACAACAATCTGAATCAAAAGAAAGAAAGTGTGCTAAAAAGTATCTTAAGACAGATTGGGAATGGTGTCACTAAGCGGTGAAAGGAAAGTAACAATGCTGTTATTGGGGAATGTTGAGTGAACTCTCTAAGATGTTTCACTCTTTTCTATTCTTTTTTCTTTTTACAACTATTTGAAAATTTAACATTATTTAAATATTTTAAAATGCATATTACATTTACTATTTACTTAAGGGTGCCTACGAGGTCACATGTATAGCGATCAGAGGACAACGTACTGGAGTCAGGTCTGTCCCTCCACATTGTGAGTCCCAGAGATGAAACTCAGGTCCTCAGTCTTGGTAGCAAGTACATTTACCCTGAAAAGCCATATAACAGACCCACCTTAATATAAATTTTCAGTTTTAAAATTATTTGTCCCTTCCCCTAGTATGCTGCACTAAGCTACAGCAACAATATAATAAATCAAACTTCAGCTTAACAAAGACAAGCTTGAGTCTCATAGCACACACACAAACAACGAGAGCACTACATATGCCTAGATCACAATGAAAAACTACAAATAATATGAAAAAAACAAAATAATATGCCCCCATCAAAACCCACCAGACCTATAGAAGTGTTCTACAATGAGAACTACTCAGAGATGCCACAGGACACAGAATATGATCAAGTTTCAAATTTCAAATAGTCAATGAATTTAAAGAGCACACCATGAAGTCAAAGAGGATATGGATAAACTCCTGTGTGAAGTTAAAAACAATACAAATAAACAGATGAATGAAATGACAAAGTCAACTCAGGATTTGAAAAATGAATTCACAAAACAGGTAGAAGTATTTTTTTAAAACTCAGGTGGAAATAAAAATGAAATTAAAAACTCAATAAGACAATTTGATGGACAAATAAAGACTTACCAATAGAACAAATAAAATGGAAAACGGAGTATCAAAACCAGACAACAAAGTTGAAGAATTGGACCATTCAAGAAAAAAAAATATGAAAAAAAATAACGAATGGGGATAGAATTTGCAGGAAATGTGGGGCATGATGAAAAGACCAAATCTATGCATCATGGTCTTCAAAATAAAAATAATCAGAAGGGATAAATAAGGTAACTTCATTCTAATCAAGGGAACAATTGAACAAGAAGACATAACAATCATGATATATATGCATGAAACTGTAGTGCACCCAATTTCATACACACAGTACTACAAGACTTCACTACACAGAATAACCCCTACTAAGTAGTAGTATATGACTTAGAAAACACACACTCTCCAATAGACAGATGAATTGGACAAAGAACAACCAGAGAAATATCTTAATCCAATGATATCATACATTAAATGGACCTAACAGACATCTACCAAATATTCCACCCAAGCATCAAAAAATACACATTCTGCTCAGCAGCCTACAGAATTTTCTCTGAAACAGACTACATTCTGGGGCATACAGCATACCTCAACAAATACCAAAAAAAAAAATGAAACAATTCCATAATTCTATCAGAATACATACAATAAAACTTAAAATCAACATAAAAGAAGAGCTAACAAATACACAAACTCATGTAGATTATATAACACACTCCTAAATGATGATTGAGTCAAAGAAGAATTCTAGAAAGAAATAAAAATAGTCCTTGACTACAAGAAAGTGATAACATGGTACATCAAAACCTCAAGGACACATTAAAAGCAGTCCTTAGAGGGATATTCATAGCTCTAAGCACTTACATTAAAAATCATAGAGAGCATGAATAAATGACTTAATGATACAAATCAAGAATCTGGAAATGAATTAATAACAGAAGAAAACGAAACCGGGATACAAGGGAAAATAACAAAAATCAGACCAGAAGTCAATGAAATAGAAACAAAGAAAATAATACAAAGAATCAATGAATCTAAGATAATGTTCTTTGAAAAAATAAACAAGATAGTTTGAATATTTAACCAAAAGAAAAAAAGAGCAAATCCAAATCAACAAATCAGAGACAAAAGGGGAAACATCACAACAGACATGCTAAAAATCCAGAACATTGTAAGGAAATATTTTAAAAACCTATACTCTGCTAAATTTGAAGAACTAAAAGAAATTGACAAATTTCTAAATTCATTGAAACCATCCAATTAAAGTAAGAATAGATTAACAGCTTAGTCAGACCCAAAACAAACAAGGAAATCAAAACAGTAATACAAAGCCTTCCAACTAAAATGAGCCCAGACCCACATGGATTTACAGCAGAATTTTAACAGAACTTCAAAAAAGATCTACAATTAATACTACTTAAATTATTCAAAAAGGCAAGGTCAGAGGGAGAACTCCCAAAATCCTTCTATGATGCCACTAATATTCTAATCCAAAAACTATGAAAAGACACAACCGAAAAGAAAGCTATAGGTTTTTGTCCCTAATGGACATAGATGCAAAGATTCTCAACAAAATATTCGCAAACCACATGTAGACACACCTCAATCACCATGTATCTAGATTCTGTTCCTGCCTTATCTCCTTACCCACTAGGGGTATAAACTCCTTCGGCTTCTGCGTGCCTACCCACAGGGGATCCTACGAGGCTTCAGTAGCCTGCCTACTGGGTGAACTGACAAGGTCCTGGAAGCCTGCCACCATGGGCTCCAAATTATTCCATGATCAAGTAGGCTTTATTCCAACGATGCAAAAATGGTTTAATGTGCATAAGTCAATAAATGCAATAAATCACATGAATGTTTGTAAAGATAAAAAAATTATTATCTAAATATACACAGAAAATTTTGACAATAGCCAATATGCATTCATGATAAAGTCCTAGAGGGAACTGGACTGGAGGGAAGAAACCTCTTCTGGCCTCTCTGTGCATTGCATACACATGGTACACTCACATACATGCAGACAAAACACTCATACACGTAATATATATGAGAAACCTGAGCTGAAGGGATGGTTCAGCGATTAAGAGTATATGATTCTCTTTCATGCTCACAAGTTCAATTCCCAGCAGTCATGTTAGGCAGCTGATAACTACCCATAATTCCAATAATTCCAGCTCCTGGGGTGGGGGGCTGTCCAACATTTCTGACTTCTTTGGGCACCACCACTCATGTGCACATACACAGGAAAACACATATACACACAATTAGAAGTGAAAATATTTTAGAAAATGAAAAGCCTATTGAGAGTTTCCACTGGAAAGATTAATTTCTCCAACCGTCATTTCAGGGTTTAGGGTGTCACAAGCTACATGTCAGGATCAGTGTTTGAAGACAGCAGGCTTTCTCTGATGGCGAACTTGGGAATTTACATATTCCCCCCTCCTCTTAGAATAAAACATATTATATAATATATATTAGTTGGATATTTATTAGATAAAGTTTTGGACTGCAAATCTCATGGCAAGAAAACTTAATAGATCTTGAACAAAGCTTGAAATTAGTTTGTGGCAGGGCCAAGAAGTCTAATCTAAGGATTTGATGTTATAGCGATTATAAGGAATAACCGATGGATGGCTTTGGTTATAACAAAAGCCACACCAAGACAACTGCTGTTTAATGGAGCAGATCTCTTAGCAATGTAGTGAGTAAACAAGTGGTGATTGATGGTGTGTGTGTGTGTGTGTGTGTGTGTGTGTGGTGTCTGCCTGTGTTCTCATTTATCAAAATTCTAGATGAAACAGGTAACCAGTAAAGCAGACAATGCTTAAGACTTAGTTTTACAGTTTTACAGATGTTGAAAGCAGGTTCCCTTTCTGTTCCAGTCTTCTGGGGTCCTCAACTTAACAGTGAATGAGAAACCTTTCTAAGTAAGAGACCACACCTGTACTATAGGAACAAATTCACATGTATTCCTCAGCAAGGTGCTTGCCAGGCTTGCTGGAAATAGGCTTAATCACAAGTAACCTTCTATGCTCAAGCTAAGATGTAGGGAGAGGTATTGTGCAAAATTTTGTCATAGGGTGAGTCGGATGGAATCAGATTTGTTTTTATGCAAGTTTTTTGTACAATTTCAGCAATTTGACAGCTGTGGCAGGTCTCTTGAAAATGATTTTAGGAATTATATCTCAGGACGTTTTCCTCACAGTAGTTGATTTAATAATTCTTAGAAGATGATTTTAGTTCCTTCCACGGTGTAAGCCCTGGGCAATGAGCCCAAGTTGCTTTAAACTTCAGTTGAAAATTCTCCTTTTTTTTTGCCAGTGACTATGTGCCGGAATGAACTCTAATAACTTAACAAATGGAGGCATCTCAGGGAGAAACAGAAGCAGAAATTTTGAAGAAGGGCTTTAGAAAGCAAAGCTGTTAACCCTTGACCTAACTATAGCTCTTTTAATGTTACTAGTTATATTGGGTTAATTGGGGTTTGTTTTGTTTAGTTTTGTATTTCCAGGCAATTGGCTTAAGCATCATGGGCCAAAGTTTATCCACTGAAACTTCTACTTAATTATATCAAAGACCAAATACAATTACATGCATTTCTGTTTTTTCCCCCCGGAAAACAGAGAAAATATATTCCTAGCATGTGTCATTAATGTGCCTCTACAGGTAAAGCTTTGTAAAGAATATGAAATAAATAAAGTACAATAAATTGTTAAGTGTTTTTTATATGTGGTCTCAACAGCCATAATGAATTCAGGAAATATTTAAGGCATGATTTCTAGCTCCTGGGACCTCAGTGTATACTTGTATTTCTGGCCCCACCTTTGTACTTTTAAAGAATGAAGTAGTCTTCCTCCAGGTGCTGGGAGTGTTGACAAGACCTTACCTCTGTTCATTCCATCTACTGCAGATAAGTCCCCTACTCTAGGTCCTTATGTTCAGTGATTGGTGGACAGAGGGAGGGAAAGGTTCAGGCCCACTTGCGATAACTCAGTTGAAGGGCCATCATATATCAGAGCTCTCTTTGGACCTTTCTGTGTCCCTTGCAGGAGCAACACTACAACCCAATCCTTCCTTTGCTGAATTCTGCTTCCCTGTACTTTCCCAGAATTGTTGATCCCTGGAGAGCTCCCCCACTAACACTGCTTCATGCAAATCTCCTTCTCAATCTCCTTCTCAGGGTCTCTGATTTACCATAAGTAATGAGAAAAAATGAACTTACGATGGAAATTTAGAGAAGCATGATAGCAAGTCCTGCTCTGCAAAGATGGAACAAGAAAAGTTCTATGGAGAACATGGGACTGGTGATATAATTTGATAGATACATGAGGTTTTGGTGAAGAAAGTATCTGCTAAGACATTAGGAATTAAAAATGGAGTTTGTGACGGCTCACAGAGCAGAAGAGAAGCTATCTGTATCTTAAAAATAATCTTCAGCTGGGTATGGTGACACATGCCTTTAATCCACCACTCAGGATCTTTGTGAGTTTGAAGCCAACCTGGTTGACATATTGAGTTCGAGACCATCTGTGGCTACAGGGAAACCCTGTCTCAAAAAGACAAAATATAATAATAATAATAATAATAATAATAATGTTAATTAATAATCTTCAGAGACCATGGCTCATTTATAGAAAACTATAAAAATTTCAGGGTGTGGAAGATATTGAATACTTATTCTATCATATCCAGAAGCCAAGATTTGGGGAACGAGAAAAGAACTACCAGAGATGAGAAGGCAAAGGCACTGAAGATTTATTTAGTAGAGAAATTACACAATGCAAGTTGTACTTCCAAAGAAAATTCAATAGTTAAGAAAATGTGGTGTTCCAGAATGTAGGACATTTTAATGACATTTAATGATCTCAGACCACATAAAAATTTAGAAGGGCTCCATGCAAAATTTAAACAAATGTTTCTTCAAGATTAAAGTAGGCTGAAAAATATAATTTCAATATGTGTACATATTACATATATATGTTTCTTTTTGTCTTTTCAATTAATGATTTTGTAGGTCAGTTGAATTGAGGAAACTTGGCAGGCAAGAAAGAGATAGTAAGGAGAAAGAGAAAAGGAAAAAGTAAGGAGGGAAGGGGAAAGGGAGCAGAGAGGGAGGGAAAGAGATGTATGAGAAGAAGAAAGAAAGAAGGAGGAACTCTCAAGAGATAGACCATTAATCTTATCCTATTAAAACTGATAATGCTGTAGGATATTGTGTTTTATGGATCCACATATCTTCAGACCTGTTTTTCTAACTTGCCGTCAGTGAATTGGGTTCTCCAGAATTCTTACAATTCTGACTTTGCTGGTTCGCATCTCCTCTTGGTTTGGAAAATCATTTGTTCAGTTTATTGTCATTTAAGAATATCAATTCATTTCTCAAATGTTCATATTCTTAGGAGATGGATTACAATAAAATTTGAAGGGAATGTTACATAAAGAGCTTTGTGTGTGTTCTTGATATGTAATAAACACCGTGTAAATGTAGCTCTGATTGTTATTTTTGTAACTAATGGTCTAAGTGACCTTGTGAATAGTTTCATGTCTGTGGACTTCAAATCCTTAATCTAAAAAAAAAAAAAAAGGTTCTTTTTTTTTTTCATTATTTTATACTTTCTCAGTGCTAAGATCCACATACCCTAATTCAGTTAGATGTACTAGTGAATGTTCTTGCCAGAAACAGATAAAGAGTCTTGAAAGGGAGGAACCAGATGCCACAGCTTTCATTCAAGTCATAACAAAAGTCTGGTTTAAGAGTCTCTGACAAAACACTGATCTCTGAAACTGCGCTAGTGCTACAAAGTGATTTTTTGTTCATTCAAACTTGTTACAAAATATTTACATCCCTTTCTTTTGGTTTCATATAGAATCCAAGAGCTCTTACTTTTTTTTACCTGACCATTAGCTCTTTTTCACACAGTATCACCATGCCAGGCACTGGATGAAGCCTAGTCTGTGAACTGATTTCTTCTCCTCTGCTGTGTTTCTAGCTGTTCTCATTTGGGTACCAGTAAAGCATGATGGACATCCAGTATGTTTCTCAAATCTGCTTGACTTTTATTGGGACCCTGAGCATGTACAACCATGGAAGTCCTCTGCTGAACATGGACACATTGTCCTTCTCAGTTCCCTCCCTACACAGTCATGACTTAGGAAGTATCATTCCAGGCTGGAATGGGAATCTGAAGGTAGTTGTCTTTCACTAATTTAAATCCCAATTTCATTTAATAGGTGACTAGAAAGAAGAGGAATATGACAAAATGAGACCACTCATCTATTTCAGTTTGAATGGTGCTTCTGGATTCAGTGTTAGTGCTAGAATTTTGTAATGTAAGTATCTTGGTGCTGTTATTTTCTTCTTTATATATAATGTACTTTCTATTTTATAAGCCAAAATTTATTGAGGCATGTAACATTTTCAGAGTCTAAAACAAATTGAGGAAATGTGGATCCTAAATTGCTACATAGTTTGGTCTCATCTTTTAAACTCTACCTTCAGAACTATAGATATATTCCCTACATGTTTGAAAGTTACAGACCCAAGATTCAGAAAGGGTAGACTCTTATGCTGAGTTTCTTGTAAGAGCTATTTCACTTTGGCAGCTTACTGTCCACATGAGTCTAATTCATTCATCTGAAAATGAAAACGATGAACATTGTGGTGATGTTTGTATGAAATCACAAAAGTGTTCTGTGGACATAAAAAAAATGTAATGAGCATATTGTATCATGATTTCACAACTGAAGTCAGAGTCTGTGACCAGAACTTACAACCCTTGGGAGTCCATAAATATGTATCTTTCCAAATCTAGTATACATAGAGAAGACTGATCTTTCATTACCTATTGACTGGTACTTTTATATGGTTTTCTGGAAAATATACAATGGTTTATCTGGTGAAGTCATTATGTCTTTCGTAAATGGCTAGAGTCCAAAACAAATATCCTTACTGCCTTTCTGAGATAAATTTCTGTAAAAGGCTATTGTTGATTTTATGAGAGATACCTTTCTCTTCACAAAGGGGAAAGAAAGGACTTCAATTTGGCTCCTGAATCCCACCAGTCTGTATACCACATCAAAGAGTATTTCTCTCTTTAGTAGAATAAACTCTACTCAGCTTTAGGCAACCAGCCAACTCTTAGTGAAGAGAAGCAGAGAAATTGTGCCTACCTCTATAATCTATCTTCCTGAAGTTTGTCTTTCTGCCTTTGTGGGCCAGTTCTGTAACTGAACATTACTTTGCAAGATATTATTTTAAAAGAAGATAAATATGGGGAGGAAAAATGCCATTAATATACATATACTCACTTGTTTTTGAGGTAGGGTTTCCCTGCAATCCCAGCTGGCCTGGAACTCATTATGTAGACCAGGCTGCCCTCAACGTCACAGAGATCCAGCTGCCTCAGACTTCTGACTGCTGGGATTAAAGGCCTGCACCAACACACCTGGCTCATATATTGACTTTAATCCCCAGCATGCTTGCTTCAATCTGGATCTATCATGACTTTGTGGGTCCTGTTCTTCTTCAACATTATAGGAACTTATTCTTTAGGACAAAAAACAGTTCCTGGTATTTAGGCCCATCAGTGTTTCTCTGTCATTCTGCCTGTGGTCCACAGATCTTAATTTTATAATACTAGTTTTCTATTTCATGACCTTACCTCTATCCAGAATTCTGATGACACAATGGACTTTTGCATTTGGGGGACTGAGTTCCAACTTCCTAAGGTGATGTGGCCTCCATACTAGAGATGCTTCTGGGAAAAGCAATGTCTTCACTGGAACCTTATTTATCCCAATGTAACTCCCTCAAAGAGTAAGATATTGGTGACACACACACACAAAGATCAAATATGTTTCTGGAAGCAGTAAAAGGAAACAACACAAACAACATAGTAATCTAGGTACAGACTCTTTCAGCTATCATGTTTTATGTACTCTGATTTTTTATCTTTATGACCAATAAGAACAGTACAGTGTGTTCAATTATATAAAATATTTCCATTTTTCTGATGAAAAATGTGAAATTTACAGAATTCAGAGCCGTCTTCTATCCATAACGTGTATCATCTGTCATTGAGCTATGGGCAGTCTTTCTTAAATAAATATGATGATGTTTCAAGATCATTCTATTGTAACAGAATACATTCCTTTATCCTTGAGAACAGTAGGCAGGAAAAAATAATTCCATCTAATACAGAAAAATAAGCTCAAAACATTGGAAAAACAAAGTATTATTTATTGTATTACATATTCTTCTTAATAAATTCTGTCCAGTGAGAAGTTGATTAGCATTTCAATATAATATAAACCCATAATTTAAAGATATCAAGCCAATTCACTTATATAGAAAACACATGCTAATTGAACCTGATGAGTAATCAAGATAGAGTAAAACTGCCTTCTGCACGGTTTAGGATTTTTAGGAGAAATATTGGTATGAGCATGCCAGCAATCTCCTCCATAGAATGAATGTTTGTTCTTTATACTTTCTGTCACCATCAGTGGGCAGTCTTACATTTTAAAGGAAGTAGCAGAAAGATACTCGACCACTTTAATGGGAAACATGGGAAACTATTAACTCGAAGGCTGCTGTACCCCTTGAACAATATGTTCTAAAAAGTAGATAAGGATGATATGAATTTTCTGGAAAGTCTTCATCAGAAAGACTAATTATAGACTTAAGGTATTCATAACAAAGAAATATCCTTCTATGGTAGGAAATAACTTTGTACTTCAAGTATGTCTGCTGGTGTGCTATTAGAGCTTGCGATTGAGAATCTGATCATAGAAGGCTGACTGCGTAATTTAAGCTATACATTAAGACCTACGTGCTTATCTGCTAAGTCTTTACACTGAGTATGCTCAGTGGAATATCCCTGATATGTAGAAGCCCACTTGGGACTTGAATAGGTCTGAAAGGCATTAACAAATGCAAAAAAATGTATTTTCCACATGAGCTTGAGACTTTAACATGCTTCACCACTGCAGTCACTACAAAATGACTAGCCAGGGGAAAGCAAAGGCTTACAGCATTCTTCAGAAGGCAGAGTCAATAATGTGGCTCTATGATACACAGCCATATTTGTCTTTAGAGAATTAAAGTCATACATCATACATAGGCTCTTCTTTAAAATGCTTATTTGCTATGATTCTCTCCCATATAGACTGCTCCAGCCCAAGGTGCATTTTTATTAACCAAAAGACCCCATGATCATATGCCAAGATGCCAAGAACATATGCTTCAGAAGCACAGGCCTGAGAGCAGTCTATGGATGGCTCAGCTAAGGCACAGTGAGGAGGCACCCAGATGGCTGAGATCACTTTGTGTGTACTGAGCACCAAAGTGTTACTGAGAACAAAAGGACAGAACAGGGAGAGGAGTGCGTGGTAAATGCCAATTGCAGTCTTAGTTCCATTTTAGGAGTGGGCACTGTAGCCTCCTGCTAGTCTCTTATCACCTTAAGCCTAAAGCACATGACAGTGAACTATGATAATGAAGGTAGTCTATATGTGATTGTAATGGGGATTTTCCTTGTTTGGAAATTAAGTACAGGTAACCTATTCTCTCAGGAAAAAAATAATATTTTAATATAAAGATGTTTAGCAAAGGAGTAAAACAGCAGGTGTTTGGGAGGTTGTGAAACTGTCTCAATGAGTCTGGTTTACTCAATTCAAACCTTTTATTCCACCTGTTGTTGACTGTCTCCTTTTTCCGTGTCATTATCTGCTTCCCATTTCCTGTGATCAACTTGGTGACTTGTTCCTGCAGTTTAATCTTAAGTCTCAGGCTTAGAGGAAATGCTGCATATGGCAATATGTACCTGCATCACTAATTGACCCCTGGGGGATCAGAGGGCCTACCTCCAGGGCTTAAAAGATTCAACCCTTCATAGAGTAAATCCTGACCAATGTGAAACTGAGGATGTGAAGGCTTCAGGTAGATATATCCCTCTTCTTTCTCACATGTGTGGGTTTCTCTGAGAGGCAATTTTGTGTGTAGGTTTACTAGATAAAGTGCTATGTTCTAATAGGCATTCCTCACAAACATCTCATGGCTTTTCTTGCAGCGTATAGCAAAAAATGTATCCAGCAGATTAGTTCAGCGGATTGTCTTAGAGTTTCTTATTTCAGTTCTATCTTTCTATATGTATATCAGTTGATCTTGTGCCCCTCCTCAAATACAATTCATTGTTATATTTGGTCATTCTTTGAGCTTTCCTTTTAGAGAATATAGACAAAGAGCCTATCTTCCTAATTCCATGGTATTTAGTACTTTGCTTGGTGCATGCCTCAATAAATTTGAAAATGCTGAGATGAATTGCATTTTGAAATTTAAAAAAAAGGAAACTATTGCCAGGCATGTTGGTATTTATGATTTGTTTCTTAATGTGAGATGAAAAGCTAGCATTAGCAACAGAAAAGGAAGTATTGGGAAGCCAATTACCTTTCCTGTTCTTTGAAATCATAGTTCTGAAATCAGATCATTCTCAAGTAACCCGAACTGCTCATTTTCTGCATAGACTGGTTAGCTAGATGTCTATGACACTAACCCCTCTGTGGGAAATGCGTGCAAGTAACCATATGACAAACTCTCATGCATACTCCCTCAGAGTTTTTCTTTGCCCTATGGCAGTCCTGAAACATTTCCATTTGCCTCTCTTAATTTATTGAAATCTAATTCAGACTTCAGTTTAAGGTTTCATAAACACTAACATCTTTGCAGGAGATCTGATATCATGTCTTTGTCCTACCTAATTAAGAGGCAGAGTGACAGGTAGCCTGAGGCTACTCAACTGAGCCCACCACAAATAATAAGTATGAGGAAGAATGACAACATGCATGGCGAGGTGGACACTTATTATCTCAGATTCATCTTCTTTCTCTCATATTGGAGGCTTTCAAAACAAAAGTGTGCATAGATGCTATCACTTTTCTGAAGTGAGAACTGAATCATGAATATGACACCAATTAGCTCTTCATAATTAGTGCGAAATATGTCATCATGTTCTAAGCACACCACTGTAATGATTCTACATTTTGTCACTGCATATATGATCAGCTCAGTGGAAAACTGTCTTGCATGCCATCTGTCCCTTGGTGCTATCTCTTAGGTTTTGATAATGACCTTTCAAGACGTTTAGTCATCAGGGACCACTAATGGCTGGCTAAGACACTAATTAGCTGAACTTTTTTTCTTAATTTTTTATTAATCTGTAATATAATTGATATGCTTCCTACCAACTTTAGGACCATTAAGTTTTATTTGTGAATTATTCAATGTCTATAATAGAACTTCTGCCTGAGCTCAGAAGACAGCTGTTGCTAAGGCAGCCATAAGGCCATTCATAGTTTCTAATCCTCATCTTGGCTGTGGATCGCGGGCAGCAAGTATGTGCCCCTGTGAAGCCTGATGCTTTACACTCTCGCCTTTGTGCTCTGTTGGTGCCTTCATACGGACTTTCACAGGGCTCCTCTTTTCATCACACAGACATTTTCACCCTTAGCATCATCTTTGAGACTTCCCTGTGACATTTTCACCCAGCTACTTCTTCTTCATTCATCAGGATTCATTCTATTATTCATTTCAAATGGAATTCATACTCCTTTTACAAAATCAGGTATCCTCAGTTGTCTTACCTACCCTGAATAATTTTCTTATCCATCTTATCAAGTAGTATAATTAAAATAATTATTTTAAGTATTATTTAAGAAGTACTGGTATTCCTATAAATATGTGTTTTAATAATTCTATCAATAACATTGAAGTGTTTATCTCATAAGGTTACTGGGCAAAATGATTAATTTATATAGAATAGTTACATCTCTCTCAACCAGGCCCTTCTAATCCTTTTTAAAATACTTTTTTCTCTCCATCTATAATTTATTGGAATTTTATTTTCTTCTGATGATACTTAAGGAGTATTTCTTTGTCTTGTCTAAGTGAGATGTGAAAAAAAATCTTCAAGACTAGAAAAATATTTCAGATTCCTAACCAACTACAGACTAGTGTGAAAGAGAGGGTGTTTGAAGGAAAATGTTAGAGGGCCACTTCCTAATGGATTGTTTCTGGAATGAGGAAACCATATCCAATGGAGAATGATATTGTTGTGTACAATGACTAGTCAAAAACAAGTCAAAAATAAGAAAACTTTTACCTGAATATATCACAGATGCAATAAAAGAAAGTTATAAGACCTGAAGGAATCACTCAGCTCAGACGATTGAGATTCTAGGGCTACTAAGACCATGTCTGAGAACCACAGAAGTTGTCTTCACAAGAATACAGGATCTTTGAAACATAAACCAGGAGAGTTGAAGTACTACTTTTCTTCCAGCAGAATGGAGACTTAGAGACATCTGTAGAATGGGAGATACACCTACTAGAACTTTTTAGTATTCTTGTCTCCCATTAAGTTTTGTTTCAGGATAGTAGTGTCAAGAGTTAGTATGACATTTTTTTTTTTTTTTTTTGACACAGAGACTTCTTGTAGCTCCAACCTGCCCAGAACTCACTATGTAGACCAGGCTATTAATGATCTCACAGAGACTCAGCTGCCTCTGCCCCCAGAGTGCTGGAATTAATGGTGTGTACCACCATGCCCTGCTCAATAAATATTTTTAAAAATATATTTAATTGATTCTTGGAGAATTTCAATAAATATTTTTAGATAAATAGCTAGACCAGGGGCTGCAGAGTTGGCTCGATACCCACATGGTGGCTAACAACCATCTGTAACTCCAGTTCCAGGGGGAATTCAATACTCTTCTGACCTCCACAGACATTGCAGGACAGAGGTACACTTACATACATGCAGACAATACACATGAAATAAAAATAATAAATACAAATAAATATACCAGCTGTTTTAGTTAATACCCCATAATAATAATAATTTATATATTAAATCTGATTATATGCTACACACAGAAAATAGCATTTAAGACTAAGTATCTATCTTCTCTTACAATTCATTTTATTCTTAGAGGTGAAGAGGAATAAAAAGATTAGTTGAAGCTATTTAGAGGTGAACATTTTTATTCTAAATTCTTACTTTCTTGGAATTGAGTACAAATTCTAGTATGTTAGTTTGTAACCAAAGTCTGCTTACGTTGAAAATAATGTTATAAATTTTTGGCTGCGTTCACTAATTAATACAATGAAGACAGGCTAGAAAACACAGCTTGATAGAATTCAGTTTGGGTAGTAGGCAATGTCAGTGAGGAGTGTGTGGAATAAGATGCTATGTCTACTTATTTTTAGTTAACCTGTGGAATACCTCCAGTCGATCCCGAATTATTAGGGGTTTGACAGGCTTTATTATCCCACCACAGAATAAAAAGTATTTTTTTTAAATGTGAGTGTGTGGAATTGTATTGTTAGATAAATAAAATTAAAAATTCTAAGCAATCATTTAATAAACACCAGGTTTGTAGAATGGTGCACTAGATTATATATCAGGCTGAGGAGGAACAGATCATGAGGGCTCTTATTTATGGCCAGTAGACGTGAAGTTGATATATCCACTTGGGAGAAAAATGAAATTCACAGTACACTTGAATGTGTCTCTATCATAACACAAACAACTCCTTTCGTTAGTGCATATCCTATGCAAACTTGAAATATGGACCTGTGGGTCAGGATACTCGAACCAAGGAAATTCTGTGGCAATGGTAATATTAGAAAGATGCTGGCAAAGCCCCTATGAATCCAGCCAAGTTGAATGAGTACATGGATCTTCATTACATAGGAGACAGGAATCCTAATGAAGTTCGCCCACTCTGATGCTCACAATCTAGGTCTTACCTGTTGGGAAGATGAGTAAAAAGCTGCATTTAGTGAGTAGTTTATAAACCTGTCAGAATTAGATTCATAAATTGTGAAGATAATTATTCTACACTTATATAATTATTATAAGAAAGCATTCAAAACCGCATTCCCTATTGGCCACACCTAAATGATGGTTTAAAGAAACTACTACATCGTGACATTTGGCTTTAAACACATGCGTGCATACATACACACAGAGAAAAACACACACACACAAACATTTTCACTGAGAGAATTTTATTTCCAGACTAAACTTCATACTGCAGATGGTGAGTTTTAAAAAGTTTGCTACATGATTTACTTACAGTTTTGTGTGCATGTGTGTGTGTGTGTGTGTGTGAGAGAGAGAGAGAGAGAGAGAGAGAGAGAGAGAGGGAGGGAGAGAGTTGGTGTGCATGCACATGACACTGCACATATTAAAAGGACAAAGAAAATATATACAAGTAATAATTTTATATGTCTCAATGCTAAGAATCATACCCTGTGAGTTTCTTTTACTTTGCATATCCTGCTATTTTTCTTTATGTCCCAATCAGTTTTGGAATGACATAGCTCTTTTCATACATTAGAATATATATCAAGGATTGCATAGGGTTAACAATCCTTTATTGAAATTACTCAAAGTTGAATTTTCTGGTTCTGTCTTTTACACCTCTGGGGTCTTTGTTTTAAATAAACTAAGTTTAAGAAGTTTCCTTCTACCTTGAATACACTTAGCAGCAAAGCTGTTGCCAGCTGCTTATCACCAGGGCGCTGCAATGATGCATCCTGTGGCAGGGCTCTGTTCCCTTTACCTTTGTATCACATTTTCATCTCCTAACAACAATCTCTGTGTTTCACTTTTGAGCAAAGATGGCCACTTGAGATTTATATCCATTTGTTTCTGCAAGAAGAAATCTAAAAGATATGCCTATTATGGAGATACTTGAGTCCATTTGTATGTGCATAAAAATGGACCATTTTACCTATAAACATTTTAATAATAATACCAATGGAATAAAATCAAGTACAACCGAAAGCCCAGAGTGAATTAACCTTCACAAACAAGAAAATGTAAACTTTGAGTAAAGTCTCAGTTGTTCAGAAACATGTCTCCTCTGTGTGCCCAAGGTCGAGCATGCAGTGTCTTACAGGCTGCTATTCATTGAGATTTCTTTGAATGAATCAATGTATGAATGAATAAATAAAATTGGCAATTTATTGGTGGCAAAGGAAGCATATTTTCTAAGTCTTGACAAGAATTTGAAAGCCCTGATTATTATTCAGAAAATGTATGTGTTCTTAGGAATGACTATTGAGATAATCTCTTAGTTAAATATTTCATTTTAGAGTCATATTATAGTTTACAGAAGACAATCCTGAGCATTCCTCTAAATCACCCAGTTTCTCTGTTGTTAACATCTGACACAGGTGTGGTACATTTGTCACAAGAAATGAACCAATCATCGACGCAACATTATTGAAATTTGCATCTCATTAGTATACAGACTGTGTGAGCTAACACTCAGCCCACTACTCCCCTGGTTGATTCCCATTTCATTCTTCACAGCAAGTTCCACAAACCTTATTGAAAGACGGTAAAGAACTACAAACCTGTGAAGAATACAAACGTAGACCTATTTTGATGATCAGAACTGCACAATTAGTAAAATTAATAGTAACTGAAGTGGGTAGTGCATCTTTATAATTCACAATTATTGAGGAATGCTTATTAATTTTCATTCTAATGTAAGGGATAAAGTGGCAAGGCCTTCTGACGTTGAAGTTAAGGGGTCATGTTAGTTTCATAGCTAGAAAATATCCAAATCCAAAACTTTTGCTAATTATTTGATTTAAAAACACTCTTTGCAGACGGAATAACAGCAAGGCTCTTCTGAACATGACACAGCTATCACAACCATGAACACAAAACAGCTCTGCTTACCTTTACATGAATTACACCTGATCAAGCCAGCCAAAGTTCTGACTTAGATAGACATGATCTCCAGGCCCGACCCCCACACTGAGGAACTATTAGCAGGAGATGACTTCTGGGAAAAGGACAGTCATTCTTTTCTGAAGATGGGGCACTGGTAGGTTGCCCATGTTCCAGTGGATGTCACCACATCTGTATACATATGGGCAGCACTACCTGAACTTAGTCATTTTTTTTTAAAAAAAAAGGACATGGAGTTGGGAGGAGAAACATGTTTGGGGGGACATGGGCAGAGTGGAGGAGTTAAATAGAGAAATGAAAGTAGATACAATCATATTTCATTGTATGTGTGTATGAAATTCTCAAAAATAGAGAAAAAAGTAAAATCATTTTTCTCCCAAGGCTCGGGGATGTCTGCGGAAAAGAAGGCATAAAGGTTATAAGAGGCAGACGTGTAGGAAGACTACATAGAAACAGTATTTTCCAGACCGCAGTGCAGATGCACATATGAACTCACTGTAGTTTTGACAGCATGCACAGAGCCTGCTCAAGCTCAGGCCAGACAAAATCTGACCATGGAGCTGGGGAAGGTCATGAATTTCCACCCCCAACCAAGGAGATATTGGCATATGATAACTGCTAGGAGAGGAAGATTCAGTTTTACTTAAGGGTGTGGTCCCTGTTAGATTGGCCATCCTCCAGGGCTGGTACCGTTCTCAAGGATATTTAGGTAACACAAATTGGATTTGATGAAGATAAAAGAAAAAGAACACAAAGGTGGATGGGTTAGGAGGTGCGGATGGATCTGGGGGGAGTTGGGAGAAGGAGGAATTTGATCCATCATAAAGGCAGGGGCAAGGCATTTGGAAGACAAGCCAGTTTGCAATGCATCTTGAGAAACCAAGACCCTCAAAACAGTGATTTTATACATACATATATATATATATATATATACAGTGATACATGTCCAATCCAAAGTTCATTGATTTGCTTACATCATAAGAGACTCCTTTGGTTTCATCATTCTTTCAGTCTTTCCTTTTTTGTAAATTTCATCACAAAAAGATTTATATTGTTTTCTAATATCCTAACAATACTCTGCTTCATTCTGTCTGATAATTACCTCTTGCCTATCAGGATTGCTTGTTCAAAACTGAAGAAAGGAAGTGTATTCGGATCAAAGTATTTTATTGGTGTATATTCTTTGTACATAGCGATGGGTTTCATAAGGAGATTTTCATAATGTACTTGGACTATGATCCCTACACTGTCCTCTTACCCTCTTTCTTGTCCTCTCCCTGCCCCTCCTCTTAGTTTTCCTTCATCCTCCTAGGGAGTTTCACTTCTATTTCAAGGCAAATATGCATATGTGATTTTAAGTATGGCATGTTTCCTCTCATTTATGGATCCCAGAGTTTATATAAATCTATGTCAAAGTACTTTGAAGACATACCTGAGGACATGAAGATGAACTAGGACAGATAAAGAGTGAATGAGCTTAACTAACTGAAAGTGCAAAGGGTTAGTACACAGGCACAGGCTGAACATCCACAAACTAGGGTTGGGGTGCCTTGAGATAGAGGTCAGTGGTGCAGTGCTTGTCCAGCATGTGCCAGGCCCTAAGGAGTTTCATTCATCTTAAATGACTTCCCAGCATACCTGTGATGCCTCTACCTAAAGATGGCCTTCATAATTTTGCTAGTACATTCCAGAGTAAAAAGCAGTATTAAATAACAGCATAAAATGAATTTTAACCTCTCCTTTTATATTTTATATAATTTTTAAAAAATAAGTAGAAATCCCATATGATTCTTATCACACACTCCTTATAAAACAGGATGAGAAAAATCAAAAACCTATTGTGATACAGGGAATCTTGGAAAGACTTTCAAGGCTACATTTGTATAAAGTTTTCTCTATTACACAATCACAGTAAAGGAATTACATTAAAATTTTAAATGTGTTTCAATATGGAAACTTATTTATACTTACAAAGTATGTGAAGACCAGCATGCTTACTTGTAAATAATGTATGCATTTATATAGTTTCACTGTGAGAATACATTATTCATAGTGAGTTGTAAAGGGGACCACGTAAGAGGGGCATGGAAGCCAAGGAGATTTTTAAGTGTTTCCTTGAGTGTGTAGTGTGCTCCTAAAAACCATTATTATAGTGATATGGAACAAGCCAACAGTCTCTTGTGAGTTTCTGTGTCCCATTCAAGGATTTCTTTAGCCTCCTATCTATATGCTGATGCTTGTTACAATGACTGAATGGAACCTCTTTAGCATTCTGCCTCCAAAGCAGCTCTAAGAATGGCAAGCAAAATTGGCCTCAAGTTTTTTTCAGCTTTAGCCATCAGAAAGACTGTTTCCTTAATCCTTGATTTACTGCTCACCTTTTCATATATTTTGACCTGTGGGTCTCTGGAGGCCTTCAACTTCTACACTTGTATTCTTGAAACACAGAGCCTATGTGGAGAGAGCATTCAAATTATAGGCTTTGCCAATCGGCAGACATATGGAAAAAACCTTCTTGGACCCCAGGCGTAGGTAACCACCTTGAGGGCAATATCAAATGGAACCCCAGGGACCCTCACAGGAGAAGAATCCAGTCAAGCCCAACCTACTGAACATGAGACATGAGTTTTTAATTCTATTTTACTCCATACATCTGGAAAGGAATGGTTGTTATGCAGTAACAGGTAACTGATAGTTTATGTAAATTACCTAAACACCATCACAAAGATAATTGCCATCAAAATCCCTCAATGTTTAGTTTAGCTAAATATTAATATGGCATCTAAGAAAAGATTTAGGTTGAAACATTTTTAAAGTGTTAAAGAACATGAAAAACTATTTTTATCAAGTAAAATGTATAAATTATAAAACTGAAACACAAAATATGCTATTCATTTCTGAGACCAAGAACTGACAACTAAACAGCCCTCTGAGTCCCAGACAATGATATATATCATCTATCTGTCTACCCATGCCTTAATCTATGACTATCTCAATCTCCCTCTTTCCCTAGGAAGGTTTCACTAGGAAAAGAAAAACATTTTGTCACTTGGTTTTCATCTCAGGGGCTGATCCATGCAGGTATCAAGTTATTCTCATGATCAATTTCAACCCATTTTGTAAGTCTTGTCTTTCTGTCTATATATGGTAAAATTCTGGAGCTACAAAATGTGAACTGATTCTTGGATTCTGAGTCATTCTTTTACCCAAGAAACCCTTTTCAAGCCATGTAGTTGGACCTTCACACGTGACGCTGTGAATATTGTCTTCAAGTTGTTTTTATGCCTTCCACAGTTTGAGAGGAGATTTAACCTTCACTGTACCAATCAAAGAGCATTAGGTATTATCAAGTATCTGCTTACACCTTCGAGATGCAGGAGGGATTTTTTTCTTTCTATTCATAGTGTGGAAGAATAAGCCATGTTATTTATTCAAAAATGTTTTATTAGAATATTTCATTTATATTTTTATTCTATTTTATGTGTGAGTGTATTGGCTGCATGTACGTAAGTGTATCCATGTCATGCAATGCCTATGGAGGACAGAAGGAGGCATCAGATTCCCTGGATTGGAGTTATGAATCATTGTTAGCTGCCATGTGAGTGCTGGAAATCGAACTCAGTTCCTCTGCACGAAAAAGTGGGGTCCTTTAACCCCTTTTTTCCCCCCCCACCCCCCCCCCCCAAAAAAAAAAAAAAAAAAAAAACTTCTGAAGACAAGAAAAAAATCAATTTTTCATATGGACACAATTTGGTGATCTAATCAAATATAAAGAAAGATATCAAACTCCCTTCACTAAACTATCATTTACATTTGACCTGTTCCACAGCAAATACATGGATTTTGTTGTGTATCAATTTATATATTTGAGAGATTTTATTCAAGGAAAAAAGTAAAATTATTAATCAAAAGCAAGCTTGCCTATTTAGGATGGAAAAATGTCACCCACTAATCCGCATATAAGTCTCATATTCATAGACACCTCCCATCAGAAGTCCTCACATATTTAGTGATCTGAAA
>NW_008342276.1:7250571-7257850 GCF_000622305.1 Nannospalax galili | reverse complement strand
AAAAAACCCCAGTGCATAAGACCCTAAACACATTTGGTCTCCGCATGTGGAGTATGAGAATAGTTGAATTCCTGTTAAAAATTTTACAACTGTATAGTGTGGGTGTTTGTATGCGAGTTCCGTGTAAATAATATTCGGAGTTACAAAAGTAATCATTATGAAGTTCTCTGTACGATGCACTGTATTATACAAGCTTATTTAACCACATTCGGTGTAGTTGTTTTGATTATGTTATCAGAATTAACTACTGAACAAATAAGTTTCTCTTTTATTTTATCACATGAGCAATTTAAGTTTCTATGTTAGTCAGAGAAATCAGTATTACAGAAATGTTCAAAGGAAATATTTATCTTCATAAAAGTTCAATTGAAAAACTCATGCCTAACATTGAAAACCTTTTTCTATTAAACAAACACAATGACAAAATTAAATAACAATTGTATAAACTGGGAATATTTGCAACTTACATCTCAATATTCTGTTATCCTAAGTTTTAACTGATTTTTTTTTAAAATAATAGATGAAATTCAGACCCCAAATTAAATGGAAAAGGATATGATTGGAAATACAATGAAATGCAACAAATTAATATCCCAGGAATAATTTGCATTAAACATCATAGAGCAACAATGGGCAATCTACCCCTTCTGAGCAGAAGTAATTTGTTCAGTTTAGTGAAATCTCTCTTTCACTATGGGAGGGGCTTGTGGTTGGCTTTTAATTGTTGCAGTATTGTAGAGGTGATAGAATATTATTCTCATGCTTAAGCTACTCCATCTTATCAGCCAAAAGCCTCTAGAGAATCTCTTGACCAGCACAACATATTAAAGAGCCATGCTGGAAAACTGTATATGTTAACTATGGACAGCCTCTAGCAATTGAAGACATCCTTCTGCTGACAGCTAGCGATGTCAGGACTCAAATGAGTAAAAAGGGATGTGAGCTTGGAGACAGATTCTTTTCCAGTCAGTCCTGCAGATGAGAACACAGCCCAATTGACACCTGATTATAGCCTTTCAAAACCCCAGATCCACTGTGCTCAGATTCCTGTACTATGAAAACTATAGTATGATAATTGTGTATTGTTTTAAATTTGTAAATTTATGTTAATTGGTTATACAGAAATAGATAACTAGCATTATTATTTGTTATTAAAGTAAATGCATTTGTTGTGTGGACAGGTCAGATCTTCAATAATAATGATCAAAATTATAATAATAATAATGTTGAACTTTTAGCAGGTAATTTTTAAATTCATAGTTTCCAGTTTAATATTAACTGTGTTTTGGCTTTGCATGATGGCTTGGCAGCTCAGATTCACTTTATAGGACTATCCTTCAATAATAGATTTGAGTACCTTTGTTTTCAATGCCAAAACTCCTGAGTTCTGTGTAATATTTCTATGGGTATAGTCTGTGAACCAAACTGTCTTTCCTTTATTGCCACAGATCTCATGCCAAAAGGCAATATTTCACAAATCCCCGAAAAGCTTTGATTGTTCTTAATTACAATGAATTCTAAATATAATTTCCAGCAGCAACAGCCCTGCCAAGAAATCATTGAAAATCTAGAAGTGGCTTTGAAGACAAAGCCCATGGATGGACAATGGTGTCCTTCAGCAGTTGCTAGAGCACTTTTTCTTGTATTATATCTGAAGGGCATTCTTTCACATTCAAGGTCTGTTCATCTTTCAGAGTGACATTAACATACCTTTGTGATACCTTTTCCTAGTTGTAAAGTTCTGAGTTTTCTCAGAGGTTAAAAGAATAGCTTCAATAAAATGATCTTTTTACACTTACTGGGAATCTTCAAAGACTTAAATATGCAGGAAGGAAGAAAAAATGAGCATGTTGAAAATCAAGAATTCATAAAACTCCTAATTTGACTCTAGAGTGTCATCCAAATGCTCATGAGCCAAAAATTTGGTTCCAGGTAGTGGCACTATTTGGGAGTGGTAGAAAAGTTAGAAATTGGGGCCTAGGTGGAGGAAGCAGGTCCCTGAGAGTTTGCCTTGTAAATGGTAGAGCTTTTCTAAGGCCCTTGTTTATTCTCTCTCTCTCTCTCTCTCTCTCTCTCTCTCTCTCTCTCTCTCTCCCTTCTTCCCTCCCTTCCCTGCCATGTAAAAAGCTTTTCTCCATCACACCCTACACCAAAATGCGATGCCTTGATAGAGGTACAGATGCAAGAAGAGAAGAGACCCTGGGCTGTGACTTCTGAAACCATGTATTGCAAAAAGCATTTCCTCCTTCAAACCAGTTTTCTTAGATACTTAATGAAAAAAATGGAAACCTGTCACAGAAATTGGTGGTAGCAGAGTTGATTTGCTTTTCTAGGTATATGGTACAGAAGGATTTGAAAATAGTTTATGGGAGGAATTTGAAAAATTTTGAGAAATAGGTGGGAGAAAGCTTCAAATGAGTTGAGCTTAATGTGAAATTACTTGTGGGGGCTCAGAATGCTGATGGTGGTGTGCAGAATAATCACTTTTTTTTGTTAGGTTCCAGCTGTAAATAAAGATCGTGCTGGGAGCTAGAATAAAGGCCGTTTGTGTTACAGTCTGACAAAGATCCTAAACACATTCTATCTGTCTGTGTCTTCAGTCTGCTTAAGGCTGAGTTGAAAGTGCAGGAATACTTTGTCTTGAAGGTAAATTATTTCAAGAAAACTCAGGTAGCACAACATTCAGACTGTGATGTGGGGATAGCCAGCTGTTTTTACTCAGATGAACAGTGAGAATCAGGAACAACAACCAGAGTGAAAAGGCTTGACAGGCTTGCAGTTTTGTGAGAGAAGAATGTCCTTATAGTGTATAAAAGATAATGACAGAATACCCTTATTAGTCAGCTTTCTCCTGTTGTGACAAACACACTTTAAGGAGGAAAGATCTATTTTGGTTCGTGGTTTTAGAGGTTCCAACCATCGCCACCTGGTTCCATTGTTTTAGGACCTGTGGGGAGTTAGTGCACCTGAGTGGAGAGGCGTGGCAGAAGAAAGCTGCTCCTGTAATGGGAACTAAGGATGGAGAGCAGGGTGTGCAAATGGTCAGGGATAAGACACGCCCTTTAAGGGTATGCCCCAGTTGGCCTACTTCCTTAAACAAAACCCTGACTTCTTTGTTTTGACCATTTTCCAATAGTGATATCACTTGAGGAATAAGCCTTCAATGCATGAGCCTTTGGGGGGACATTGAAAATCTTAACTATAACATCCTGCCCATGGACCCCAAAGGCCCATGCCTATTTCACTCCATCTCTGAGTCCCCGAAGTCCCAATAATTCCAGGCATTTTTAAAACTCGAAGTTCTCAAAAGATGAAATACAAATGGCAAATAAACATTTTAAAAAATATTCCATTAGAAAAGTGTGACCTAAAAGTACACTGAGATGCCTACTCATTCCACTGAGAACAGCAGTCACTGAAAGCAAGTAACAAAGCTGCTGGTGAGGATACAGACAAAAAGGAACCTGGAACGATGATGGTGGAAGTGAAAACTAGTCCAACCGCCACAGAAATCTATGAAGATTGCTCAACACAATAAAAGTAGATCTACTATATGACCCTATTATACCTCTCCTGGCTGTATATCTGGTGGACTCCATGAAATCATACCACGGAGATACTTCTACATTGATGTTTATATCTGCAGTACTCATGATAGCTCATAGAAACACACTAGATCAGGATGTTGTAGAGAAAGTTGCTATGACACGGAAACAGAAAGCACTGTCATTCCGTGAATGGTCCTTAAACCTCCCCTTACAATCAAAATGTGATAAGTTATCAAATAGCAAGAGTGTATCAAATAAATGTCCACTTAGTCACAAAATTGATGATAGATAGCTGCAAGAAAGGGGTGGTAGTATTGTCAATTGTGAGGGAAATTATTATGGCATATGAGCAAATTTACAAAGTACTGCTTTTGGGTGATCAATGATATTCATGTGTATGAACTCCCCTTACAATCAAAATGTGATAAGTTATCAAATAGCAAGAGTGTATCAAATAAATGTCCACTTAGTCACAAAATTGATGATAGATAGCTGCAAGAAAGGGGTGGTAGTATTGTCAATTGTGAGGGAAATTATTATGGCATATGAGCAAATTTACAAAGTACTGCTTTTGGGTGATCAATGATATTCATGTGTATGAACTCAACTATATCTATATCTATATCTATATCTATATATATATATATATATATCTCACAAATAAACAAGTTTAGCAAGATGGAAATATGTTGGATTTTTTCTTTTTTTCTTTTTTTTTTTTTTTTTTTAAATTTTCGAGGGATTCATGTAGACTAGGTTGGCCTAGAACTTACTCCATAGTTTAAGGCTGGCTTTGCACTTCTGATTTTGCCTCTGGCCTCCAAGAGCTGAGATCACAGGTGTGCACCAGCATACCTGGCTCCTTGTCTCACTTTTAATGAACAAAGTATATATTTCTAGTAGAAAAATACATTTCTCTATACCATCAACCAAATTAATTCCAAAGTCACGCTCTAGCTTCAGGAGAGGCTGGGAAAGGAAACAGCTGCATTTTCAGCTTTATATGGACTGAAGGTTTTTTTCAGAAAAGAGGTAGAGGATGACTGCCACGTGATTAATCAGTGCTCCCCACTGCAAAGTACAGTGATTGTACAATAAAATTAAGGAAATAAAATGGATCTAGTGGTAGAATACACCTTGCTGAGAGAGAGAAACAGTGTTTGCTAGTCTCTATTTCTATTTTGTGTTGGTTGTCAAGGATCTCAATTTAATTCTATAGGAGTCTTGAGCCTTCCTAGAAGGAAGGAGAGATTCAGACTTGAGTTTCTGCCAACGCTAAACTCAAAATTCATTGTACTAGATTAGATTAGCAAAGGAAGCCCAGGAAAGTAAAATCATTAGGAACTGTGGGACAGCATTATATCCATATACCTTATGCCAAATTCAGTGCTTTCCCACTAAGCATGTGTGTCTTCTAAGTGTGTTTTAAATGGTAGTTTTAAATTCTTTAAGGTAGATGCCTGCTGTGTTTGTCGAATATATTGCATGAGTACTAGGATGTGCTGGATAAATACTTCTTTAAGAAGGAAAGGAAATGAGGGAAGGAAAGAATTAGAAAACTTTAAGAAAATAGTTTGAAAAATTATTTTCAGCAAAAATAGGTATAAGAATTGAGACTGAAATAGCACCGTTCAACATTTTCTCACATAGGTTTGATGTCAGACTCTTTCCTTTTTCTTATGGGTCTTTGGGAGGAGGCTGAGGGAAGGCTGGTGATTGTATTTGATTACGTTCAAAGAAAGTTACAGAATACTCAGCAGATGTCAGGCTTAGAGCTGGGAATCCTGTAACAAATGCCACTCCACTATCTCGCCTTCCATATTATTGCACCAAAGCAGGACCCAGAAAATACCCAGGAGACACATTGGCTCGGGCTGAGTGAGAAAAGATAACAAATCTTAAGGAAACATGTTGCTTATTATTCCTCATAATGAGAACTGCCAGAGTGTACATTGAGCAGGCCTCTGGCTGATATGGGGACACAAAGGATCTTAATGCATCCCACACCAGGATGTCGTTTGTGATCTGGAGCCACAAAAGAGATGGAAGCCTTGGAAAGTAAACCTTGTTTCTTCATACTGTATTTTCCAGAAAGGACAAATAACCACACTGTTTGCTCTCTCCCACCCCATAGGCATTCAAAGGAAGCTTGTTGACTGCAATTAGGATGCCCCAGCTTTAAAAGCCAACTAGCTCAGCCGGCAGCAGGACTCCATCATGGGTGATGTGATTCAGGCATGTTTCAAATTTACCACGGAGGCAGCCTCACTGAAGGAGATGACAAGGAAGGAAACCTAACGACTTAAAATTCATGGCACCTTCCAGGGGGTCTCCAGTGGTGCCTCCCAGGCAGAATAGGCTGGTTTGCATTTTCTAAGAAGAAAAGTGATCCCATTCCTATCAAATTGGCCCACCTAAGAGTTCGCCTGTACATATTTCTGTATCCAAGAGAAATTTACTTCAGCTCGCCAGCCAATGTGTTTAGGCCCTAAATATAAGTTACAGAGAGTAAAGCCCAGAGAGTTGAAGGAGAGTAAAAGGAAGAGTAGAGTGTGTCCAGGAAAGTCTGAACTTCCTCCCACTGTAGAGCAACACCTTGGGTAAATCTCCCAGTGGACGGAAAGTTAAATTGAACTTAGTTGGTCAAGTGGTACCACACACATTTGACACCCACTAATGTCTTTCCTTCTTTATTTTCCTTCTCCCTTCCTTACATTGATTACTGAGAATGAATTCCAATTATTCCAATTAAATTACTTCAGTCAAAATCCTCATCTCAGGTTCCATGAGTGGATATCCAGTTCAAGAAGATGGACAGCTGACCTCATGCTATCTCACCAGATTCCCATTGCGCACCTTGGTGGGTTCCCTACATTTCCACATTCCCTGTAGGATGTCATCTGTGAGTCTTCATTTGACTTCCAGGCTTAAGGATAATTTATCAAACACCAGTTACAGTTTATAGTTTTACTTCTTAAGGCTTCCTTCAACCTAAAATCCTCACTTAGCAGATGTATATTTTTCTTATAGTCTTTCTTTACATGATTTTTCGCTTCATGAAGCTTTTCATGGTTGTAATAGTAAAAAGGGGTCCCCCCCTCACTAAAGCCCACAATCTTTAAATCTATTAAAACGGTTTGCAGCTTTCACCAATAGACTGTGAGCAATTTCAGAGTTAGCATTGCTTTTCTTTCTTTTGTGCTTTGGATTCCTAGGAGAGTGCCTCTTACTTAACAGATGACCAGTCCAACTGTGTTGCCCCAGCTAATAAAGTGAAATATTTGTGCTCTATTTTCAAGGACAGGTATCTAATGACTTTTCTACTTTCTTCTCCAAGTTTCGGCAAAAAGAAAATAATACCAATTTCCTTCCTATATTATCTGAAGAACGAATAATGTGAAAGATAACATGTTACAATTTATAATACAGAGTGCTTTGTTGAAACTTTAGCTTATGTCATATTTTTAGCAAGCATTTTAAGTATAATATACTCTGTGCTTGTAAGCAACACAGAGAAGGAGGTGATGGCTAAGAAAAGAGGCTGGGAAAAGTGGTCTCTGGAAATGGCAGGAAGATTGGAAACAAAATCTAAATTTGCTACTTTGTTTCTCTGGAGGCCTTACTCAAGTCTCTTAATATTTCTGTTTCTGTGTTTAAAAAGGAAGATAATATTCAGTATATCCTCAGATTGTTGATGAGATACCATATGAAAGTGCACTTTGTAAAGTATA
>NW_008342276.1:7233008-7250499 GCF_000622305.1 Nannospalax galili | reverse complement strand
TTACTATTTTATGTAAGATGAGCTTTTAGGAGGTAAAATGAGCACCACTAAAGGTAGCCTAAAGATCTGGAATTGATGCGGGTTTTTAAATTAGGGCAGAGGGTCTAAAGAGATCGCTCATAAAAGCATTGACAGCTCTTCCAGAGGACGCAGGTTGGGATTATAGCATCCACATGGTAGCTAACTCCAGTCCCAGGGAATCAAAAACCCTCTTCTGGCCTCTGAAGCCTTTGTAGAACATCAGTATACATATGCAGGCTCTCATACGTATAAGTAAAAAATAAATAAAAATTTTAATTGGGGTAATAATTTTTTCATTAGATTTTATCCTGGGGACTAGAGAGATGGCTCAGCACTTAAGAGCACTGGCTGCTCTTGCAGAAGACCTGGGTTTGATTCCCATCACTCACATGGTGGCTAATAACGGTCCGTAATTCCGGATCTTCTGTCCTCTGCAAGCACTGCATAACATTGGTGTACTTACATACATGCAGACATAACACTCATATAAGTAAAATATAAATAAAGAATAAATAAATAAATAAACAAATACTTTAAAAAGAACCTATTCTGGTAATAAAGAAACCTAGAGAGGTGAGAACTTCTATTGCCCACAGGTTTTCAGAATTTGGACAGCAAAATATAAATGCTATGCACTTAGATATACAAAATAATATAAGGTATACTTTTTTAAATGTGAAGGACGACAGTGCTATGATGAAGATAAAACAGAAGTTTCTTTTGTTCTAATGAAAATTGATTCTAATGCTGATACTTGATATCTTCCTCACCCTCACAGAATAATGCAAGTGGTTTCCCAGGGTGTTGCAAAATTTAATGCTTCTGGTTGTGATTATTTCCAGGAAGATGAATTGTTCCTGCAAGAGTGTTTGCCAGTGGCACTCATGGCATGTGGATTGTGCAACCCCACACGCTGACCAGAGTGAAATATCTGTCTGAATATTCATCAGTTAGGATTTATAGGGTCTTGTGTGTCATTTGTCTGTTCAAGGTCCAGCAATGAAATAGAATGAGGTAAACAAAAACTCTGGGAGAGTTGAGTTCAGGAAAGACAACAGCCTTAGGTGTTAGGAGGAAGTCCATTCCATCCAATATAACCTCAGACTCAAAAGGCACAACAGCATGGTACTCAGAGAATATTCATTAGGAGATAAAGGTTAGGGGACAAGTCTACACAGGGTTACTAAGGGTGTGGCAATCTAGTGCAAGAGATAGGAATCTAAGCAGCTGGTAGGTATTAAAAGGAATCTGTGATTGGGCAAAACTGCCTCAGGAATTAGGCAAAGAGCCAGATTAGAACTTTGGTTCCAAGTAACTGGTTTGAAAAACCACAAATCTAGATCCTAGTTTCAGAGGTCCGAGATCCTGTTTTGATTTGGCTCTGAATGGTGCGTCTAAAAGGTTAATATGTTAAAAGCATGGTCCACATCTGGTGAATCCAGCCACTGAGACGTTATTGAATTGTGGAACCCTCCTCCTTGGCCCCCTCTCCTGGACTCCCTAGACCCCTGCCCCTATTTAGGACTAACTGCTCTTTTTGCTTCTGTAAATCGCTTGGCTTGAGGGAACCAGAGGGACAAACTGCACTGTCTCCATTTTGACTGATTCCCCCATTTTTGTGATGTCTCATGGTCATAGACTAGGCAAGCCCAGGCATGTCCACGGGGCCTGGGCAGGTTTGAGGCTTAATAAGGAATAAATAGGGTCCTCTAGCCCTGAAGATAACAGTCAGCACATTTCCACAGCCCTGAGGGCAGCACCGGCCAGTGAGAGGCCTCCAAGACTGTAAACAATCAATTCAAAAGTATGTTGGCATGTGCGCGCGCACACGGGCTCTTTGGACCAATCAAAATATAGCTCTGTCATCCCCCTCCTCCCTTTGTCTGAAACCTATGAAAAGCTCCCTCCCCCTGCAATTGGGGCCCTCAGACAAACCTACCATATTAGTTTGGTCTGAGTGTCCGAGCTTAAGCCCGAATAAAGACTCTTTGTTCTTGCATGCTCTCTGGACTCTGTGGTAATTATTGGGGATCCGTTCTCTGGGCACAACAGAATCATGAGGAATCTGAGTTCATCAGTGAATTAATCCACTTATTGATTTATAATATGATGGCATTATTGTGTGGTGAAGGGATGTAAATCCTATTTGGAAGAAGCTGCTCATTGGGGGCACACCTTTGAAGGGAGCATTGGAACTTGGATTTCTCCCTCTTCCTCTCTCTCCTTCCAGGCCACCTGAAGTGAGCATCTTTGCTCTATTATACCCACAAGGCACAATTCACTGTCTCCCAGGGGTCCAAGAAACAATGGAGCCACCCAGCTGGCATAGATCAAAACCAGAAACCATGAGTCAAAATAATTTTTTCTCCTTTAGTTGCTTTTCTCGGTTATTTGTTACAACAATAAAAAGCTAACATAATGAACAAAACTAATTATAAGAAATAAAATAAAGAATATGACTACTAAATAGGAAGCAAAAATGTGAACCATGTATAAGAATTAAGGAAGAGCTAAGTCCCAGGGTACAGATTTTATGCCTTGTACCTTGAACTACAAACACCTCTAAGGATGGAAACCAAGGTAGGTACATTAAGCTAGAGTTGTTCCAGTTTAGAAAAGTAGTGGTGTTCTAGCAGATAAGCAAAGACTACATTGCACATATTAAAACATGAAAATAATAAAATAACAGCTGCCTATTGATGGCTAGGAAGACATCCTACAGTAGAGCATTTTCCGTACTTCATTATCTACAGAATCTCTTTTGAGAAATCTGGTCTTTAGTGTTCTGCAACTTCTTTTCAGAGAAATGGGTTTTGTTTTTGTTTTTGTTTTTGTTTTTGTTTTTTTTTTATTTGGTTTTTCTCTAAAGCTTGGGATCAGATCTCTATCAGGGATTCCGCCTTCAAAGCTACAGTGATGACTTACTCAAGTTTCACAGTGGAAATTATCCTTTCCCCAATCCAACTGCATTCCAGCTGGCAAAGAGCGCTGGCTGTCTCAAAACCCAAACATCTGGAAGAAGGTTTGAGTTGGCGATCTCCCTGCCTCTTACTTCTTGAAACCTTTCTTAGACAGAAGGTTGGAAAATATGTTTTTCACTGTACGAGACCAATACATGTATACATTTCCCAACCAAATCTCTAAACAGACTAAATATAGAAACCATAAAAATACTTTAGTATTAATTGGCTTAAAATTATTAGTAAACTTCAATGTTATGACCAATGGAATGAGAGAAATGTTGCTTGTAAAATATATATTTTACTCTATGAAGAGTGAAGTGACCATTTATTTGTGATCAACTGTGAATTGTTCAGTAATTAGATAGTTCAGCTATGTAAGCAGTAATCTAAATGAAGATCCAGAATTTTAAGGAGAAAATAAGTTTTCATGGTCACATTTACCCATGACCTTAATTCTTAAAGAATTCTTTCTAGGGTTTTATAAAATACATCTTCAAGAGAACTCTCAGTTTGAGTATCTAGTCTAATTGCTTACTTTGTCAACAGTCTCTTTATACTTCTGGGCCCTTGGTTTGTCCTTTCATCTCCAAGATGTGGGTAGTATTCATACTTAAGCTTGGTGTGATGATTTCAATATATAATGTGTATGAAGACATAATCTGTGACTAGGTACCCCTTACATTGCTGTTACTGTAATTTTTTCACTTTCAGCTACAAAGAAGAAAGCAAATTGGCACTGCAAGTCTGCTAGAGGCATTGTCTGAGAGGACCTGGCTTCATGATGCCCAATCTGTCATAATCAGTGAAAGGTCTCAGAAGGTTGTGACATCAGGAAGAATAAAATCTGTTCTGGATACATCTAGGTCTCAGTGTGGAAAGATCTATCTCCTTCTTTAAGAACAACCATATAAATATTCAGCAAGGATTAGCTCAAGGTCTCATCTGACATCAATCCTTTGTTCCATGTTCCTGCTGATGTTCCCAAACCTGTTTGCCTGTTTCCCTGTGAAAATAGATTTGATAATATCCCCTACCTTTTGAAATTCTTTGTCTTATTCCAGTCACTCTGAGAGTACATTCTTGAAAGACTAGAAGGTAAATGATCATTTATTTCATCTTGGATTCTCATGTAATTAAATTTCATGATCAACTATGATAATTTTCTAAAAAATCAAAGCCACTCACAAGGCAAATTTATATCCCTAAACAACTGGGGAAATATTTTAACCGATAAGACATTAAGGACTAAAAAAATATTCTATACATTTATTAACCTTTCCATATCAGTTCTTAAAAGGTTAAAATATTCTTTGTCATAAACTGGCTGAAACTCTACGTTCCTTGATTCATTCAAAAATTATTTCAGCGCATAACTAATGAGATTTGGGCACTGTGCTGCTGTTTTCTTTTAACGAATAATGAGTATGGAAAACTCCCACAACCTGCCCTCATGAAGCTTAGAATTTAATTAAGTAGCCCAAGTTTAAGAAATAACACTGAGAAGTATTTTTTTATTTTTTATTTTTATCTAAAGCCAAGAAGTCAAGAAGTCACAGGCAAGGAGTATTTTTCTGGGAGAGATTACATTTCTTTATAGAAACTTCTCATTGACTCTTCTTTGTATGAAAAGGTACATCTTCAAATCAGCCATGATTGAAAGGTTTTTACAACTGGTTCTATATTAGAATAACATAGGTATGGTATTAAAACAAAACAGCATCAGGAGAAAACTGTTACTAGAGAGCCATTCCAGAATGTCAGATATTATTGACTTGGTAGAAAGCAAACACTGGGAGGTTTTTCAAGCTTGTGGATATGTCTAATTTAGGAGCTATGATAAGGAAATGCTGGGCAAAGAGAGAAAGGAAACAGGAGAGGAAAATAAAGAGTTAATGACTGTAATGTTTAAATATTGATTGTCAGTGTGGCTGTATCTCCTACAAAACAATCCTCTGGTAATACCTTTGAAGGATTATTGAGACTTGGCTGACCTCTGGTTATCAGTATATTTGGAATATGATAATTGAAATGGAAAGGTACACCTCAGCTATGAACAGCACCATTCCTTGGGTGGAAATACTGAACTGAATAAAATGGAACACTAGTGTTCATAACTCTGCTTCCTGACTATGGATAACAATGTGACCAGCTGCCTCAAGCTCCTATTGCTGTGGTTCCCTTGACATCATGAATGACACCCTCAAACTGTGAGCCCAAATAAACTGTTCTCCCTTAAGTTGCAGAGTATATGTTCACAGCAAGATATATTATCTTCTTGAAGTCAGGGTATGCTATCACAGCAACAGCAAAGATAACTTATCCAATGGCATTAATATCAATAGACAGAAAAGAGAGGAGGTAGGTTGACAGCTAAGAGTGTATTTATCACAGAAGAACCCAGATGTGATTTACTGTGCTCCAACAGGCAAAAGTTCCAACCCCCACTACTCCCACTAGCTCTACCCCCAATTCAGCAAATTTGAGATACACCAACACGTATGCTATTCCAGGACAAAACAGAATTCACATCCTAAGAGTAGCAAAGGAGTACAAAGATGAGACAGAAGGCACAGGGAGTGAGATGTATGGATTACTTGCACGAAACTATAGTATGTTATATCAATAGCGATTTGATGCAGGGAAGGAATGATGATGAAAAATTGTTGTTGACCTACAAAAAATAAATATTGTTCACATCCATGTGTGAAGTAAAAGATATATTTATCTGAATTTAGATATTCTAGAAACTCATGTCTCAATGATTTTAATCAATTTGGGCCGTTCTAAGGAATTGAATCTTCTTTGCTTATGAATAATTAGTTCTAGTATACTGAAATGAGGGCTGGGATAAGAAAAATCCTAGGAGTTCATGTAGAAGGGTGATGTCAGAAGTGCTTTGTTGAAAACCAAAATGTGAGCCTAGCTTGGGCAGAAATTCATTAGTGGTGTGTATGTGTGTGTTTGTGTGTGTGTGTGTGTGTGTGTGTGAGAGAGAGAGAGAGAGAGAGAGAGAGAGAGCATGTGCACATACTCATATGTATCAATGGACTAAATACATCCAACAATGGCTCTCAAGAGAGGGAACAATAATTTGGTGAGACAGAAATTAGGCAGAGCCAGGCCATATATGGGGTAGAGAATCTGGTAGAGACTAGAATCATGGAGATAATGAAAATTAACGAGAGAGTGAAGATTAAGGAAGAGCAGACACGGAAAAGGAGGACATGATAGAAAGGTTGAAGATAGGTGACTGTAACACCTCAGCTCAAAACCAAACACAGCAACAGTTCATGCAAATCATGACTGTGCTAAAACGTGGCACCTTGATATCTCACGATTTCGTACATGTGAGTCCAGAGATAGTCTAGTCATTTATGAAAATCTGTTATAAGAATATGCATCTAGATGCACCAGTTGAATTTTAGCTGTGTCCCTTAGGGCTGGACACCTCACAGATACTTATTCTCTGTGTTTGACCAACTGTGGAACTAAGGAACACAGTGAAACTGGAGGCAGAAAGAATATTAATGCAGTTCTCAAATCTCACCAATGAACTTCCTCTTGCAACAAATGGCAATTAACCCAGAAATCCATAACTGGCCAAAATGTAGAAATAAAAGATTGTAGAATACTTATCCCTGAATAAAACACATATCAAATCTCTGGCATTTAAGGCTCAGGGATCATTGCTGAAGAGGGGGCAGAAAAATTGTAAGACCCAAAGGTGGTTGATGACTATAAGGAAACAGGGTTTTCCAGATAGCTAGGAAGTTGAACTTACAACAATGGTAACAGCGTGCACAAGACCCATACAAGCTCAAGTCAGACAAAGCAATCCCAGCGTAGAAGTAGAGAAATGGGTAAAAAACCCCAAACTTCACTGAGGAGATATTGGCAACCAATGACTACTGGAAGGAGAGTTGATTTTCTTTAAGGGTGTGCTGTTAGGATGGTCAACAAGGCTCCAGTGGATGAACACATACCAAAGGACATTTAAGGACATCAACTTGGCTCAGTAAGCCTTAATATATTTGACAGAGAACATAAAATCTGGCAGAGGGACTACAAGAGGGGAGAAGATAAGGAAAAAGGATCTAAATATGATAAAAATACACTGTAGGAAATTTGCGAAATTTCAATAAATAAAGTACAAGTCTACAACACTTAATTCAGAAAACAGGTGTGTAATGTGGTAGGTTGGGTACAAAGCTTGAGTTTAGAAATCAGTATGGAACTTGTTGATATGGGGTACAGCAGTGTGATTTATTTCAATATCCCGTAAGGGATGTTACAGTGTTATATATAAAGTCATGTATCATGCCTAAGAAATATTCGTATAACATTAGATAGGATCTCCCTGTTTAGGGATATGCACATAAAGAATTGAATACATTTTTACCTTAAGTGTAATTATTTTTTCAACTGTTTTGTAAGTTCCCATAGGCCTAAAAAACAGTCTTGTGAGTCAAGCAAACCACCATTTACTGTATGAGGCTGTGACTACTGGAGAAGCCCCATCAGGATAGAACTCAGTAAAATTTCAATTTTTTAAAAATTGGTTTTTAAGACAGGGTCTCCCTGTTGCCTCAGCTGGACTGAAACCTCATATGTAGACCAGACTGGCTTTGATCTCACAGAGATCTGCCTGCCTCTGCCTTCCAAGTGCTGGAATTAAAGGTGTAGGCCACCACGCCTGGCTTGTATAATTAATATTTTATTCAGTAAATTATTTAAAAGTTAATTGATGTTATCTATGGGCAAACTTGTCCAATGTGTTAGAAGGACTAAAATGATGAATGACAGATATTCCCCTTAAGGCTCTTGCAAACTGAAATGTAAACTACAAAGGTCAAAACTTGTCAAATTAGAAAGCAAAACATGATTGAATACCTTAAGAAAACAAGAAAGGAATTAAGTTAAATTTCACAGTATGACATAGAAATAAATTTATAAATCTTGTATTTCAGGTTCTTAAGCTCTTTTTATGATCCCTCAAATTAAATTACTGAGTCAAGATTTCCCTTTGAGAACTAAGCAATAGACCAACTTCTGGACAAGTTAATTCAAAACACTTAAGTAACAGATATAAACATAAACTGTGTGGATCAGAAGATGAATCACAGTGAAAGACAGAAACAGAAGTGGTTACAAGCACACTGTGGAAACAGAAAGGAAAGTACAGCCTATGTTGAGTCTTTGAGTGTTTTCTGATCCTTACAATAAAACTACTTCAAATCTGGAAATGAAGATGGCTTACTGTTGTGACATTAATCTTAGGAAAAACTCTCCTATAGTATATTGGCGAGAACATCTTGTTGGGAGCTGTACTGTTTGACATATGAATCATCAAACAACCTAGGTCTGATTCCACATCTATGAAGCAACTTACTGATTAAGATTTGGCCTTGCCTGTATATCTGCCTAGAGGGACACAAGGGGCTGATTTTATAGACTTTGAGTATGTTCAGTTCTCATGAACCTGTGTAGTAGCTTCTGATTGTATTTTGGCATCCTGTTTATCTTGACTACATGAAGAAAATAAATTGGTAACATGAACTCTCCTGGTTGTGTGACAATAAACTCATTGTAAATTCAAATTCTGTTGTTTATAACATTGGTCTTGTGGTAGTGATCAAATTGAAATGATCCCAAGATAGATATGTTCTTCTGTAATGCCACCTTTAAGTATGTGGACCCAAAATCTTGAAATCTGATATACCTTCAGCAGGATGTGTAGCTAATGATTGGAAATAATGTCATTTTTATTGCTGTTATGTTATGACATGATGCTGCCTATCAGGATTCTTCTTGCATTTGGAATTATTATTTAGATCTAACTTGTTCAACCACATTTTTACTTTCCCCATCATGCAACACAGAAGCTCTTTCATGTGTGGTATATTTGTTTCAGCACCATATAACAACTTGTCCCTAACTATAATGGCTTATGTAAGATTAAAAAAAGTCTGTCAAAAATAAGCTGTAGAAATTAGATAGTTGATCAGGCATTGGTAGATTTTTCCAAAAAAAACATGTCTATATCAGGTTGCTAGAGTCTACAGGCCATACTTAACAGTGGGGATTATATATCTGGATTCATGGAAACTGACTCTGCTATTGACATTTTCCTATTTACTTGAAGATGAGAAGTGGAAAAAGAAATTTACAGTAAGGGACCAAGAAGTTATGTGAAATTAATCTAAATTAATTTATTTAAGGCTGGATATCTGCTTTAAGAAAATATGAAGCATTGTATGACCGTTGTCAACATATCTACTTATTATAGCAACAGCTCTTGCTAATATAATAAGTTCTTCATGTGTTATTGTCAACCTCACTTTAGCGTCTTGAAATTGGGTCGATAATTGTAGTTATCGCACATAGCTCTATATGTTTGAATTCAGAGACTGGGCATGCACCACTGAATAAAAAGTAAAATAGATGCTGGATTTGCTGCTATTTTTTCTTCTTGAAAATATCATCTGGTAACATTCTGTTAAAAATTACGTAGTTCATGGGTGGTTGAAAATGACGATTGTCCACATGGTACTTCCAAACTTTAAATTTTAATGCCTTAAGACTAAGATTTCATCAAGGATGATGTTTGTTTGCTCTTATGAATTTCTTTCCTTCTTTCATTCTTTTCAGCAAGTTAAACTCTGCTTCTTAGTGATTCTCTCTCTCTCCTCTCTCTCTCTCACACACACATACATACACCCGCACATGCACACACACATTCACAGACATGCGTGCAATTAGTTGCTTTGTGATATAGGGATAGCAAGGCAGGAATATGTATTTGGGGATAAACTGAAAACTGCAGTGTTTCTTAAGATGACCAACATCGTCAAAGAATTGTCCTGGAAACTATCAAAATTTTTGGATATTTTCAATATGGCATTTTCACGTGGCATTTCATTTATTTTTGATTCATTAAATATTTATTGAGCATCCATAATTAGGGAAAATTTGCATTTATCACCAATGAGAAAAACATCTGCCAGTGCCAGAGTGTTTAATTTGGTGGAGAAACAAAACGTAATGAAGGAATCATTTAAATATTAAATTGCAAATATGAAATATGACACTAAAGAGACTCTGTATATGATTTGTTCTGTGTAATGCCACATAAGTGATAGGTACCAGACACACACTGGAGATTAGAGATAAGTTCCCTAAATTAGGACAACTGAGGAGACATTTTAAGGATAGAATTTATTCATTTTTTAAAACTTGAACTTAGCAATAATTCTTTTTATGTAATCAGAAAGTCAAAACCAGTATTAGAAAGCTAATAGAACATTTTTATTTTACATCTTTTATTAGTTAGAAAGTAAATAAAGCTACAATTCATTGAAAAGATCTGGCAAGAAATTTCCCTTCAGATGAGTTTTATTAACAGAGAAACCTCACAATCACGGACAGTGATAATTGAGCCTTAAAGTAGTAGAACGTGAGGAAACTGTGTCATGGCCTGAGGTAGCCAAAATTGGGCCTCGAGGGAAGAATTTGCTTCCCTTTAATTCTGGCGAAAAAACAGAGTTCCAGGGGAGAGTTTCCAGGGGTCAAGTGAACAATTAGTAAGCTTCCTAGATTTTTTTGTAATTTTATGTGCTTAAACTTATACTATATATTCCATATTCTATATTCCTTATAAATTATAGAATTATTCAAAATGCTTCTTCAAATCTCTGTCATATTTAAAAACTAACTCACATGCCTTTAATCCCAGCACTTGGGAGGCAGAGGCAGGCGATCTCTGTGAGTTCAAGGCCAGCCTGGTCTACATAGTGAGTTCCAGGCCAGCTGGGGCTACAGGGAAACCCTGTCTCAAAAAAAAAAAAAAAACCTAATGATGTTGTCAAGCCTTACAGTTCATGGAAGTGTGTGGTCTACTATAAGAAGAAGATGGTATAAACTGACTTCTCAGTAGATAACAATGTAAGCTTTATCAGGCTTGTCCAACAACTATTACCATCTGGTTATCAAAGTAAAAGACATTTTCCGTGGAGCTGGAGAGATGGCTCAGCAGTTAAAAGCACTGGCTGCTTTTGCGGAGGGGCTAGGTTTGGTTTCCAGCATCCATTTGGCAACTAACAACCATTCAAAATTACAGTTCCAGAGAATCCAACACCTTCTTCTGACCTCTGTGGGCATTACATGACATTGGTGCACTTACATACATGCAGGCAATACATGCATACACATGAATTAAAAATAATAAATAAAATATTTCTTAAAAAGACATTTTTTCCAAAACATCTATTAGTATGATCTAGTCTCACACAAAGAGCAGTAGTAATTAGCAGATAAACAGATGCTTAATAATATACAAAAGGGGCTGGGGAGATGACTCAGCAGTTCAGAGTGCTGACTGCTCTTGCAGAGGACCTGGTTTTGGTCTTGGCACTCACACAGTGGCTTGCAACCATCTGCAACTCCAGTTCTAGGGGAATAATCAACATCTTCTTATGACCTGCTTGGATATTGTGCAACACAGGTACACTTACACACTTGCAAGCAATACACTCACACACATAAAAATAATGAAGAACATTTATGTGCTTATGTGTGTGTGTGTGTACAATAAGTTAAAAATACTCAAACAATTGTTTATTAAAAGCACTTAGTACTCACAAGATTCCTGAAACTGTGGTGGAACTGAGAACATAAATTATCTGGGTAAGGTATGACAAACAAAAATTTGTAAAAGTCTTTTTCTTAACTATTCTTTTTCTTTCTTTTTTTTCATGTCTTTTTGAAATAGGGTCTCCTATAGCCCCAGCTGGTCTGGAACTTCTATGGAGACCAAGCTGGCCTTAGTCTCACAGAGATCCTCCTGCTTCTGCCTCCTGAATGTGGAGACTGAAGGTGTGCACCACCATGCCTGGTGATTTAAACTTTAAAATAATGTATTTTTTATATGTATGAGTATTTTGCCTTCATGTATGTAAATGTACCTGTGTTGTGCAATGCCCATGGAGGTCAGAAGACAGCATCAGATCCCTTGGAACTGGAGTTATAGACAGTTATTAGCCATGGTATGGGTGCTGGGAACTGAACATAGGTCTTCTGCAAGAGCAACCAGTGTTCTTAATCTCTGAGCCATCTCTAGTCGCTCAAATTCACATAAAATATCTTAATCATCATTGCCCTCCCATAGTGCCCCCCAATGGATTGCATGCATTCTGTCATTTATGTTAAGGCCTATTGACTCAAGTTAGTATTCCCTGATGTCCCTCTCTGCAGTTCATCCCCTGGGGTCTAGTCAGCCTATCTAGAATCACTGCCTTAAAGATCAGCTCTTTCTCATCCAGTAATAATCAACTGCCTGATAGTTTTTCAGCTGAGATTGGAGCCTGCTGCCCACTTTCACAGTTCGTTCCTGTGTTTTTGTTGTTTGAGTTTGCATAGGTCTTGTGCATGCTGTCACCATTGTTGTAAGCCTATATAAGCAAGGTCCCAGGAGCCTTTAAGATTCTATTTCCATATGGTCATGCACCTCCTCTCTGGCTCTTACAATCTTTCCATTGCCTCTGTCCCAATTGTCCCTGAGCCCTGGGTTCATTGCCCTCTATTGCATAAGGGAGCTTTGTTGATAAAAGTTGAGAGATACAATAGTATTCTCTTTACCCCTTGTTCCAATGTTACATGAGTCTTAGGTGTAGAGGTTCCATTGTAGATGTGTCAATTAGTGTTGGACATCTCTTTGTGTGACCAGTTGTGGAACTCTAAAAGTTTCCATCTGTTGCGAAAGCTTATCTGATAAGTGGTGACTGGCATACTTCTTTGTAAATATAAAGATCCATATTTAGCACGTGGTAAGAAATTATATTTGTCTATGGATGTGACAGCCTTGAGGTTTTCTCTAAGAGCTATGACCTCTCCAGCTATGTATTTGGCTATGTTTACTGTATCACATATGACTTTCCTCCCATTAAGTTGGCCTTAGGACCAATTAGGTGGCTGTTGATTATCCCCAAGATAAAAATGTCACTATTGCCCTGATATAGTTTTCTGTGATTGTCGTTGTTGTGGTTATGAGGCCTGAAAGTTGGGGTTGGACCATCAAATGATGTTCCCTCTTAGCAGCTTACACAGTGTTCTCCAAAATTATGAGAGTTAGCCTTCAGGGAAAAAAAGTTTCCAGGTCAGTTCCAGCTCCATTGCTATCAGTCCTGTTTCTGAAGTATGTTCTGTCTTCAGCAGTAGGGTCTTACCTTCAAGTTCTGGGAGGCCATCAAGGGCTGTGGCAATAGCCTGTGTAATTTTGGGAGTCTCTTGGACTACTCTGGCCAACAACTCAAAGGAAGGTTTCTCTTATCTTGCACTGTTTCTTATTATGTAGCCTTCAGATACACACATGGACTCATTTATGTTCTCCCTCACTTGTACTTCCTAACATCAAATCATTATAGTGAGTATATATCTGATGTAACTGCAGGATCCAGGAAAATGGAAAGGAACCAGGGAGGTAAAGGGAAAGAAGGAACCAGAGAGAGAACAGTAGAATACAGGTGTTACCAAGGGAGAAATGGATAAAATGGGGGTATTTAAATGGGAGGGGGAGAGGGAGAGTTACACAAGAAACTATGGGGGTAAAGGGGAAGAAGGAGCTCAAGAGGGGTTGAACATAGGAGACAGGTATTATCAAGGGTTGAAATGGGGAAAATAGGGGTGCTTTAACTGAGGGGTGAGGAGAGAGGGCTAGACAGGGAGAGAGAGAGAGAGAAGATATAAATAATGCATGGCTGGTGTAAAAAAACAGTGGAAATCATGTTACTTCAAAACCCTACTGACAAATCACACATATAATATCTCTCAAATCCAATTTTAAAAAATATTTTATTTCTTATTGTTATTTTATGTATATGAGTGCATTGTTTGCATGTAGGTCCATGCACCAGAGTCATGCAATGCCTGCAGAAGTCAAAGAGGACATTGGATCCCCTGGAACTGGAGTTACAGACATTTGTTAGCCACCATGAGGGTGTTGAGAATGGAACTTAGGTCCTCTGCAAGAGCAAACAGTACTCTGAACTGCTAAGACATCACCCTAGTCCCTCAAATTAAATTTTCCCGTTTGATCTCTGTAATTCCAAGAAGTATATGTCATAATTTATTTTAAAGATCTGACAATTTCCATTAACTATAGATCTAACATATGATAGTATTGATAGTCAACCTGATAAGATCTAGTTTCACCTGAGATAACTCTGAGCATGTCTGTAAATGAGTTTCTAGATTAAGTTAATTGAGGTGGGAAGACCCACTTGAAATACGCCCATGGCATTTCATGCCTGGGTCTTGGACAGAATAAAAAAGAGAAAGCCAGATGGGCAGCAGAATTACCCCTCTGTGCTTACTGACTCTGACTACAGTGTGAGTAGCTAAGTTCCAAAGTGACTTCCCTGCCATGTGGAACTGTGTACCCTTACACTGTTAGCCAAAATTAACACTTCCTGCTTAAAATTGCTTTTATCAGGCATTATTTTTTTTTAAAAAATGAGAAAAGTAAACAATACTTACCCCAAATTACTGAACATAATAAAGAATTCAAACCCTAATGAATGTTTGGGTATTATTGAAGACCATTTGATTATCTTTTTTCTACTAAATTCCTATTTGCAATCCTTGTCTACATTCTTAAAGTGCTAACTCCCTTCTTCAATTTTCTCCTTTCTACTAAGGTTCTCAGCTTCTACTCCTAAGAAAATTGATTTCAGAACAAAGGGGAGTTATGAAATCTTAATTTCTATAATCAAAAGTTTCATAAAACAGCTCTATTTGTATTTGTATTAACAAATTGACCTACAAATAGAAGTTGCATAAAAATAATATACTATCGGGCTGGAGAGATGGCTCAGCGGTTAAGAATAGTGGCTGTCCTTTCAGAAGATCAGGATTCGAATCCCAGCACCCACATGGCAGCTAATAACTGTCCATAACTCCAGTTCCAGGGGATCCAACAGCCTCTTCTGTCCTCCCCGGGCATTGCACGACATGGGTGCACTTACATACATGCAGACAATACACACATATACAAAATAAAAATAATAAATAAAATAAAATAAAAATACTATCAATTCAGAAGACCAGAAAGTTATTTCCAGGATTTGAGTTCATGTTGCAAGTCAAAATCACCCTCTTTAGGCTGATCTCTCTACATATGTTTCTTGTTACTTTATATTGTCAACTTGACATAACCTAGAATCATTTGGGAAGAGGACTCCTCAACCGAAGGATTGCCTCAGTCAGGCTGACCTGTGACCATGTCTGTGAGATATTGTCTCGATTCATTATTGGAGTGGGAAGACCTAGCCCACTGTGGGTGGAACCATCCCTAGACAGGTAGGACAGGGCTATATAAGAAAGCTGCTGAGAGAACCAGGAAGAAAGCCAGTAAACAGTGTTTCTCCAAGGTTTCTGCTTCCTGCTTGAATTCCAGCCTTGACTCCCTTCAAGGATGAACTATGATCCAGAAGTGTAAGCTGAAACGAACTCTTCCCTGTCATGAGTTGTTTTGGTCAAAGTATTTTAATCATAGAAAAGAAAGGAAACCAGAACACAGATGTTGTGTTTTAAATATGAAATGTCACACATAGATTCATGCAAACCCACAGGTTCATCATTTGAATGTTTGATCTAGAGATGATGACATTAATTTTGGGTAGCTGTAAAAAAGTTTATTAGGTGGGGCCTAATTGGAGGGGTAAAGACACTTGTATTGGGTCCTTTCAGTCTACTATCCATGGTCACTTAGTTTCTCTGCTTCCTGCCCTACCATGATGTAACCTCAGCTGCTCCACCCTACCTTCCCCCACTATGATGGAATTGGACTTCCGAGCTAAAACCAATTTTTCCTTACTTAGGTTTTGTCTATCAACTACTCTAGTCCCAGTAAAACACATTCACACTCACATGCACACACACACACACACACACACACACACACACACAATGCATTCTGGTGCAAAAATTATAAGATCCACCAAGAAAAATAAACAGCCCATCTTACTAAATTTTAACCTTCGGGTTTAAATTCAAGTCATCACCCTTAAGTTGAATAACAGATGGTTCAGCATTCGGTGAGACTGCCAAATCTTCTTACAAAGAGGCTGTAACCTTTTCTCGTTCCTACCAGAAATGAATGAGCTCTTGGTTTCTAATACCCTTGATGTCATTTGAGCAGTCAGGGTTCTAGATTGGGGCTATTCTAGTAAGTTCATGTATAGGCCGCATCTAATTGTTGTTTTAATTTATATTCCTCTGATGATACCTGAAGTAGGGGCATCTCTTTAAGTGGTTATGTTGTTTATGTGTTATTTAGTAAAATATCTGTTAAAATGTTTTTGGATGTTTTAAAGTGAATTGTTAATCTCTTATTGAATCATATGAATTCTTTGCATATTTTGGAAAGAGTCTTTGTCAGGGGTTAAAAAAAAGGTCTTATTCAAATACATTTTAGCAAGATATACTATCATTTCATTATTTATACATTGTTCTTTCAATAAAAGAATGTAGATTTGAATAAAGTCCATTCTATCATTTCTTTCATGGATAATGCCTTTGTTATTGGATCTAAAAAGTTATAATCAAGCAAGGTCATCCTATAATTATCTTCTGTAACTTCTAGCAATTTTATAGTTTTGACTCTTTAACATAGATCCATCATCCATTTTGGGTTAATGCTTGTGAATAGTATAAGAACTTTGTCTAAATCCACTTAAATACACGTGAATGCAGGTTTTTTTAATCACTAATGAAAAGATTTTTTGCCACTGTATTTCCTTCCATTCATTGTCAAAGATTGGTTGACTGTATTTATGAGGATATATTTATGGACTCTGTCTTTTCTTCTATTATTAGTTTGCATATGCTTTAATAATTATTACTGTTGATTAGTATAGTCTTATACTAAGTCATGAAGGGATGTAACTTAATCTTCCAGCTTCATTTTCCTACAATACTCTGTTGACTCTTGTGAATTTTTTGCTACCCCTTACAAAATTTAGAATAAATTTCTCAAGATCTAAAAAGTAAGTTGTTAGTATGTTGATTGCGTTTGATTTAAAGTTATACATCAACTTAGGCATAATTGATATATAAACAATACTAAAGACTCATATCTATAAATACTGAATTCTTGTCCACTTAGCCTTTATAGCATCCATCAGAATTTATTAGTTTTCCTTATAAATATTTTGTACATAGTTGTATTTAATATTCAAGGGTCCTCTGTTTTCATTATCATTCTAATAAGAACTAAAAGAGAAACCCAGGACTGTATTCTAAATATATTTTCCTACCCACAAAGTTACATAAACCACTATCAAGGAAAAATTGCAAAGGTATATTATCCCCATCATATTTCTAGCAGTAAATCAGTTAATCTTGATCAAAGCAAGAATAATAATAGAATATGGAAATAATTTTAAGCCCCAGTGAGGATCAATGGAAGGCATATTGTTTTGGATGAAAATTTGTATAATATTTAATTTATTCAA
>NW_008342276.1:7210134-7232678 GCF_000622305.1 Nannospalax galili | reverse complement strand
TAATATTTAATTTATTCAAGCACACACACACACACACACACGTGTGTGTGTGTGTGTGTGTGTGTGTGTGTGTGTGTGTGTGTGTATCTGAAGCTATTTTCCATGTGTGAAATTTTGAAATTGATTCGGATAGTTTTATCAATACTGATTTAGATGGAAAGGTTGAATGTTAAGACTTTCATCAACTTGACCAGATGAAGGCAGAATATTTTTATTGAACATGATCTTGGTAACTGTTTGAAGACCTGGGATTGGCAGGTAAGATTCCACATGCAAGGTTATAGTTATTAGCAGTCACAAAAATTAGTAAGAAATAGTTTAGGCTGCCTGTCACAGCACATTTTCATTTAAAGTGTTATCAAATACAATGTTTCTTTGTCTAGTTCTAAGACACTGAACAAGAATATAATGGATACAGAATTTCATCCTTGAAAAATTTTTACCCAAGGAAATCCATGACCTTGAAGTATGATGACTTATCAATGAAGGTAATACAAAAGCATCCTGTAGTCTAAATTTTCACAAAAGAAGACAGAGAAGATTGTGTAGATTTCTCTCCATCTCGGCATGAGTTCTTGCTGATTACCTTCGCGGTATGACAAAGACAAGAATTCATAAACAGACCTTTTGGAAGCCCTGACTATGAGCATCACTTTGGGCATGAAACACATGAGGGAGGATTGCTCTGGCACTACGACCACATGTGGTCACAATAACATCAGTGAGTGAAATCCAAAAGAAATTTGTTTCATTATGCAAAGTAAAATTTTGCATCGAAACGCTATGTGACTTTCAAAAACAATTGTTTTATTTGAGAAACAACAGAGCTGCATTCTACTGATTTCAATGTGAAATTTTGCCTTGGCATTTCTCTCTTTCATTTTGGAGAGTTTTAAGCCTTTCTCTCATTTTTGTAAAACTGAAGAATATCAAAAAAGTGATTATTTTGTCACTCTTAGGAATCTCAATATGATGCAGTGTTTTACTGGCTCCCTTTTTAACGAGAAAAATAGAAACAGATTTGAAGTTCTCACTAGTGTGTTTCTCAAACAGCAAGAATGACCAGAATCAGGCTTGCAGAAGACAACAAAAGTTTCTTTTTCAGTAGAAGATGGATTCCAGGGTTAGAACCTGAAGTGAACAATGAAACTATTGACATTATTTCAAATAATCTTAAACTGTAATGGACATAAAATAATGCAATTTGGACAAATATATGTCCATTTTTTTCTCCTACTACCGAATGAATTACCAGCAACTCAGCAGTGAAATGGCCTATATTAATGGACTCATTTTTTTTTCTGGTGTCAGAAGTATTGGCCTGAATTAATTGTGCTTTCTGCAGAAAATTTCACACTCTCAACATGAACTTAGACTTCTTTTCCAAAGTCCTTTAAAATGATTGCTGAAATATGCTTCTTTTATTGGCAATGTCCTTCTTTCCTTGCTAGAGAAAATCATAACAATTTGAGCATGAACCAAGTTCCATAGAGGCCCCCCAAAGACCCTCCCAAAATTTATTGTTCTCTTCTGCAATCTGAATAGAAGAATTTGACATTTTATGTCTCATTTGACCATGTAGGAAGCATCCAGGATCAGGAATTACTTAATCAACTAAGTATGAACTTTATTTATGTTAATATCATATAAAAGATAACTTTATGATGACAATGAGATTTTGTCTTAAGTATAAGCCAAATCTGTGTTCAAAGGGCAGTATTATGTAAAGGGCATGTGCCATTGTGGACCATTTTGGAATTTGATTGCCACAGTGGAAAAACATAGAACACTAACCAGTGTGGTCAGAGACAATGTCCCTGACAAGTAATATTTAAACCAAAATGTGAAATTTGAAAAACATCTAGGCAAATAATAATTACAGGAAAATAATTTCAATAGCAAAAAATGACTCATATAAAGACTCTGACATAAGAAAAATCTTTACAGTATTCAACTCTCAAGAGCACAAGGTAATAAAAGGTTGAGTATACAGAAGTTTGATAATAGAGGATCTTTGGGTCTTGTAGGCATTACAATTTTATATAAGCAATAGGACTACATTATATAATTCATGAAAAATTTGAAGTCCAATAGTGACAATTTTATCTTGAGGATAATCAATATCTAGCTAATTGGAATTAAGGCTTGATCAATGGGGAAATCTCATGTATGGTACTGTAAACATAGCCAGATACATATGACTGGAGAGGTCATAGACCTTAGAGAAAAACCCACTTTTGTCATATCACCAGATAACATAATTTCTCACTTGATACTAAATATGCACCCTCATATTTACAGAAAAATATACCTTTCACTCTTCATCAAAGACTCTTCTTTTTGCAATGGATGAGAGACTATAGCAGAGTTCTAGAACTGGTCAAACATAAAGACTAAGTATCTGAGATGCTTAACCCTAAGTGACACATTTTCAGTGCAACCTCTACACATAGGATAAATATGTATCTCAACTCTCACTGTGGAAGTTTCCTTATGCAGCAGATGATGATTAACACAGAAACTCACAATTAGCCAAAGCGCAGTGAACAAGAGGCTGTAGAATGCTTATCCCTCATTAGGACATCTATTTCAAACCTCTGTCTCCCAGGGACCAGAGATCATTGCAGAAGAGGTGGAATGACTGTTAGAGCCAGAAGAGTAGATGACCATAAGGAAACAGTCTTCCAGGCAGCTGGTCAGTCAGTTACTCATATGAACTCACAGCAATAGTAACAGCAAGCACAGGTCCCATGTAAGCTCAAATCAGACAAAAATACCAGCATGGACCTGGGGAAGTGGGTAAGACATCCCAACCCAACCTAAGGAACTTTTGACTATTGATGGCTACAGGGAGGGGAAAATACAGTGTCTTACAGGGATGGGACTCTTGGTGGGCCCAGTGGATATACCCACACAAAAGTACATTTGGGGACACAAATCAGATTCTATAGGCCATATTATATCTATCTCTATCTCTATCTGTATCTATCTCTATGTCTATATCTCTATATCTACAGATATAGATACATAAATATGCACATATATACTCACATATACATATATGTATGTATTATATATATATGGTAGTATATTAAATTGAGGGGAGGTATGAATAGGGGGAGGAGAGCTATATACCATCAAATGATATTGTATGAAAATAGCAAAAATTCAGTAAAAAGTAATTTTAAATAAGGATGTCTATGGTTTAAGCAGATACTTAAATTAATTGTAATGATTTTTCTTTGAAAATTTAAAATTCTTTGGGGGGCTGGACAGATTGCTCAGTGGTTAAGAACACTGGTTGCTCTCTCAGAAGACCTAGATTTGATTCCCAGCAACCACATGGAGGCTAACAACTGTCCAAAAGTCCAGTTCCAGTGGATCTGATGCCCTCTGCTGTCCTCCACAGGTATTGCATGAAATCAGTGTACATGCAGGTATAGAGCTCACACACATAAAATAAAACAAATAAATAATAAATTAAAATCTTGGATTATTTTCATAATTTTTCATGTGACAGGTAAACTTATCACAAAAGAGAAATGACTTCATAAAATATAACTTTGGACTCATTCACCAAATGCATTTTACTACTGACCTTGTTTTCTATTGTACACTAACTACCCTTGCTTTCCTACTGGAAAATAAAAATGGAAAAGAAATGACTAGACACTTAAACTGCAAATTGGGTGGTGCATGATCATAAGGAAACAGTGTTCTCCATCCTTCTGGGAACTTGCTCCTATGAACTTACAGCAATGGTGACAGCATGCATAAGACCATGCAGACTCAATCAAACAAAAACCTGCTTAGAACTGGGGAAATGGTCCCACCTTAGCCAAGGAACTATTGACAGCTGATCATTACTGGGTGAGGGAAAGTTTATCTTCTTTAAGGGATAGGCCCTTCAAAGCCATGTCCCAGTGACCTACTTCCCCCACTTCCTCTACTCAGGTCCCACCTCCTAGTGTTCCTCACCTGCCAATAACACCATCAAAATGTAAATCATCAAAGGTAGCATTAACTGTTGCTGTTATAAAATAATCTGATAAAGCAAATTAAGAAAAGAAGGATTTATTTTGGCTCACAGTTCAAGGATACAGTACATCTTGGCAGGAAATCACAGTGATAGGAACATGAAACACCGGTCATAGTGTGTCCTTACCAGGAATAAAACCATGATGGTGATTAATGTTGATGCTTAGTTATCTTTGTCCTATTTATACAGTTCCGAACTCAAGTGCTGGCAATGGTGCCACCCCCACAGCCATGATCAGAAGCTCACCTAACCTAAATAATTATTTACATGGGTTCCTAGAGGCTGTTATCCTGTGTGATTCCAAGTCCTGTCAAGTTGATAAACAATGTTAACCATCAAAGATGGATTAATCTATTTGTAAGGTTATTCAGTGGTGTCTAAAGAGGCTCACTAGCTGGGGATCTTCAAGATCTGAACATTTTGGATAAAACTACATATTCAAACTATAACAGATTGTACACAGAGAGTACAATCTGTTGAGGTACTGTTGAGGTAGGAAGTGATCAGAGAAAACTGCCCTAAAAATTGTGGATTGAGATCACAACTGAAGCATCAGGTCAAGCTAACTAGACAATTGTAGAAATGTGGACAAGACTCCCTTGGGAAATTCTTATTAGGGAATACTAAGAGTGGATGCTGGTAACTAGAGGCAGCATGGCTTTTTAAGCAGCTGAGTACGTCAATGGAGGTAGAGTCAGGAGGAACAGAGAGATTCCCATGGCTAACCAACTGAACCCATGTGGTTGCTTTGTGATTTAAAGGGTAGCAAGGCCAGGGAGCAGAAAGTGCTTTGTGAACTAGAAAATACTGTGTTCTATGAAGTTTTGCGAAGTTTTGCTTTTCTTTATTTGAAAAGACCATACCATTTCTTCCAAACTATTCTTAAAGTCTTAGCATAAAGTAGAATATTTTCATGGCATGAGATTGGGGGTGAGGACAGCTTCTGTTTCTACATGAGTGGAAGTGGAGAAAATCTCCACAGAGACTCTCTAAACTCCTGGTTAAAATTCTGCTGCACAGTATTACTTAGGCAGACCCTGGACCTGGCCAACAAAACTACTCTCGGACCAGCAATGGCATCCACTTCACTAATCATGGTTTGGAATTCCGTGTGTACAAATTGGCTGAAGATAGAGAGGAAGAAGAGTTCCAGGTGGAATCACAGTTTGGAAAACAGATGTGAATTGAATCCCTGAGAGAGAAGGAAGAGGGAAGAAGCCTGAATGTGGGCATCTAGAGGAGTGAGGACCCTGAATCCTTCAGCAGTGAATATTAAAAATGGAGCATAGGAAATTGAGAGTGGAAAATGAGGGAGGATGGAAGAGAATGCAGTAGAGCGATTGGGGTGGATTTGATCAAAATACATTACATACATGTATGAAACTAAATAAAACATTTTCAAAAGAATACTGTAGCAAAATAAAACAAATTTCCACATTGCTCATCTTACTTCTACATTCGCTTATGAGGCCTGATTCTACCCTCCCACCAGAGCAGGTAACAGGGTTGGAGGTTCATTTCCTTCCGTAGCAAACCTATTTCCTTTCACTCTGGACACTTGAGAACAATTGATTACTGATTCAGGTTCCAAATAAATGTAAAATAGCTACGAAGATACTGGGCTTGACCACCAAGTGATTTAAGTGCCCACTGTCATTTAAATTTTGCAGTGCTTAGTATTGCTTATAAAGACCATTGCCTCCTGCTAGCCAGACCCTCTGAGGCCTAAGGCCTGCAGCATGGAGTCCCATGGTATGCAACAATAGAGGGGCCAGAAGTGGCTCTATGGTTCATTTATCACTAAATGAGTCATTCATTAAATACTTTTAAAATCATCCTTTTGGGGCAAAATGTAAGTATTAAAAGAGATGATCTCCAAAGTCTCTCAAGACTATTAGAGTCTGATCATCTGATTCAGACAGTGATACAGATTCATGTTCCATGGAACATGCTGTTATTCAAGCTGTATGTCTAAAATTTGCCTCGACCTCCAGAGATGGTGGCAGGGGAGCTTGACTGAGACATGAGGAGGTTGGCTTTTATTCACTATCAAGGTTCAGATAGTGGGGCAGCTCTTTTATATCCATTATGGTAAGAAGTTTAGTCTCCCCAGGCCTAACTCTCTTGCCTCTGAATACTAAAATGCTCAGGCTTGCTGCTGCAGTAAACTACCTATGCCAGCTCTTTTACAAATTGTGTCTATTGTGCTAACAAGCCTCTGTAAATAGGAATAAGCAAGATTTCTTGACTGCTCACTGTTTTAGGAATTTTATTTTCTTGTCAATGACATTACTAGGTCTAAAACAGTCATTACACACCTTTACAGAAGAATCGCAGGATTCAGATATGTGAGATGTTTAACAAAAAATTCCTATCTGGTCATAAAAGCAAATTTATTCTTTATATTATTTAACGTTCAGTTGAAATGAAAATACATCGTGCTACTTAACTGATAGCAAATATTGTAATCATTGCTATCCTTTTGTAGTGAAAATGAAATAAAATCTTCTTAGCCAAAGTTCTTGTTTTATTGTTCCAATTAGGAACTATCTAGTTTTTGAGGATGAGAATAGAGGAAGTAAAAATAAAAGTAAATTAAGATAAGTCACAAATCTAGAGACGGATGAGGATGAGGAGGAAGAAGATGAGGAGGAGGAGAGGAAAATAAATTCACAAAGCTGGATTCTACAACCCCCACCAGTGACCTGTAATCACTGGTCCTTGACCTCTCTGTGAATACTTCCTTATTTGAGAAATAATCTGCCCTCAGAGGGGCAATTTAAATACTTATCAGGTCTGGTTTTTGTAGTATTTGACATTTTGTAAAACTTTTGCTGTAATCCCAGATACTTTCCATGCCCCCTTCCCAATGAGGCTAGGAAAAGCAAAGTACAGAAAGTTTAGGATTACTCCTGGGGAACAAAGCTCTGTAGCCCAGATGTGGAGGAACCACTCCCTAACACAAGGCCCACTGCTATGACCTGGAAGTGAAAACTGACACTAAATCAGACTTGCTACAGAAGGAGGTCTTCAGCATATCCTTGAAAGGAGGTTGGAGACTTTGTGGAAGAGTGTGTTTGTTTTATGGGCTCATGGGAAGAACAGAGAGGGGTGCAACAGGCTGATCCCTGGAGTCTATGGCTCCTGTGGCCCATCTCTGCCTCTGCTCTTCTCTTCCACCAGCTCCTCTAACCTTTGGCTCTATCCTCTGTCTACCTCCCTGCTTAGCACCACAACGGTCTTTGTTTTTACCATCCTGTTCATATTTCTCTCCTCACTTTCTATTACTGCTGTTTCCAGGGCCCTTCAGGATCCACAGACCATCAGTCACATTAAGTGCAGCTCTCCAGTAAGCAATGAATGCAAATTAAATGTCTGCTGTCAAAATCTCTGATGTTGGAATTAAGAGTCAAACAATAAATTTTTAAATTCATTACTCAGTCATTGAAACATCGAACTGTCTGTATGATTAGGAAGCACAGATTTGTGCTCATTCACTCTTGTTCATTCATTCAACAGTCACGAGGGATCATATACAATGTGCTTAATAATGTGCAGGGAGATTTTTAAATGAGGCTTTAAGATTAAAGGCTCTGTTTAGGGGGAGTTCATGTAGGAAAGGCATAGCTTACACAGATCATCCCTTTCTCTTATGCTGTGACAGGTTTCATGACAGGTTTCATAACACCCCTGCTCTAAGAAACCATCTCAGCATAGTGTAACCTGGTCCAGGTTTTAGAGTTGGCATGGATAGTGAGCCCTTTTGTATAGTGTCACTGCAGAAATATGCACTGCATTTGACATCTATTAGATGCCCCAGTTTCTGCTACACAGATGGACATCTGAAGAAAAGATAACTTCTGCTATCAATCTGAATGCAATGTTTTCAGGAGTCTCTGCCTCTGGTATCATTTCTGATAGAACAAAGTATGTTCAAATTGAGGTGCTCGTAGGGAAAAGCTGCATGCCTTTGCATGCCAAGGCTAGTGACTACTTGTGGGACGATTGCAATCCCTCTTCACTCTGAAAAAATTTTAGTGAGGAGTTATGGAGCCCACACTATGCCAGCCATTATACTTGAATGAAACATTGGGGCAATACAAAATCATTTTTACCTTTGTCTATTGAATGAAATTTTTATGAAAATATATGTACCAATTATAATAAGCAATGATAGAAGAATACACAGAGTTCCAGGGGAATCCAAGGGAAAAGCAGGTCAGTTCTTCTGAAAATGCACTAAAATGTTTTTAGAAGAAGGAACGTGCTGTGTGCATTTTGGAGGGCGAGTGAATTACAAAACTGAGAAGATGAAAATGAGCTTTCTAAGGAAACTAAGCACAGGAAGCTGCATGCACTGAGGTTTGAAAAGTCAAAACAAAGCTGGTAAAGCTGCTTGGAATAGGTTACATAGACACTTGAATGCCAAGGCATGATAACTGTAAGTGGAAGAACAAATAATCTTCCTGATTTGTTTATTAACATTATTTCCAGGCTGTGCATTTTCTAGGCTGAGTAAATATCTGCAAGTCAAGGGGCTACCCCATTCTGTCACTCAATAAGACAATACATCATCATGGAGAGTTGTAATGAGATTCCAGATGAAAATGAAAGGAAAGAGGGAAAGTGAAGAGGGAGAGGGAGAGGAAGGGCAGAGGGAAGGGAGAAGAAGGCAGGGAAATTCATAACTGAAAGAAAAGAAGGAAAAGGAGAAAGAAAATATGAAATAAATCATTTGAGTCCACTGCCAAGAAGAGTTAAGAAACTTGATTTCTTAAGATAAACTGAAATAGAACAAAATATACTCCATATGTTGAAACTGTATACTTAAGATAAACAAAAACATGTTTGTTGAATAACTTCCATAATTAAAAAGAAATTAAAAGAAGAAAGAAAACCAACTGGGGATAGATGCACACTTAAATACACATACATGTATACTCTTACATGAACACACACGGACAAATAAAAAAAAAAAATGATTCCACTGCTAAAGTACATCACCAGATGGATTTTGCTGTAAGCACCACAGGCTTTGATTCTATGCTGGAGTTATACAGGATTACTTAGCATTACTCAGAAGCAAAGATCTGTCTACATTCTCTCCTTTATTCCTACTTCATTCATGCTTATGAATATAGCCCCACCCTTTCTCTCTGGATGACACACACTCACCTACTCATCCTTCAGCACTAGACTCAAATGTCACCTGATCCTAGTACTGTATTCCTTTCTCTTGAATTTTACAGATATCTTAAAGATGCCCAAACATAATAGCACAGACTGGATGACTCAAAACAATAGAAGTTTATATTTTTCCATTAAGATAGAGCTATACTGGAGTAAAATGCTCCCATAATCCAACATGACTAGTGACTTTAAGAAAATGGTGATCTGAAGACACAGGGACATATAAACAAGGCAATAAGGAGATGGAGAGAGATCAGAGCAATGCATCTGCAATGCAAAAATAACCACAGATCACCACCCCTTAGGAGAAGCTAAGAGACAGGCATATATTTATCCATTTGCACGTGCCTTCTGAATTTGTCTGAAAATAGCACATTTTTAAGTTTCTGGTTAATGTTTTCCAAGTAGAATGACAAATGGCTTGTAGAAATAGTAGACAGGGTTCTAGTCTCTGCTTCAAACTAAAAGGAGAAGGTTAAGAGGAAGTTCAGTCTGCCTTTGGGGTAGACACTGGGTACACAGAAATCTTAGTGCCCTTGTCAAACCGGCATCTTTTCCCTTGCAGCAGAAAATGTGGCAGGTCACTCTTGCTAGAATAACTGGACCATCTGAGAATGGAAGGTCCAGGTTTGCATGACCTTATCCCTCAGATGCTCTGTAGTGTTTCTGAGGTCATTTATCCTCTGTGAGCCTTAGTAGGTCTTTCAAAGATGAGAATTAGAGAATTTCTAGAATTTAAGATGGAACGATGCTAAGCACTCCACTTTCAAGTGTAAGATTATCAAAAGTCACAATACATACAACATCCACATGAGGATTTCAGAGATGAACTGTGGAATATGAGCCTAAACTTCTTCTGGTCAGCCTCCCATTATAAGCCTTCCCGCAGGGTGTACTAAAGAATTATGAAAATTGTATTATTTTTTATGTAGTTACAAAGGTGATTTTACATAAAAATAATAGACAAGAAGGTATTGGAAAATATTATTAGAAAACAAGATATAAAACAAGGAAGAAAATGGTAAGGAAGTGCAAAGACCATGAGAAAAAATTGCTATGATCACAGACAGATGCTTCAAAGTGATCTTTCAATCTTCTTTTTATGATCATACTGTCAATTCTAAAATAAGCATGTGCACATTGTTTTTAAAAAATTTTATTTTATATGTATGAGTGTATTGCCTGCATGTATGCAAGTGAATTCATGTCATGCATACCTTTGGAGGTCAGAGAGGACGTCAGATCTCCTGGAACTGGAGTTATGGATGGTTGGTTATTAGTCACCATATGGGTTCTGGGAACTGAACCTGGGTCCTCGGCAAATACAGTCAGTGATCTTAACTGCTGAGCCATCTTGACAGACCACATTTTTTAAATATTTTATTTTATTTTATTATTTTATGTGTATGAGTGAATTGCCTGCATGTGTGTAAGTGCACCCGTGTCATGCACATCCTGAAGAGGCCAGAGATGGCGTTGGATCCCCTGGAACTGGAGTTACAGATGGTTGTTAGCTGCCATGTAGGTGCTGGGAATTGAACCAGGGTCCTCTACAAAAGCAGCCAGTGCATTGAGCCACCACTCCAGCCCTGCATGTCCACATTTTCACAAGGACATTGTTTTGTACTGTGATACAACTATATAATCACAAAGATAAGAATCCTGAAGAGAGAAAGAGAATGTGGGACTGCATTCAAATTTTATCTTATCGAGCTCAAGAGAGTGATTAGTTCCATCCAACTTAGTAAGATCAACCAAATTCATTGTATACCTTAGGACCTTTTGCTCCAGTCGTCATGAATGGTTTTGCATCCTAGGCACACCATTTTGTTGTAGAACTTCTGTTTTTGATGTATACCGAGTGTTCTAACTGACATGCTCACCTCTGCATGAAAGCCCTATTCTTTCAAACTGTAACATCAGCCTAACATTTCCCAAATTTCTAGTTACAATGAACTGATCCTTTCCCATGTGCTTTTTGAAAAACTAGAGGGCAATGTATTAGTTCAAAAAGCCTACCAAAAATTACAGGTACAATCTATATATATGTGTGTGTGTGTGTGTGTGTGTGTATAGCTGAAGGCTATATAACAAAAAAAAAAACACGGCACAAATCAAGAGAAACCTCCCTTATAGTTGTTGGTCAAGATAGTCCAAGGGGCTCCCAAAGTAACACAGGCCATTGCCACAGTCCTTGATTGCTTCTCAGAATTTGAGTGTAAGACCTTATTCCTGAAGACAAGACATTCTTGTTCACACAGCTTGGAGAAATTAAGCTCGAACTGTAAAATACACTCATAGTAAAATAGTTCAGATAATATAATAATTAAATGAATGAATAAATAAATAATTAAAAAGTAGAGAGTGATTTAGAAAGTACATGGACTTCTGATATCCACATGCACATGCATGTACACAAAAAACCATATACACATACACAGATAATTAAATAAATAATAGAAATACATTCACAGCAAAGCCACTTGATGAAGTTCTATTAAAAGTGTTATATAAGCCTTGAGCTGCAAATCAAGCACTGAGTTTTCATGTACTGTTTGCACTCATTTTTATTGTTTATTCTTTCTTGGATCTTGAAAGTTTTAAGCCTCCATATCTTTATCTGAAAAGTGAGCCAAATCCACCAACATACATGTCCAAAGGGGCCACGGCTCTATCGCTATGTGTATATTGAAGAAGGGTGAGCTTTAAGCCTCTGATCAAATGCATGAGCAGATTCACTATGCCACCCTGACACTGATCAGGGGTGTAAGTGAGTTGGTGAGTGAGGAGTGTAAGATTTGTATAAATCTTAATTTTCCAGAATTCTCAGGGGAATATATGATACTGTTGGAAGAAATACTTGATAAATTACAAATAGGTTGTGAATGAGACCCCAGAAGATGGCATTCCAAAATGAATGTTCCACATTGAAAATGTGCTGAATGAATCAAAAAGATATTATTATTATTTATTTAAATTAAAACTCTGGGATCAGGCTGCCTGTATAGATACCAAATTACAGAATTCTAGAGTGCACATAAACTGCCATTCTCCTCCTATATAATTATGCCAGAATCTATGAACTATATTTAGACCTAAAGAAAATGTACTCCATGTCCTCTGTCATCACAGTGTATTACTAGGACCAAACTCAGTCTTAATAATCAAAAAGTTAGTCTCACCAAAGTCCATAGTATACATTAAGAAAATCAATCAGTGGTTCAAGCCCAGTTTTGCAGCCTAATATCCACAACAATAGCCACACAATGAACTATCAGTACTGTACTGGCACTTTTATCTTGGAGGTAATCAACAGCTAGCTAATTGGATGTAAAGCCCCCCTTAATGGGAGGGAACTCATGTGTGACACTGTAAACATAGCCAAATACACATGACTGAAGAGGTCATAGGTCCTAGAGAAAACCCTATATCTGCCACATCCCTAGACAACAATATTTTTTTACTCTATGCTAAATATGGATCCTTATATTTACAGACAGTGTACCCATCACCACTCATCAAAGAAAGTTGTTTTTGCAGCAGATGGAAACTGTTACAGAGTTTCACAGCTAGTCACACACAGAGAATAATTGTCTTCGAGATGCCCAGTTCTAAGTGACACATGCACAATAGAACCTCTACATTAAGGCTCACCAAATACAATGGAAAAGGGGTAGAGAGAATACTAATGCATCTCTCAACTCCCATCAATGAAGTTTACTCATGCAGGAGAGGGCAATGAATTTAGAAGTCCACAATTGGCCAAAGTGTACAGAATGAGAGATTGCATGTCATACAGCAGGATTCATACAGGAGGTAAACTTTTCAGACTGGCTCTTACACTAAGTCATATACATTTATGATCCCCATAATTTTCATATCTCAATAGCTGCCTATTTAAGCACAAAATGCTGTTCTATGGTACGAATATGGAAATTTCATTTAGCCATTTGTCTTATGCAACTATCATTCCCACCCCATGCCTTGTCTTCTCATTATCTTGATTTTGTATTAATTTGTATATACATCTCTATTTGCAGAAAAAACTTATTTTGAAGTTTTTTGAAGGGTAATATAAATAATATTTAAATAAAATGCCTGAAAGAGTCTCCTCAGCAACTGGCACAATATGTAGTCTATGACTAATGGAATCTTGGCCATAAAAGTAGTAAAAAAAAAATGTCTTTTCCATCATATAATTAGTAGGTCTTAGAATAAAACAAGACTATTCCTGCTATCACTGGCTATAAATAGGTCAGACTAAACCATGAGAAGTAAATTGAATAATTACTAGATTGTATACCTGCAGGCTAAGTGGTAAAAAAAATTAAATGTTTTAGCCACAAAAGGCATAATTATACCTACAAAAATTCTAAAATGTCCAGGTATAGATCCTTTATTCAGGTCTTAGAAAAATTTAGGATATATCAATTGGTCACACTCTAAAATATTATTTCAGTAGCTATTACTATGCTCATGTCAATTAAACAAACAAAATAAAGTATAAAGTTATACTTTTCTGAATATTATTAAATTAATTGTGTTGAATCTTTACCTTAGGGACAAACACTTGTTCAATAGCCAAAGCATGAGCTACTAAGTAAGGCAGGAACCTTTGAGGCAAACTGCTGCACCTATGGGGGAGATAGTTACCCCACTTTGAAAGATCCTTAAGGTATCTTCACAGTTTTTCTCACTGTTCCAGCCAAACTACTTTGGGAAAAACCATTGTAGAACCAACTGAGGTCACCAAGGCACTATTTCTCATTCTTTTAGGCAACCTGAGTGAACTAGGATCATTAAGATGCTCATCTGAGCATGCCCAGAAGCATTCACTTCTGCCATTTTTTTCTTTTTTAAACTTGTGCTCTATGACCTTACACTGAGCATATTCAGAACTGTGTCTGTCCCTATGTATGACTTCCTCATTGAATATGTAAGATTCCTGAATAAAGTCTCCATTCTTCTTTTGTTTTGGGAGAATATTGCTTTTCAAATAACCCCAGTGCCCTCTTTACACTCTTTCCTTTGTTTTTTATCTCGTGGGTGTTACCAATTGCTTGGCACTCACTGAGAGCAGAGCTCACTGTCTTCATTTAATGGACTCATTAGTAATCAGAGTGCATTTCACACCCTGTGTCAGAGAGGAAGGGAGGAAGAAGGAGAGACTGAGAAAGAAGGGAGAGAAGAAGGAGGAAAATGGGGAAAGATGGGGAAAAGGAGAAGAGATACAGAGATAATTCAAACCAAATCAAAGCAAACATAATAAAACATAAAGTATTAATTTGTCAATCATTTGATTCCAAATGAATGCAAATATGAAGTTTTTCATATAAACTTCTTCCTGGAGAAAATGAGTTATAGATTTAAAAAGAACTATTTTTTTCACCTTTGAGAAAAAAATTTCTGTGACTTTTTCATACTTATAAACCCATTTTGTTTTTCTTTTAAACTTTATGTGTTCAGTATGCCTGACACAGGAGTCAAATAATTTATTTATCTGACACGTTTTTGTTGATCACTTTCCCTGTACCATGTACCATGTACCATGTAGCATGATCCAAATATGAAGCAGTCTAAGTGGAAGAGGATGATGACTGTGGCATTTCAAATCCAATTATTATGAAATCTTCACTAGATGATATGAAATCTTTACTGTGTAAAGATGTATAAAAATAAGGAAATGAAAGAGTGAACATTCAAATCCCTGATAGGGAGTGTTTTTTCTGTGTTAGAGGAACAGGATGTTATCCCGTATGATCAGGCAAGACTGAGTGCAGATGAGAGTGTCAGGAGGTAATGCCAGAGACACAGACCAGGCCACACACAGACTGTAGGTCATGGCTGGAATTTGAGATGCTCTGAAACTACAATTGAACTACTCTTGGTACTCAACAAATGTTTGTGTTTCATGAAAGAAATAACATCTTAAGATCAGAAAGTCTTAGTATTGATAAATATTTTTGGTAATCCAGGATTTCTCAGCATTTCGTTATTGACATTTTGACCTGGATAATTGGTTACAGGGGGGCCATCTCATGCTCTGTAAGATGGTTAGCAGCATCTCTGACCTCTACCTGATCAATACCAGTAGCTTACCTTCTCCACATTCAAAAATGCATCAAGCAATGGCAAAAGTCCAACAGCTTCAATTTAGAACCATTGACTTAGCATAATCTACCTAATGGAGTCAGTAATTGTGCTTAGTGAGATCAAATGAGTTAAATGAATGCTGCATTAAAATGAAAACCAGTTCTAGAACTAGAAGTGACAGTTCTACATTTGGAGATAATCACATACCATATTATCTATTATATATAAGACATACAATAAATACTATATATATATGTGTGTGTGTTTTCACATAAACAATTCATCTAATGTTTGCATTTGAAGAAGTTATCTTTATTCTCCCACACAGATAAAGATCTTGATCTTCAGGATATCCATTCTTTTTTTCTTAAAAGATAGTATAAAAACCTTCATTTTTGACTAGGGTATAAAAGAGGGCTTGTAGATTTTGACTAGGTGTTTTTGAAATAGAATTCTCAGAAAACTCAGTTCTTGAACTCTAGAGATTTCTGTTAGGGAAGAGCATTTGTTTACTTTTAACTAACCAGCTCTTTACTTCTTTAACACTCATCAGATCTCAGAATAGGAGATGCGTGTACACATGGAAAGTGGTGAGTAGAATTATAATAAAAGAATAATAGAATGAGTTCTAATGTTCTTTGTTCTTTTGAGTCTCAATCCAAGAAAACATTTCTCCATGTTGAAAAGCAAATGGACATTGGATAAAACAGTCTTCTTTCAGTAAAACTGTTTTCCCTTTATGTTTCCTGACTAATTTCTTGGCTAATCTATTCTAGACACTGCTCACATTTCAGTACTGATATATACTCTATGGATGTTTTGTAGATCCTTCTTGATAGAGAACACACCATAAGGATAAAATTATATATGAAATCAAGGAAATTATAAAAAGTTATATAGGAAATTAAGAAGAATAAGGTCAATAGGTGATGATGACAATCAACTAGAATATTTGTATATGCTTTGGGAGTCCAGGTTCCTGATGGGTTAAGAGCAATGGATAGGTTCAGGAAAAGGGCTTTGTGCATTATTTTTATTGCCAAACTTTGTATGAGTTGGAAAACCATGTTCATCTTCCTAAGTTCTTATATGGGGCAAATTATAATACTGGGATTATTAAAGCGCTAATAACTATTGTTACATAAATAAATATGTATTTAGTGATAGCATTTGTTCTTTATTAATACAGTTTTGTATCCAATATTTTTATTTATTTATTTTACTTACTAGGTATTACATCCAGTTCTTTGGGCATATTTCTATTCCCTCCACTGTTGAATTTTATCACCAACCCATTAGGAATTTTGAAACTATTAGATATCTAGAAGGAAGGACATGGGAAGACAGTAGAAGGGGCTAGGAAGGAGGAGCCAATAGAAGCAAGGATTATGAAAATGCCATAGTGAAATACAATAATTTGCAGGCCAATTAAAAAAATGGACAAGCAAAAATCCAACTGTGCATCTGTAAATATTTTAGTGGGTTTAGCTACTTTCATGAGTAGAATATGAAAGATAAATTGTTCTTTGAAGAGAAAATGTTCACAGTGATGCCAATCAAATGTGAGGATGGATGTGAGGAGGAGGAAGAAATGATATGCAGAATATTGGTGGCAGATTCTAAAAGGACACTACCCATGCAGAGGAGTTACAAGAGACGATGTTACAGATTCAATGAGAGGTGGGCTGTGTGGCTTCTTAAAGATCATTACAGGGGTACTGAAATTTTGGGTTGATTGAGATAAAAAGTCAATGAATGGTGGTGAAGGAGAAAAGGGAGATAACTAAATATGCAGAGGACCCAGCAAATAGAGGTGAGATACATAGATAGCAGTATAGGGAAGTACGAATAGAAATATGCCTCTGTGCCCAAGCATGGTAAAATTAGATAAAAGTTTTTTTTTTCTCTTCTACAAGTTTGGAGGCCACATATAGATTGGAACCGCTATAACTTTTACAGTATTATGTAGAACGTTTAACATTCAATGGCTATTCACAACTAATCACTGATTTTTTTTTATTGTTTGTTTGTTTGAGATAGACTCTCTGTAGACCCAGATGCCCTGTAACTAGCTACATAGACCAGGTTGGCCTCAGTCTCACAGAGCTCTACCTGCCTCTGCCTCCCAAATTCTAGAATTAAAGGTGTGCACCACTACTCTGTGCTTTGAACACAGATTTGTAAAATATATTTTCTGAAGAGCTATAAACACAATGTCTACAAAATTATTTAGTTAATCCTTATGTGTGAGTACTGAGAGTTTGTGTTTTATGGAATGCATAGTCATTATTCTCCAAATTCCATGAAATTTATGTATTGCAAGCAGGAGAGCTTTATGACACTTGCTTACTATGTCATTTTCCTGGATGAAGCTATTTTAAGCATAGACCTCAGATTTAAGGCGTAATTTTTATAACTCGGAATGATATTTAAGCAAAAAGTGAAGGAATGGATGAATTATCATGGAGATCAGGCCAGGCCACCATGTGGAATGTGGCTTGCCCTGATATTTGCCCAAGATCTGCATAATGGTTCCAAGGGAATTTTAATATTTTAGTCTGATTTTCTGTTCCTGGTGCTTGTATCCTCTGTCAAAAGTGATCAGGTACAAAGGCCAGCAGTGGATTCCCAGAGAGCTCCGTGAATGGCAAGAAATTAATAAAATTTGAGTGAGGCTTCTTCCTTTGCTTCTGTTACATTTGCACACGCAATACGGCTTCTTTAGAGTTTTGGTTGAACAAGGAAAGTGAGTGTAGCTGAGCTGAAGGAGACCTGAATCAAGTATTTTTGCAGAAGAGACATTCAGGGAATGAAATTCATGTACATTTAGGTTTATGTGACTCAGGTTATACAGTGCATACAGTGATCTCCTGTATTTCCATGGTGTGAACATGACACTGTGAGGCTGCTGAAAGAAAACAGACAGCAATGCTTATTCACGCAACAACATGCATTGGTGCATGTAGAGGTGGCTCCAACTGTGCTCACTCCCCGGCTTGAGTGAAACCTTACCAGGACAGGGGAAAATGAAGGCAAGTCCTTAAGTGACTGCTTTCTTTTTACTGAAACACTGAATTGTTCTTCCTTCGGAAAATACAGGTGTATTCTACACTGAAAAAAGAATCAATTTACAAATATCTAAATCTTCAGAGTATGAGAGAATGATTTGTTTTATAAAATGACACATGGAAGGCTCCTATTAAAGATTCACTGGGGAAATAGTCAAATGAGTTTATTGGATACTGAACATCTAACAACATTTCTCAGCCATTTGCTTTTAATATTTTTAGAACTCCCTGCTTAGTCCATGCCAGATTTTTAATTGGATTGTTTGTTTCAATGATAAGTTTGTTGAGTTCTTTGAATAGTTTAGGTAATAATGCTGTGTCAGAGTTAGAGTTGGTAAAACCTTTTTCCCATTCTGTACATTGCCTCTTCACTCAAATGAGGGTATCTTTTGCTGTATAGAAGCTTCTAAGTTTCATGAGGGCCCAATCGTCAGTTGTTGGACTTTATCTTCCCCCTTTCAGAATAGCTAAGATTCAGTACTGTTGGGAATGCAAACCGGTGCAGTCACTATGGAACTCAGTGTGGAAACACTTCAAAAAGCTTGAAATAGATCTACTACATGATTCATTCATACCACTCTTGGCATATACCCAAAGACTCTATATCCTACTACAGCAATACCTGTCCCTCTATATTCATTGCTGCTTTTTTCACAGTAACTAGGAAATGAAAACAACCTAGACATCCATCAACTGATGAATGGATAATGAAAGCATGGTACATTTGCACAATGGAATATCATTCAGCTGCTAGAAAAAAATGAAACTACGAAATTTGCAGAATGGAATCGGAAACATCCTAAATGAGGTAACCCAGATCCAAAAAGACAAACATCTCATGTTCTCACCCATTAAGTGGAAGCTAGCTTTAAATGCTTAGATATGTGCAATTTGCTTGGAAAACACATAAAAATCAAGAAATTAATAAACAACCATGGGTGAGAGGCTTCCTGGAAAGGAGCTATAATGTAGTGATATAAATGGGGAAAGGGGAATAGTAGATTAAATAGGGTTAAATGGGATGAGGAATGGGGGTCAGGAAGAGAAGGGAATATAAGGAGGGCTAACACTAAAGGTCTTTAGAAATGGTCATATGGAAACCTATCTCTATAGCAGCTTCTAAAATTATATACATATACAACATAAAAATAGATTAAAAGGAGTTTTCTTAGAACAGGAAGATACTGACCCTTCCAGGAACTATCATCTATAAAATAAAAGAGCAATGCCAGGAATGGACTCTCTTTTGAAACTGTTGACTGGGGATCTGGGAGACCCTCAAACAATATAGGCCATTTACCCTGCTATTGAGTACCCAACAGAACTTGACAGCAACACCCCATTACTGAAGACAATACATTATTGAGTTGTAGAACAAACAAGGAGGAATCCAACTTGCACTTACCTCAAATTTTCATCTTTAATGGCTAGCTTTCATAGTGTTGGAAAGTTATATGCATGTTAAAAGAGAAAATTAATCATAAACCTTGTCCATTTGTGATTCCTGCAAGTCACTATAAGAAATGGCCTGGCAAGATATACCTACTGGTGCAATAGTGACATAGATGCTATTTGAGTAATCAACCACTTTCTGATTGTATCTAATGATCATACTCACATGATTAAGCCCATACCTGACAATGATATGAGGCTTCGAAACCTGTGTCTAGACATGTCACAAGCCATCAAGGATAATATAACTATTATTCTGATAAACTAATACAATATTATACCAACTCCTAATGACTTTTTGTTATACCTGTATGTGAATGCATGTCTCACCTCTCACCAAATAAGCTTCCTCATGCAACAGATGATGATTAACACAGTGACCTACATCTAGAAACATGCAAAGAAAAAGAGACTTCAGAGTGTTTACCCCTGAATAAGACACATATATCAAAACTTTGCCTCCCAAGCTTTAGGGATAAGTATGGAAGAAGGGTCAAATAGACTGTAAGAGCCAAATGTGGTAGATGATCTCAAGAAAACAGAGTTTTCCAGGCAGTTTACAGACACTCAGATGAACTCACAATAATGGTGACAGCATGTGTAAGACCCAGGTAAGTTCAAGATAGACTAAATCCCAGCAAAGAAGTAAGGATGTGGGTAAAAAATAGCAATCCTGTCTGAGGAACTATAGGCAACTGATAGCTGCTGAGGCAGGGAAAGCTAGTTTTCTATAGGAGTGTCACCCTTGGGTAGGTTAATGAGGCTCCAGTGAATAGACCCACACTGAAGGGCATTTGTGGATACAAATTTGACTCAACAGGCCTCAAAACTTATATGTATGTGATAGAGTACATGAATCAGGTGGGAGTGGTAAGGTGGTTTTCAGATGGGGGAGGGGTATCAAAATATGAGCGAATGACGTTATATGAAATTCTTATAAAGTTAATTTTTAAAGTGAAGTCAAAATGAAAGGTTATGTCTTACTGTGCTACAGAATAATAAACTAAATATTCAACTTAGTAAAATACTAGGCTTTCTAGAAAGACTTCACTCATTCTTAGCACATATTTTTCTGGAAAATCAAATGAATAGAAAACCTGGGAAAAGAATCAGCAACATTGGTGGTTATGAGTCTACTTAATGTAAAATTTTTTCAAAATAGCATTTTTAAGGTTCGCTTCACTTTTCTCTCCTCTTTCCTGTTCTCATGTGTGATTTACCCATTAGGGAAATTGCCAGTCTAAAAGTATAAGCCCCAATTCCTCCATCTCTGAGAGGTGAGTTGTTTCTCAGTTAAGATATGTATGCTGGATTGTGGTAATAGTCCATAAACTATCTTTCCAACTCCAATAGACTGTTTCTCACATTATCATGTTTCTGACTCCCTCCTCTATTAGAGGAATAACCTTGAATCCATTTAGCCTTAATATCAAGCTGTCCATGATGGACACTGGGCAGTCTTATTTCAGAGAATAACACCACAGTGACCAAAAAACAGTGAATCTCCATTCTTGCCCTAGAATTCTTCACTTAGATGTGATATGTTCAGTAATCTTCAAAATAGGCGCTTACATATCAGCACCTATACACATACCATATAGGAGCTGTATGTCTTCTAATTCCATGACTCAAAATAACTTTCCCTAATGTTTTATCTTAAAGCCTTGTTCTTCATCTTTCAGGATTCTATACATTACTTACTATGTTTATCTTTTTCCATCTCCATCAAAAATCAGTTCCCAAAAGGCAGAAAATCTGTGTTGTTTTTCTTTGCTCTCTCTTCATGATCAATTTCCTAAGCACCATAATGAGAGCATGTGATAGGCACTAAACACATATTGACTGCAAGTTCATGATCGCTGACCCTGGTTAATAAAACTGAAGTTCCAGTACCTGAAATGCCAAGCAAGCCTTAGTGACTTGTTATACTATACTCTTCAGTGAACACTTTTCCACTGTGAGAATCTGTTGGCCTTGGTCACCTTGTTTTAAAGAAAAGCCATTCTTTGGACAATTGGATCTGTGTCTCTTCTTAATCAGTAAATTAACTGACAAAGCCACCACTATACTAGGACATGTATGGTTAGAAACTGGTGGTATTTGTTGTTGATATTGTTGTCAGTTTTGTTTTTTATTAATATTAGTTTTGTGAAATGTAAAACAAACTGACCTAACTTTACTTTTTACATTATTTAGGAAATCCATGTAGGAAACAAATGTAAACAGTCTGGTTCTATTAAATAGGGATCCAGTAACTATCTGATGACTACAGTGTCCACACAATGTTCTCAAATATAAGCAGCAGGAAGTTGGACTGAGCTGCAAAAGAAGCTGTTGAAACTCTTCCCTCACAATCCTCAATCACCATAAGCTATGTAATTAAACATAAATTATTCAAAATATTGTCATTCTTTTGTAAATCTCATTAAAAAATCAATAGATTTTATCATAAATATTCTTGGGTTTCTAAATCTAAATGAAAATTCTTCCCAACTTTGTGGGGTAATTTTGTTGGAGAACAATTATTAGCTAACAATAGTCCTACTTCTTTCTGCTCATGTCTTTGAAACTTCTCATAAGCTAGCCCCAACCTGTATTGAAAAAGTGGTAGATCCTTAAAAAGGAAGTGTCTTTCCTTACTGTTGGTGTCTACATCTCTGGAATCAATAATCCTACCTCCTAGACATGTTTTAAACTACAAG
>NW_008342276.1:7208379-7210033 GCF_000622305.1 Nannospalax galili | reverse complement strand
AAAAAAAAAAAAAAATTCTCATGAAGACACAAAGGTTTTCCTGTAACATCTTTATCCTTTTGCTTTAAATGTCAATGAATGCATGTTTTCTAATGGTATCTTGGTCTTGAAAACATGGTCTAGATTATGAATATCTCTTGGTATCAGAAATCCATTTATTAGGTTGAAAACTAAAACTAAAAGTTTTAATTCAAATTGATACATGTAAACATATTCCTGGTAATGTATGACTGTTTACCAAAGTCTGCACTAGATGAAGGTTTGTTAATGAAAATGTGAAATATAATCTCTGAAAACTATCTCAGTAACCATTTTTCCAAGAAACTAAATTTTGTGTGTAGTGTGTATGCATATGACTTTAAATTTCTAAAAGTCTAAAGATTTTATTTTATGAGATCTTTGTAGGTTAACTATTGTGGTATTGTAACTGGTAGTGTAGAAAGGAGGAGGCTGGAGCAAAAACAGGCATGTGTTCAAATTCCAGCTTTGGCACTTCTAAATTTTAAGTGCAAGGTAGTAACAGTTACTCTCAATATTTTATGAATAATGATAAGAAAAACAATTTTTCCTAAATATAGAAAATTAGATTGTGAATTTTGTATTTAAATACATAGGAATTGAAATGCCAAGTTTTATGATACAGAGTAATGTTGTAGTATTTTTTCAAAGAGTAAAACCATTTTCACATGGAATTATGACTAATATGGATCCTGTTAGAGAAATTAATCATGTTGCATTTCATGAGCATGTAAATATTCTGCTTATTGGGTCTATATTAAACACATGAAATATTTATAAAAACAAATAAACAGATAAATTACCTGGCACCATTTAATTATTATAAGATGTACTGCCTTCCTAAGATAACTCATAATTATGCACATTTGTATTTATACATATTAGTTCCAGCATAGGAAAAAACATCTTATTTTGAAGTAGCCACAGTATTTGAGATTAAAATGATGAAGTGGGATGCTTCTGGCCTAGCTAAGCCACTTATGGTGGTTCCAGGATCAGATAACAGATGGTGGCTATAACCTAGTTTTGCTATAATCTGAGCTGTTTTAATAAAAAAAAAAAAAAAATGAGCCGTACCTAAAACAAAAACACTTTCCAGGCTTGTTATCATTTTAAATAAAGAACAATGACAATATTTTGGGCCTTGTAAAAGGTAATCAAGTTATCTGTGAATATGAATTGATTTCCCATTGGCTGCACATCTAAATTTGTGATGTATCATCCAGAGCCCAATCTCGTTTTAGTTGAATGCATTATCACTGTTTAGATCTAGAAGACATATCTGTGGTAGCATTCTAAACTTAATGGAACCCAGTGTAAATTTACTGAATTTCAGGAAAGATGTTGCAGTAAAGCATCAAGTTATCTGTGAATATGAATTGATTTCCCATTGGCTGCACATCTAAATTTGTGATGTATCATCCAGAGCCCAATCTCGTTTTAGTTGAATGCATTATCACTGTTTAGATCTAGAAGACATATCTGTGGTAGCATTCTAAACTTAATGGAACCCAGTGTAAATTTACTGAATTTCAGGAAAGATGTTGCAGTAAAGCTGTAATAAAAATAATTTCAGAGCTAATTGTTTTCAGAAAGTGTAATAGGGAACACTGTGCAGGGCATATGGCACATAACC
>NW_008342276.1:7203049-7208300 GCF_000622305.1 Nannospalax galili | reverse complement strand
CATACTACATCTATTATCCACCAGTATTAAGTTTCAGGTACTTCAGGAGATCCATGAAACACTGAATAAGACTTATTGAATTTTCCTAAAAACTCATACTACTGATGATTAAGTTTAACGTAAAAATTAGAAACAGTAGGAGTTTAACAACTAATAACAGTTAGAATAATATATTTCAACATATATACTTTTTTGCAAAATATCTTAATTCTTTTATACTGCGGTAATATGTTTCAATTCAGCTTTACTACAGATAATTGAAGTCGTGGAAAGGAAACTTGAAAATAAGGAGGAACTTCTGTGTTTGTACACTCATGTATATCATTGAGTGTGCATATATATATATATATGAACATCTTTATAATATTCTGTTTGTAAAGGTAATGCAATAAAAGTAATAGGAACATCCATATCTTCTTAAAATCGTATACATTAAATTTTATTGACAATTTACTAAGTAGAGTAAAAGAGTTCAGTGGATTATTGTAAAATTTTTGTAACAAAATGTTAGAAAGAGAGTTAGTATGGTACATAATGCTTCTAATTTTTTTTTTTTTTTTTTGAGACAGGGTCTCTCTGTAGCCCCAGCTGGCCTGGAACTTGTTTTGTGGTCCAGGCTGGCCTTGAACTCACAGAGATCTGCCTGCCTCTGCCTCCTGAGTGCTGGGATTAAAGGCATGCGCCACCATGCCTGGCTAAAATTTCATTTTTAACATGATTGAGAAAGCAGAAAAATATACCCATAATATATGCATATGTGTATATATATATGTATATATATATGTTAGTATATGTGTGTGTGTGTGTGTGTGTGTGTGTGTGTACATGTTTATAGCTGAAGACTACATAACAAAATTCACAGTGTCAGGCAAGGGAAATCTCCCTTCCAGTTGTTGCTCAGGATAGTCCAAGAGACTCCCATAATAATACAGGCTATCTCCACAGCCATTGATTGCCTGCCAAAACTTGAAGATAAGATCCTATTGTTGAAGACATGACATAAGTTGGACACAGGATTTGGCACAGTTAGGCTGGAATGAACCTAGAAGCCTCTTTTCTGAAGACCAGCTTTCATAGTATCAGAAAGTGCTATGTAAACTGTCAAGGGAGAAAAGTAATCAATGGTCTTAACCAGCTTCAAATTTTAAGAACCACAGTATTGGCACACCCAGTAAATTCTCTCATTGGTGCAATAGAGACACTTTTGTTTTAGGGGTAGAAAACAGCCATCTAATTGGACTTAAGACCTGTGAAATAGGAGGGAATTCTTGATGGTACTGTAACAAACAGTCAAGTATACATTATTGGGGAGGTCATAGATCCTAGAGAAGAATCTATTTTTTCCTATGCCACCATAATTTCTTACTATATTCTAAATACCTATCATTATTTACAGAAAAATGTTTCTCTCACCACTCATCAAAGAAGCTTCTCTTCCAAACAGATGGAGACTATTACAAAATTCCATAACTGGTCAAAACACAGAGAATAAGTGTCTGTGAGGTATCCAGGCATAAGTGATACATTTACAATGCAGTGTATATACCTAAGGCTCAAGGAACATCACAGAAGATGGGGCAGAAAGATTGCAAGAGCCAGAGGGACAAGACACCTGCTGCTACTTAGTGCATTGTAGACATGATAGGGAAGTTGCATCGATGGAATCTTTACAATATGATGGTCTTACAATATCTTCACAGTGACAAAACCACTTGACATGCCAAAGTGGATGAGGGAAATTTCATAGGATTCCAATTCTAGAAATAGAGCTACAGGTAATTTATGGATGCTGGGGGAATGAGAATCAGTTTTCTCCAGGGATTAGCTCCCTGAGAGGTTATTTAATCCCAAGTGGGCATCCCTAATCACATTTACACACAAGCACCACTAGATAGTTCTTTATATACACACACATATACTTGTGTGTATAAAGTACATTATACATATATGCATATTTATAAATGTATGTATATATGTAGAACAATAATCATCAAAGAAGAGGAAAAGAAATCGAAAAGGAATAGGGATGTGTGGGAGGAGTTGGAGGGGGTCTGGGTCGGGTGGAAATAATGCACATACAATAAAAATATAAATATATTCATGATATACTCAAAAATGAAAAAAAATAAAATAATGGAACTACTGAAATATAATTTCAAAAACATTATTGAAATATAATAATAGGAATTACTGAAATATAATTTTAAAACTCAGTAGAGTTTGTTTTGAAGTACAAGACCGACAAATTATTGTTTCCTTTGACTGACATAATTGTGAACAACTTTTTATTTAAGTCTCAGAAACTGACAAAATTTAAACAGCTTGTATACACAGCCTAACTCTCCCAGCCTTATCTTACATTTGAATCCATTGACCTTTTCAAAATCACTCATCAGGAGGTGCACAAAGAGCTAAATCTTCTCGAATTACCACTATTTACTTATAAACACAGACAGTTCATACTTCACAGAATTAAGCCTGATCCCTGTCTTTGTGAACTGAATTCCACAGGTTCACAAGGAACCTAAATGAAAAACATTTAAAAGAGCATGCACAGTCATTAATGAATCATTTGACTCCAGTCCCATTAACTTGGAACCTGGTGTCATTAAGACATAATGTGCAAAATAAACTTTTAATCTGCCTAAAATGAAAATTCATAGTAAAAGTAAAGAATTTGAGAGATGCCTGTCATTGAAGAACTGTGAATGGCCCTTTCTAGGGTGAGTTTTTTTTTTTTTTTCAGTTTCAGGGTTTTTTTTATTTTTATTTTTCCACATGAGTTACTTTAAAGGAGGAGTATTTTCTCTGGCCAGGAGCAGAAAGAATAATTCAGAGAGATTCAGAGCTTCAGAAGTAGATTCTCCGTCAAAATGAGGCCTCTCACCTCCAGAAGATAGAGATTCCTTTTGTAACTGCAAGAAACTGCGTTCTGTGAATGAAAGAAATGCACTTGGAGGGGACTCCAAACTGCAGATGAGAGTGCAGTAAGCCAATGCCTTGACTTTAGTCTTGTAAGACCCTAAATAGAAAACCCAGCTACCAAAAGCCAGGCTTTCTCAAGTACAGATCTGCCCTCTGACAAATAAATATGTGATAATTGTCACCATAACAGTAGAAAACTGACATAGAGGGCGATAAACCTGTGTAAAGTTTAATCCTAAAACAACTAATACCCACTGTTTTTTTTTTTTTAAGAAAATAAAATGAAGCCTTTAAGAAGAAATACTTGGAGAACTAATGCCATGTGTTCAGAGATGTTCAGCAGGAAAGCTTTGTTATTCAATTGTGTTTACATTATGTAGCTACAGTTGTTTCCACTGCATGAGAGTGGATCCATGCACTCAGTCTTTAATGTATTCTATGGGCTTTCATCCATATTAAAGAGGCAAATGCTTTTATTTTGGGGGAAGGGGGGCATTTTAATGATCTATGAAAGATGCCAAGGCCTTTTTTGTGGCCTTATTCAACTTCCCCCAAACTTGACTCAGGCCCTGTCACATTGAGAAAATATATGTGACTTTCCTTTATTCTTTCATGTGTTTTGAGTTTAATAACATATGCTGTTTATAATCGGTTTCTATAGAGAGTTCCTTTTTGTCTTGTAAACAGTTGCAAAGATTTACCTAGAGCTATGTAGGTTTTTTCTTTTTTTTTCCATTCCCCACCTCCCCCCTTGGAAAGCCCGAGTGGCTCCAAGGATTAGCAGCAGCTTAACTTCAGTCATGTTTTGCAATTATTTTTCTATTTTGGCTCTCCATGATGGTGTGAAATTAACCAGTTGTCTTTTTCTTCCTGGAGTGAGTTCACAGCCTGTGCCTTAACAGTCACTCATCCTTGTGCTTCACTGGCTTGTCAGAACTTCCCGTAAATGAATCCTCCACAGGTAATGAGGCCCTGAGGTCAGGTTATTCTTCTTCCAAATGCATTAGATACTTCTGGAAGAGATAATTGGCTTTTCTCTCTTAAGGACTTAATGGACCACAGCCATTTAACTACTCAAATAACATATGCTATTTTGTGAGTATTAATATTCACACATTTCAGGTAAGGGCCCTGACATCCAAAGTTGAAAAGCCTGTGAGTATTTATAGAAACTAAGTGGAAGATCAGCACTGTACATGATTCAAGGTAAGTCCCAAGATGCATAAATTGCCACACTAACATCTAGATTTTATCTCCTACCATAAAATTGTTGACTCTTGACACTTTGAAGTCTATTACAGCAGAACATGATGGTTCCCTTCAATCCTACATCAAATATATCAAGAATAAAATTACATGTTCATCTATACCTGTTTATACTTTTAACCTGAACCTCTTCCTAGAAATAACATGTTGTCATTCCTCCATGAGATAGTTCAATACTAGTCAATAAGGTTTTTATATTTAAATTGCTTAGTTTTCTGATTGCAGTGGCTCACTAAGTGTTTAATAGGAGTTCCAAACAATTGAGCTAAATAATATATCAAACACATGGTAGGAAGTGAAATATAGTCTTAAATAACAATGCCTTGTTTCTCTTATATATGATCACCTCTGTATTCCTCCTCCTCCTCTTCCTCCTGTTCGTCTTCCTTTTTCTATTCCTCCTCCTGATCCTCCTCTTCCACTTCCTGTTCTTCCTCCTCCATTTAACTCTCCTCCTCCTCTACTTCCTGTTCCTCCTCGTTTTCTTCCCCTGCTCCTCCTTCTACTCATGTTCCTCCTCCTTTGACTTTTTCCTTTTTCCTTTATGATTTATTGTACAGATCCCCATGCTTCATTTTATTTCCCCTTTGCTATTAGTACTTCTGTATTTGATATCTTCCTCTACTCCATGTTTTCCCTTTGGTAGTAGTGTCATACCTGATGACATACAGAGTGTAAGTGAACATTGACCTGTGAGACAAATGAACATCTGCCTTGCACATTTAGGAGAACATGTCGCCTGTAATCCCATCTAGCTCATAATTCTAAATCACATTTAAAATACGTGTATAATTTTAGTTTGGCAAGTTACAATTATAATATTGTTTTGGCAGATAGTATGCTTTCCACAAGACCTCTTCTCTATGCGCATATTAAATAGTTTCATTTTATAGTGAACTGACTTGTGCATCCTTGACCACACAAATTAGAAACTGACTTAGTTGGCAAAAGTTCATTTACTTTATGGAAGAAACTTCATATTGTGTTTGCATTATGTTGTTGTAAAGGTCTCTGACACTTTTTCTTTCTCTGGCTCTCCCCTCCTTTTTTTTTTTTTTTT
>NW_008342276.1:7202081-7202991 GCF_000622305.1 Nannospalax galili | reverse complement strand
TTTGATAACAACAAAGTGGAATACTGGCTTCAAACCTGTTACTGCCTCAAAGATTATGTCCTATTGATGTATGTGTATGTGCTGGTCTGAAAGATGGACCCCAACATGTGGCCACAACTAGCATCTGAATTCTGTGAATAAATCACATGCCCAAAAGGACTTTTGAAATATGATTAAGAAACGAAATGGGAAGCTTGTCCCAGATTATGTGACTAGATCTTGTAAGAGTAAAGCAGGAGCGTCAGAGGTTGAGGTCTAGCTGGGGAAATTGAAGGCAGGATAGAGTGATACAGGTTATGAGCCAAGAACTGCAGCTGGCCTGGAGATGGGGAAAGAAGCGGACTGGGGGTCAGAGTTCCAGAAGAAGCACTTCCAATGCTTCTTTAGCCCTTGAAGACTCATTTGGGATTGTTGACACAGAGGACTACAAAATAAATGTGAACTCCTAATTAAGCCAAGTGACATTAAGATTGTGGTAATTTAGTAAGGCGGAAACAGGAAGCTAGCACAATACAAAGGCAGGATCTGTTGTTGCTTCTTTTCTTCCTTATGTATTATTTTCTTGTTTGTCTGGTAGCACATGCCTGTAATCCCAGTTCTTAAGGGGTGGAGGCAGGAAGATCGTGGCTTCCAGGCCAGCCTGGGCTACAATAGAATATCCTGAAGAAAAGAAACCTTTTTGTTCTTTGCTTCCAAAGTTCAAACACATATGTAAACCCCCAAATGACGTACTTTGACATAAAAAGTGTGCCCTTCACATATTTAAGTGAGCATTTACTTGCCAAACTACTTCACTTGAGCATGTGATGTGAAGGAAGCCTTTACTTCCACAAAGGAATGTAACTTCATCATAAATTTGTATAATCCTTTGAGAATTAATATACTCAACTATGCATGTCTCCGTTTTTAA
>NW_008342276.1:7193116-7201842 GCF_000622305.1 Nannospalax galili | reverse complement strand
GACAGACTTAGGAGGGAATAATAGATATAAATCAGATAGAATGAAGTCAGTTTGAGGGTGGCAGATAGAGGTAATATATACTTGAGGAGACAGGAGAGACAATTGTGTAATCTAAAATAATTGGAATGCCCTGGAAAACATTTGAGATCCACTCCTTCAGGCATAAAATTATTTTCTTCTCAGCTTTGCTGACTGTTCATAATAGTGCTAAGTCAATTTAATGAAACAAAACACATTGCAAAGGGTGAGCTTGGGTTGCCCTCAGGGATGTGCGACATCTTGCCATTGTTCTTAATTCTCTTGGGCTTATGAATGAAACATCTGTGTCTGGGCACAGAGCATGATTCTTAAGATTCCTTCCCATTCTAAACATGGATCAATACATTGATTTCATTTTAACTTACTCTATATCACACACAGAGAAGAAAGTTGCGAAGAAATTAACAAACTTCCTAGCATAAAGTGACATGGAAATGCCCACTGCTCTGAGCCAAGTGAGGTGAAGCTGCAGTCCATTAATAACTCCAGAGCTCTTTTCTATCTCCATTTTCCCATTTCATTCTAGTATCTCTTTATGAGCCCATCCCTCTCTTTTGCCTGTAAGCATCTCATGGTACTGACAAAGTCAAACTTTTATTTGTGGTGAAACCTCCAGCACACAATAAGCCTCACTTGTTTGTTGACCATGACTCTTCTCCCTCCATTTCTGTAAGGTGAATTAATGAGTATGTCATATCAACCATGTACAGGATTATCAAATGTCATCTCTGAGTTAATCGAAATATCTACAGCTAAAACTTTTCAGTCATTTTGTGCACAAATGAAAGGCTCCTCCTTATGCATCATTTCCTAGTATTTTTATTTAAAGTGCATCAAACCCCATTTTGTAGCAATTTAATACATCTTTTGTGGTTTCAACAAATAAGCATCAAGAATACGTGCTTTCTGATGGTAAGAGCTGGAGGATGGAGAGAAGAGCTGTGAAATGCTGACTTCTGGATATAATATGGCCATTGCAGCCAGAAACACACAGCAGCTACCTGGGACTATCTGCACAAGACCTGCCATACACACATGTACACACACACACACACACACACACACACACACACTCATAACTGGTGGGGGTGAGAGACATGGAGAGAAATGAAAGTAGGTGAGGGCTAGCTGGGAGAAGGGGTCAGAAGGAGTAGAAGCAGAAGAGTGATTATGACAGTGAATATCAATACATTGTGTATATGTTGAAATTGTCTAAAGAAGAATAAAAGGATACATGCTTTATCCTTTGAAGTTTCTGACAGGCTTTTGGATTTTTAATGACTAAACTTATTTTTAAACAGAGATTACCTGGACTGGAGAGATAGCTCAGTGGTTAGGAACACTGCTTTTGCAGGGGACCTGGGCTCAGTTCTCAGCACCCACATGGCAGCCAACAACTGTCCATTACTGCAGTTCCAGGGGATCCAAACCCTCTTCTAACCTCTGTGGGCACTGCAGGACATGGATACACCTATCTACATGTGGGAAAAACACTCACACACATAAAATAAAAATAATAGATAAAATGTATTAAACAGAGATTACAATTTCTGATTGAGTATTAGTTTTATTTGATATAAAACAGTTACTGTCTTCACTATCAATACACAACTTACAAATTATGATCCTGATGTTTTTGGAATATGTAAATCTATATTTGCATCTTTGATTGTGCTGGTAAAGCTACCTGTGACAACTAAGCAAGATGCAAGAAAGGATTTGGAAAAAAATGAAAGAAGAAAATGTGTCTAGAATCATTTGCCCCTGAAACTTATTTTTCTTAATAACAAAAGCTCAAACTGTATTCCTAGATGAGTTTCCATTTTGGTTCTCTGAGCCTGGCCTTTAACTATGCCTGTAAAAAAGGTTCAAATATGTATTGTTTGGTACTTGACATTGTTTTCTCTGAAACTATTTTAATGGTCACTAGGACTTTGGATATTGAAATGGCTCATTCTTTTCGTCAGTCCATTCATTGGTTACTGCAATTCAGGCATTCAATATGCAATGTGAAATTAGCCAGAAGTGTCACTTTGGCTTAGTTAGAGAAGTATGAACATTCCAGTATTGTAAAACAGAATCAAAAAGCTTAACCTTAGCCTGGGCTGAACACCAGAATCAACATACAGCTCTAAAGAACTCATTTTCTTAGAAACTCAATTCCTCCATCTTTTGAAGTTAATGAAAAATATGCCCAATTCCAACTATATAAATTGCTATGATGTAGGCTCTCATAATCTAAACAAATTAAGTAATTGCTTCTGTCATTTTCATGAATTTAGTCCTCTTGTCCCACATGGTTACGAACTTGCATAATCTTCAAGATGAAATAATGAAGGACATGATGCTTCCTTTATCAGAGACAAAAGACAAAGAGACTTTTCTGCTATGGTTCCTAGCACAGAAGGACTGGTAGATCCAGAAACCATCCTCATTGTGGCTCATGATATTCTCTGGCTAATCTGTCACTCTCTGTTGTCACTGTGTAGTGTTCTTGAATGTCGAGAAGTCTGTGGAGCTACACTGTCGCTCTTATACTACTGCATGAAACCCATCACAGTGTGACTGTTTCATGCTAATCCATGTGTCATTTCATTCTTCCTTTAAGATTTATGTTTAGTGTTTGTTGTGGGGTCAAGAGTGCCTAGTTGACCAGGAGAATAGTGCCTGGTATTCAGCAGACATTTACTTAAAATGAGAATTTTTCTTTTGATTTTTTTTTTTAAGAACGTAGAAAATAACTAAAATCCGCCTGGTTATGTCATTAGACTACCACACTATGGAGAGTTCTTTGGTTCAGTTTTCCTAGCATGTCTAGAATGAATTAACTAGTGGCAAGTGTCTTGTCCCTCTGGCTCTTAAACTCTCTTTTGGTTCTCTTCCATAATGTTCCCTGAGCCTTGGGTATAGAGTTTGCATACAGATGAGTCACAAAGCCTGGGCTTCTCACAGTCCCTTTTACTCTGCATTTTCCCAGTTGTGGAACTTTGTAATAGTCTCTATCTCTTGCCAAAAGAAGCATTTTTGTTGAGTGCTGACAGGTACACTTGTCTATAAATATAAGGACACAGTAAATATTAGAATGTAAATATTAGAATACAGTAATTACATTGTCTAGGGAAGTGGCAGATGTAGGGTTTTCTCTAGGATCTATGACCTCTCCAGCCATGTGTACTTGATATGTTCACACATGACTTCCCACCCAGTGAGTGGGCCTTAAGTCCAGTTAGACAGCTGTTGATTATCCCCAAGATAAAACTGTCATTACTACACCAATAGAGAGAGTTTTCTGGGCTGATCATTGTTGTGGTTTGTAGACTTTACAGATCGGTAGGATCCTTGATTAGTTTTCTCATTAGGCATCTTGCATAGTATGTTCTGATACTATAAGTGCTTAGAGGTTATCTAATCCCAAATGTACAATAGTAAACACAGGTATACATGAGCACCAATAAATGGACTCAGTGCAATTATAAATAAACATATATGTATGTATATGTGTGTATTTATAAGTGCATGTAGTGTTTGCACCAATAATAAAGAAGAAGACAGGAAATTGAGACCAAGTGGGGTTTGTGTTGGAGGAGTGGGTTGGAACTGAATGGAAATAATGCAAAGACAATATTCATGTAGGAAATTCTAAAAAAAGAAAACACTATAAAACAATAAAAGAACAGTGACCAGAAGTGACCAATACTTATTCAGAAATGAGCAAATGAAATGCCATTGTAATAACACCTTTGAATTTGTGGCCTTTAGTTAATTAGTACATCTGCTAATCTCGTTTACCACACTGCTAAATATCTTAGAAAAAATGAAGACAATTCAAGAGCATCTTAAATTGAATAAAGCTACGAAATGGTTCCTGGAACAAATGTATGCTTCAGGGGTTCGTAAAGGCCAAAGGCTATTCAGACCAGATGGAAGCGAATCTCTGTAAGTACGAATGGAGAGTCACCAAAATAAATGTGTTAGCAGATCTAAAATATGAAATAAATAAATAAATCCTCTCAAAATATGATAGTGTGAACTTCGACTTAGGTTCTTACCTGTATTTCTTAGTGTCTACTCTTGTAGAATATATGGAAATAGGAACAGAGAAAATTGTGGTGTCTCAGATTGGGACAGTGAAACAGAGGATGATGGAGCCAGAGAAAGAGCCACGCAGAGAGTGACGGAAAGAGCATGTCACTCATGCGTATTTTCTTAAAACTATTTTATTTATTCTTTTTATTTTATGTGTATGAGTGTATTGCCTGCACGTATGTGAGTGCACCCGTGTCGTGCAATGCCGCAGAGGTCAGAAGAGGGCTTCGGATTCCCCTGGAACTGGAGTTAAGGACGGTTCGTAGCCGCCATGTGGGTGATGAGAATTGAACCCCGGTCCTCTGCAAGAGCACTCAGTGCCCTTAACCGCTGAGCCATCTCTCCAGATCCATGCTTGATTTTTTCAAAAACAAACATCCCTGATCAAATAAGTCATCTCAGCTCTCACAAAAAAGTGTTAATAAGTGTAATATCCTGGTCAGGATATTACAGAATAAAAAATTCCTTAAATTAGAAAAGCACATTACAAGGAAAAGAACTTTATCTGCTGAATTTAATCTCCTAAAAATGCTACTTACTCAAGTTTGCAAGAAGTATTGATCTGTCACAACTTAGAGCAAGGCAAATTGGAAAGTCTAAAATTAATCAAATGAAATATGGACTATTAATCCCGATCACCAGCTAAATCCATATTCCTTGATATAACAATAAAAATAATTTTAAGAACACAATTTAATCAGTAAGATTTAAGTTGTCTTTATTTGCTACTGTCTGACAATGTTATATAGTTAAATGTTTATCATTTTACTACAAAGTTTAATGATCAATTGAAATAAAAATAAAAAGTTAAAAACACAAAAAGCCATGGTAATACTATAATCATAATGATCATTCATTTCCATGTCTAAGGTCCAGAAGGAAGGATGATTCTTCTCTAGCCTCAGTTTATTTTTCATTACACATATTTCTATCTTCCATTTAGAACCTGGCTAACTGGCATTCATAAGCTGTCTACCCAAATTATACATGGCCTTCCTATGCACTGTTCTAATTTAAATCTAACCGCATTTGCAAAGAGAAACCACCATGCCCTCTTCCAGATAATACTAAGAAGCTTGCCTATTTCAGAAAAAAAATTCTATGATTTTCTCTATATTGTAGCCACTTAGAAGTTCATATTCTATCACAGTTAAATTTCTATATTATTAACATATACTCATCAAAGATTACATTGCCTTTTCTTGAAATAGGTTCACACCCTGTAGGCTAGGCTGGTCTTAAGTCCATGTTAGTCCCTGTGTCTCAGCCTTTAGCGTGCTAGCATTACAGGTGTGAGTCATCATGCCCAGACACTGAGTTTCCTTTCTTTACTCCAGTCTTCTATCAGTTATAATCCCATCCTCCTTCTACGTCCAGGGGCTCAGACGCTCATCAAGCTTGGCTTTTGATGTCTCTTTCTCTACTTTCTTTCTAGAAGGGGAACTTAGAAGCTCCATCATGAAGAAGAATCATGATGGGAGTCATGTTCTTACATAGTAAACATAAGTTCTATGATGGCAGCGGTTATATTTAATTTATTCTCCACTGTACATTTGACTAATTGTATTTCTATTTATTTATAATGCTCAATAAATCTCGAGATGGATGAATGTACTTAGAGTTCATTATGAAATCATGAAATCACTTTTACTCTCAGATGCTGCAGTGCTGATGGTGTTCATTGGATTCACATTTGAACTGTCCTTCCACATCTGCCTTTGATCATATACTCTTTAATCTCATGTTTCATACAACACAAGATCTGACAATTTCCTGTTCCTGTGACTCTGTCATGCTAGTCTCCCCAGAGTCAGAACCCATTGCTTGGATTTGACACTGTAGACATATTCCTAGACATATTCCTAATTTGACTTATGCTCATGTTGGTAAATATTAACTGTCCTATGTTTTCATTACTTCATTCACATTACCTGTTGCTGTGATCATTCTGTTCCCAGTTGTTCATTTACTTGTTAAATATATTCTGTATGTTAAATAATTGCCAGAAAATGCATTAAGAGACAAGGCAGTAAGACAAAAAAATGAACAGTCCTGTTTCCACAAAGTGGTCATTCCTTTGTCAGAAAATAAAGACAGAGATGAAATGAATAAACACACAAGATTTTGATCTAGGAAAATATTTTCAATGTAAAACAAGCTCATATGAGCATTTCACCTCCTATTTGTGGCACTGGATGACGAGGGTAAAGGGGCAATATCCATGGAACACTGAGACCCAAAGAACTGAAACCCAAGGCCATGTATGCAACAGAAAAAAATCCCCGGATCTCTACCTCAAAAGATACAGTTTTGTGAGTCATTGTATAAAAAAATCAAAAAAGTATTTCAGTATTGGCTCTGATTAGAGATATAAAACCAACCTGAAAAGTTAGTATCTAGAGAGCTGGAGGGATAGCTCAGTGGTTAAGAGCACTGGCTGCTGTTGCAGAGGACCCCGGCTTCATTTCCCAGCACCCATATGGCATATAAAAATCATCCATAACTCCAGTTCCAGGGGATCTGAAACCCTCTACTGGGCGTGGCATGACATGGGTGTACTTACGTACATAAAATACAAAGTAATAAATAAAAGTTTGAAGGTGGATATTATCAAGAAACAGTCAATTTAAAACCCTATGAACACACTTATCTAAGTTATTGTATTTCAAATGTCTGCGTGCTAAAGATCAGAGCAAAACCTGGTTGTAGGCAATGGAGGACAATGGGAGAAAAATCAATCTAACAGAGTGTTAGGGAACCAGGGGTGTTTAATCTCTAAATTGTTTTATTCTGTTGAGAGAAACAGTGGCAAAATATGTTATTTCACAGGGAGGAAAGTTAGCAGTATATAGAATGGTTGTTGCTACATGTGTTTTATTATACAGGTGTGTGATTGTGACTAAGAAAAGTTAAAGTGCCTGGTGCTTAGCCATCTCATCTATAAAACAAAGATGACAAAGTAGCACATACCACTTGCCTTGTTTTTAAATTAAGTCAAATTGAAGCACTGGAATGTGGTTCCCTGGTAGAGTGCTTACCAAAAGTTAAGCCGAATTGTAAATTTGCCATTATTTATTTACATATAAAAATAAAAAATAGGGATTTAATTCTCACTTCTGCAAAAAGAAATGTATGAAAGAACTGGAAGCAATAGAACATAACAAGAATTTAAGGAAACAGAAAATTGATACAATCAACACAATATAAAGAAAAGTAAAAACAACTAATATAAATATGCAGCAAGATGGAAGAAGTTCAATAATATTAAAGCAAGATAAACAATTTACTTGTGAAGCAGGAGCGCACGTTGAGTTAGTGCAAAGTGTGCCTTACATTATTTTAAACAGGCATATAAAATGCAGTGATAAACACTAGATATAATGTGATGGACGGGTACACTCACATACATGCAGGCAATACACTCATACATATAAAATAAAAATAAGATTTTAAAAAAAAATTCACCAGGCTAGTCAACAAAGAAAGAATAACAATACGAAAAAAGTGGAATTTATATCCAAAGTAGAACAAAATAAATGTTCTTTGTGACAGTTGTCCAGTGCATATGTAAGACAATGGAAATATATGCACCAAACAACACAACAAGCAAGTCTGTTCAAAACAAAAAATAGTTGGAATTGAACAATAGTCTTTAAAAATATAAGTATAGTGTTCAGTTTCAAATACTTAACAACTACTTGAATATTAGGTAATATATTCCTCAAAAACATGATCGGGAGCTGGAGAGGTGGCTCAGCGGTTGGTTAAGAGCACTGCCTGCTCTTGCAGAGGACCCAGATTCATATTCTAGCACCTACATGATGGCTAACCACCATCCTAACTCCAGTACCAGGGGATCTGATGCCCTTTTCTGGCCTCCACGGACATTGTTTGACATGGGTGCATTTACTTACATGCAGGCAATACACTTATACACATAAAATTAAACTAATAAAATATTTTTAAAAAATATTGTCAAAACGGACATCGTAATGAAAATAATAAAATCTTTAGAAAACAATGAAAGGAAAACACCTCCTGTGCTGGATAGCTTTAGTGTCAACTTGACACACCTGGGTTGAGGGAGCCTCAATTGGGGAATTTCCTCTATTGGACTGGCCTGTGGCCATGTCTGAGGGTCATCTTCTTGATGAGTGATGTGCGAGGGCCCAGCCCACTGTGGGTGTTTCCACCCCTGGGCAGGTTGGCCTGTGTAGCATAAGAAAGCAGGCTGAGCAAGGGCCAGGGGAGCAAGCCAGTAAGCGGAGTTCCTCCATGGCCTGTGCTCCAGCTCCTGCCTTCAGGTTCCTGCCCTGAGTTTCTACCTTGGGCTCCCTGATGGACTGTGACCTGGGAGTTGTAAGCTGAATAAACCCTTTCCTTTTCAACTTGGTATTGGTCAGAGTATTTTGTCACAGCGATGAAGAACAAACTAAGACAGAAATTGGTACCAGAGAGTGGGATATTGCTGTGACAGACCTGACCTTGGTGTTTTTGGGAGGACTGTGGAAGGGTTTGGAACTTTGGGCTGGAAGAGCCATTGTGTGCTCAGAGTTTGTTGCAGTGGAGCTTGGAACAGTTATGCTGAAAGAGCTGTAGAC
>NW_008342276.1:7187658-7192869 GCF_000622305.1 Nannospalax galili | reverse complement strand
GGGAGGTATTTCCTCAGGGTCAGCACACAGAGGGGACCCGCACCTCTATTTCAAGCTGGAAGCAGGACTTGGTAATGTGTAAGAGTCTCCTGCATGGTTTTGGTGTTGAAAGCATGAAGGAGTCACAGACAGCAGCTGAGGCTTGGCGCTCTGAGAGGCCAGGAAAGGCCATAGGTGAAAGTGCAGCTTCAGTTGTAGCGAAGATCCCAGGATTGAAGGGGTCATGGAGAGAATCTGAGGCTTTGCACCCCAAGAGGCAAGAAGAGGCCATTGGTGAAGGTGTAGCCTCCGTTTCAGTGGAGACCCCAGCTTTTGGGGGATGCTGGGACCATGGGACAACCACCAAGGACAGAAGTAAGTGTGGAATGGAGCTGGCCTGGGTCTGCGAGATGAGCTGAGTGTGCTGTGGTATGGACTGCAGTCAGAGCAGTGGAGCTGCCAGTACCTTTGGAGCCCAGAAGATCGTGAGTGAATCCCAGATGTCCAGCCTCAAGCTACTTTGCTGGACTTTGGTTTTGCTTAGGTGTGCCCGATTCTTCCCTTTGAAATAAGACAGTACTTGTTTTGGATTTTACAGAAGCCCACTCACAGTTGAGACTTTTAAAAGAGACTATGGATTTTAAAGTGTTTGGATTTTTTAAAGGACTGTAGGGTTTTTAAGGTTATACTGTCTTAGGTTGTGCTATTTACATCATATCTTGGGGAGAGAAATTGGAAAGTTATGGTTTAATAGTGATATTTGTGTGTCAAGTTGAAAAGGGGTCAATTGTGCTAGATAGGTTTAGTGTCAACTTGACACACCTGGGTTGAGGGAGCCTCACTTGGGGAATTGCCTCTATTGGACTGGCCTGTGGCCATGTCTGAGGGGCATCTTCTTGATGAGTAATGTGGGAGGGCCCAGCCCACTGTGGGTGGTAACACCCCTGGGCAGGTGGGCCTGTGTAGCATAAGAAAGCAGGCTGAGCAGGGGCCAGGGGAGCAAGCCAGTAAGCAGCATTCCTCCATGGCCTGTGCTCCAGCTCCTGCCTCCAGGTTCCTGCCCTGAGTTTCTACCTTGGGTTCCCTGATGAACTGTGACCTGGGAGTTGTAAGCTGAATAAACCCTTTCCTCCCCAAGTTGGTATTGGTCAGAGTATTTTGTCACAGCAATGAAGAACAAACTAAGACACCTCCATTCTTGAAACAAGAGGGCAGAACAGGGGCTGACCTTAGAGGAAGACTGCTGTGTAAAACATTTGCTAGGGAAATAAAGAAATGTCTTTTCATCCCAGATAGTTCAACCAGGGATTGACTAAAGAAATGATTCTATTCTATCCCCAGCTTGGCTAGTTAATAAGCTTAATTGGGGTTCTTTACAGGACCATGAGCAATTTATGGGTCACTTAACTACCAAGGAAAAGTATCTCAGCCCCAACAACCTCTAATGACTTGAAAATCCTCAGAGGGGAGGGGCCCCATGAGCCCTCCTATCTGTGAAGGAAACCTGATGGGGATAATTTCCTGTGTGTCTCATGTGGGTAATCACAGCTGCTGAGAGCTCAAGAGAGTAACCATCACGTGCTGTCTGAAGGCCAGCCTTCTTTACAAATGGCAGGGACTGTTAATGACTTCATTAAAAATAAAGGTTACTGATTAAGCAGCTAGAATTTGGGCTGGGGTGTACTTCAGTGGTAGAGTGCTTGCCTAGCATGTGGAAGAACCTGGGCTTAATTCTCAGTGCCTCCAAAATAAATAAAATGTAAAAAACCTGGGGTTTGTATTTTATTTAACTTCTAAAATGTTCTAATTTTTTGTTATTCATATAAAAAATAAAATTCAGATTTGCTTCCCATGATCTAAATCCAGCTTCAGATTTATTGGTGATGTGTTCACTTATTGGTATATTCATTTTATTGACTAACAGACTACCCATATTTCCTCATTTATGAGCATAAAGTTGTTTTACTTTTATATGTCCTATGCAAGATCTGCAGTGGTGTCCCCTCATTCCGTCCCAGCACTGCTGATTTGGGAATTCCCCTTTATTGCTTGGTTATTTAAGCTTCAAATTGACCAATTTTATTGGTCTTGTCTAAAAAATTAACTTTTCATTTTTAAAGAAAATCAATGATTTTTCTCTCTAGTTTTTCTGGATTCAATTTCATGGATATTACTTTTTGATGATTGGCATGTTTTCTCTTTTATTTTGAGCTTATTTTTTTTACTCTATATGTAACTTCAATATTGATTTACCTTTTTCTTATTTTCTTATGTTTATTTCAATATAAATTCCTCTTTATGCATTATAAGCATATATCAAAATGTGAGCATGCTTCATCATCTTTTCAGTAAAAATGCCCTCTATTTTACTGTGATTCAAAAGATATTTGTAAATTTTTACTCCAATTTCCAATATTGTGGCATTGTCCTGGATACTATTTTGTTACTGACCTCCAGTTTAATTACTTTTTTGATAAAATATAACCTTTCAATAAATATTTTTCTGATTCTTTGGGACTATAATACAGCGTATCTTGATTATATTCAGACACCCTCCACAATCCTGTCTCAGACCCTCCCACCCCACCTGACCTCCATCTCCTGACTCCCTAGTCTCCCACCAGTTTGTGCTGCCCAAATGCTCTTGGGGGTGTGTAGTCCTCTGGAGTGTGGTCAACCTACCCAATGACACATCCTTAAAGAAAACTGTCCCTCTGAAAGCAGCTATCAGTTGTTAGTAGTTTCTCACCCAGAGCTGGGGCCTGGTGCCCACTTTCACACTCCATGCTAGATTTTCGTCTGGCTTGGGATTGCACAGGCTTTGTGCATACAGAGAGCTCTGGCTCAGGAAGTGTTGAGAAAGAGATTGTAGAAAGATTGCAAGAGCCAGGGGTAGTTGATGAGTACAAGGAAACATTGTTTCTCTGATAAAATATACTCTTTAATATCCTGAATATTTTAAATCAATGCAGGCATGTTTAATGATCAAATATACAGTCTACCTAGGTGACCATTCTGTGTGGACTTGAATAGAATCTTGCTTGTGTCTTTGCTCAGATTCTTATGTTGAAATTCAAATTCTGTATCTGATATTAGGAAATGAAATGCCTGAAGTGAGTTAGGTCATGAGGGTGGTAACCTCATGAATAGAATTGGTGCCATGACAAGAACAGACAAGAGGTTGTTAACTTTTCTCCCCTCTGCCATGTGACAAGAAGCCATCTGTAGTTCAGGAAGCATGCTCTCAGCAGACTCTGAATTTGCTGGCATCTGGACTTGGTCTTCCTAGCTTTCAGAGACATGAGAAACAGATATTCATTGTATGTCACCCAGTACTCAGTCACTTGTGATTGAAGCCTGAATTGATGTGACAGGCACAGGTAGTTTTGTGTTTGGATTTCAGTCCTTTCATTTAAGGGCTCTGTGGATGTTTTCTCTTCCTTTTTCTCTTCTAGTTTCAGACACCAGGAGGTAAATGCTCATCTTATCTGGTTTTACATTGAAAACATTTTCCAAGATCAGACTCTTGTATGTTTAGTTATTTCATTTTTGCTTTTTGTTGCTTTCCAGATAAATGCCCTCTCTTTATGAGCATTTATTTTGTTTATTTTTATTCCACTGTGTCATAATGCATTGCCTGGAAACTTTAACGAACTGAATATCTTTGAAATAAATTAATAAATACTAACAGAATGACACCTGCAATTGGAAATGTGGATGAAGGAGAATTTTCCTAAAAGTGAAATTAAGAATGATTTTAAAAAATAGAAATTAAGAGAGTGGTGACATAGAGAAAAGTTCAAGCTCTGGAGATGACAATAGACCATTCATTCTAGCCAAATCGAACCACAGATCTAGCATTTGATTTTTACTTTCATTTATGTTAACTATTAAATCCTTTTTTGGCGTAAGACAATTTGAAACAAGATTATAGTTTTAGTGATTTTAAGAGATAAGCTTCTACTAAAATCTTTCATATCACTAGTCTAAAATGCATAGGGAAGCACAGGCTCGTGCTGCTTTGGCCTCCAAGTTATCAGTGCTATGCATTTGATTTTAAGCTTTGGAATAAATATATTTTATTATTCATCACTTCAGTAATTAAATGTTACACAATTTTTAAAGCAAACATGGTACTTACAGTGAATTCTTATCCCCCACAAATAAAACCTCTTTGAACATTAAATAGGCTGTGCATATATAGGAAGCATGGAATCTTCCAAAATATTTTAAGTTTTTTTGTGTTTTTCTTTGTATGTACAACTATCTGGACAGGTCATTACTAGCTTTCCTTACATAGTTCACAGCATAATCCCAGTGTGTCAGCAAATTCAACATTTTATTAATGACCAGGAAAATATCCACATCTGGGGAGAAACTGAAAATTAATCAACCCAAAATATCTGCATAAGACCAAATAACCAGATGCTTGACTGATTTAATTGAACTGAATGGAACCAATTGCATTAGAAATCTGTGCCATGTACCAACTGAGGAAATCTCGAGTGGATTATTCATTAAAGTCAGATATTAATCCTGCCCCACTGAGAGTTAGTATTCCAGATTCATTATAAGAGAAATGGAAGTAGATTTTACCAAAACCGTATAACTAATGAAAGGCAGAGCTGAGATTCTAATTCATGCCTCACTCTGGTGCATTTATTTTCTCAATACAGTCTCCACTGAGAATTCTTAAAGTGCACTGTGTCATCCTTTACTCCTCTGTTACTCAGTCTGAGAAAGGCTCCTAATGCAGTATGACCACACATTGGTGATTGTTTAGAGTTTTCCACATGTGACACTTTAACTTTTGAGTGTTCATCTGTATGGAAGGCTTTCTCATGCTCTGAGATTTCCTTAATTCTAATTCAGCATGACCTAAGATGCAGCGTGTTTCCAATTTATTGATTCTCTGCCTTGGTGTTTGTGGAAAGAGCATTTGAAGCTGATAACTTCCACTCACCTGCTCCTCACAGCAAAAAAGAGTAAATACATGAAGCAAAGAGGCTGTTGTCAACAACATGAAGTTACTTTGTTCTCATAAAATAGTTTCTTAATGTTCTTGGATAGCTAAACATAATGGGGTTCATGAAATAGCTCAGTGGGTCAAGGCATTTGCCACCAAGTCAGATGGCCTGAATTCCATGCCTGGAATCCATATGGTGGAAGGAGAGAACTGACTCCCACAAACTGTCCTCTGACCTCCACAGGTACTGTGACACAGGCACACAC
>NW_008342276.1:7173790-7187511 GCF_000622305.1 Nannospalax galili | reverse complement strand
ACTATTCCCCATGGACATAGTCCTCACATTTACACAACACACACACACACACACACACACACACACACACACACACACACACCAAAACAAAACAAACCACATACACAATAGATAAATTAAAAATTAATTAAAAACCTTAATGTATATCCTTATGCTCCCTGATTCTCATGAATTGTTGCAAGTCTGCATTATCACAATGAAACTTTCTCATGGCTGGCAGGACACTGTGTTTTGTGCATGCACTGGGAATCCAAACTCACTCTACTCTTTTCAGAGAGCTTATACAATGTCGAAAATTTTGGGGAGAAAGGCTTAAGGTTTATATCTATTCTAGTTACATAGAAAATGATGTTAATATAAAAGGATAAAAGGAAATTCTGTTGTGGAAGTGGTGTTGGCTTGAGGACAAGGATTTCACTTCTATGATGTTCCCAGAAACCACTTTCCCTGGACTCTATAAACTTCATCAAAACTTCTAAGGGAAATGCTCATTTTCTATAGATCTTGTGCAACATGAACTGAATTAATGTCTTTAGTGTGTTTATGAGCCTGTGTTGTGACACTCAGACCTCCTCTAATTATATGAACAAACTTACAGTCATGGTCAAGATATCCTCTTCTCTGGTAATCTGGTTTATAACTTATGAATAAGTTCACATAAGGCACACAGTTCACTCACTTTGGACTAAGATATCTCACGTGACAAAACAGGACTTTTATTATTTTTCTAGCAGAAAACAGTTAAGTCTCAATGACTACAAAGGTAAAATATGGGGCTGGAGAGATGACTCAGCAGTTAAGAGAACTGGCTGCTCTTGCACATGACCCTGGTTCAGTTACAGCACCCACATGGCAGCTAACAACTTTCCTTAACTCCAGTTTCATGGAATCTGAGACCTTCTGACCTCTGGGGGAATTGTAGGACATGGATTTCAAGCAATACACTTACACACATAAAATAAAAATAATAAATGAAATATTTTAAAAGGAAATATTTATTCACAAATTGTATTTCTGCATTTATAAACTTAATTTTGGAAACCATTCATATTTAGAATAATTCAAAGATAATAACCAACATTTCTTAACTGTTGGCACTAGGTACCATTCTAAAATCTTTATGTTGGAATGACTTGACATCTAGGTTAACTGGAAAAGGAATACTTTCTACTATGCTCCACTTACAGATGAAAGTAAAGCTAAGCTCAGTTGGTAGTTAACTTGGGTTTTCCAGGGCATACAGTATGTGTATAGAAGAGCATAGCTTTGAAACCCAGTTTAAAGGATGTTTTGTTTTATATTGCTTTTTAAATTATTTAGTTTTTTACTTATTTTTATCATATGTGTATGAATATGTTGAATGCATGTATGTAAGTGCACCTATGTTGTGCAAAGAAAGCCCTTGGAGGCCAGAAGAGAGTGTCAGATCCCTGGAACTGGAGTTACAGACGGTTGTTGGCTACTATGTGGATGCTGGGAATCGAACCCAGGACCTCTGGAAGACCAGTCCATGCTCTTAACCACTGAGCCATCTCTCCAGCCCCTTGTTTTGTTTTTTGAGACACGGTCTCACTATAGCCCCAGCTGGCCTCGAACTTGCTATGTCGGCCAGGCTGGCCTCCATCTCATAGAGAGATCTGCCTGCGTTTTCTGAGATTAAAGGCATGTGCCACTATACCTGGCTCCAGTTTAAAGAATAGTAAAGCTTATGCCCAAACCACCACAGTGGTGTTTTAAAACACAGTATTAATGCTAAATGCCATACACATTACATGTGAATATTGGAAGTATGTAATGAAGTCCATAGTATTAGGGATGCTTCCAGGATATTTTTACACTATTCCTAGAAGTGACAGACACACAGGTAGGGACTGTGTACAGTCTTACTCTTCCGATTAAGGCGTATTTACAATAAGATTAGAAGAAAAGAAACATAATATTAAAGTATAAATAAATTTAAGCTAGCAAGATTTAATAATAAATGCCATCTTTATAACCCTTCTTATTCTCTTTCACATCAGTAATTGTATTGAAACTTCACTGGATCCTTATTAACAAGGCTGTGATGTGTGTTATTGTCAATATGACAGGATCTAGAATCACAGAGACAATCTGGGCACAGATGTGAGGAAGCTTCTAGATTGGATTAACTGAGGTGGGGAGAACTATCCTGAATGTGGGCAGCACCATTCCATGTGCTGGGTTTCCATTCCAATCGCGTAAAAGGGAGAAACTGAGTTGAGTTCCAGCATTCGTTACTCTGCATTCCATCTGAGGATGCAATGCCATCAGCTGCCGTTTGCTCCTGTAGCTGTGCCTTTTCTGACACAGCTGGAGCACCAAACTATAAACCACAACAAACTGCTCCTCCCTTAAATTACTTTGGTCTGGTAGTTTATCACAGCAGCAATAAAGTAACTAAACAGAACTGTTCGTATTAAGGCCATTTCACAACTGAGTGTATTAGCTCCCCAATGATTTAAGTACTAATCCCTAGAACTGAGCAATTTCACTCTTTGTTGTTTTGTGATTTCCCATATAATAAATTTATAATGATTTAAACACCTACACCTCTTTTATCCGCACGTGTCTTGCGTTTTTTGATAGCTCACAAACAGAGTTGGTCACTAAATGTTTATTGAATTCAACAAGTGTTAAATATTTGCAGTATATTCTGTTTGTGAGGTATAGAGAAGGGTGTTACATAGTGCTTAGAGATTTATAACAAGATTCTCATGAAAAAATCTAGCTTGACTCAAGGAGGAGATAAATTCCTGATAAATGGAATGTACATACATAAATACAAAGAACTTTATCTTTGTGCTGCCAGCGCCATTGCTTTGGCCAAACAGATAGCAGGAACTCAATAAATTGTTAAATGAGCTACGTTTAACATCATGTGAAGTATGTATGCAATAAAATATAGACAAAGGGGGATATGAGTTCTACATCCTTGTATAGTTTATCTCTAGTCTTCCATATAAGTACTCAAGAAACGTCTGAAGGATTATATAAATTGATAGTGTCTGTCATAAATAAAGACAGAGAAGAGCTGAACAAAAATATGTGTTCTTACTTCAGACAAGGATGAATTGTGGGATAATGTCTCAGAACTCTATGTGAAATCTCATAAGATACAAGACAGATTGCAGCTTCAGTGGGTTGTATGCTTGCTCTCCTCCAGTCACACCAGCGCACTGACATCTTTATACCTGTGTCATAGGGTCTCAGACCTTTAAAGCGTTATCCATGACATTTCTACACCTCTTCCTTCCCCTAACTGATACCACCATTTCCCAAATATCTTAGGAACAAACTTTTGCATGGTTTGAATTTCTCCTTCTGTGTTCATTTAATATATTTTGAGATTCCTCACCATAATTTTTCTTTTTTAATACCATTATTTTAAAATGTATTTTTTAGAACCTGTCTGTATTCTGATGAAGTAAGTGGACTATGTAATCAGAAGTCAAATGGCACAGTTTTGTCTTTTACTTAAATTAGATTCCTCAAAAATCCAGCTCAATGGAAATAAGAAGTGACTTAGCATTTGTTTTCAGCCTGTGGAATTTTCTGAGTATCTAATTAAATAGGCATTATAAGAAAAAAGATCTAAGGTTCCCTCAAATCAGATGGTCTTGAAAATAAATTGAATAATATGGTTTAGGATTTGTTCAAGTATCTCAGCGCTATCTTTGAAAGATCAATAATAAATTGTCAAATGCAACCAACTTCAGGTTTCAGTCTTGAAGGTTATTTTCACAAAAAGAATACTTTGCCAAGGGGAAAGCACTTTGATATATGCAAAGCTTTTCCACCCATGTTCTTATGAAGTCATCATACACACTTTATTAAGTAGACAAAGTATGTATTATAATTCCCTTTTTACAGATAAGAATATTAAACACTGAGGCTCAGAGAGGGAGAGGCTTTCAGTGTCCCACAGCTCATAAACAGAAGAATTGCTATTCTACCCAGGTCTCTCTGACCTCTAGTCACACAGTCTTTTCCATTACACTACACACCTTGCTGATTGCTTGTATCTGTCAGGTTTGGGGAGGTAGGAACTCAAAAGATCAATTAAAGAGCAATCAGTCATATCAGCACATAGGAGCCAGCGAAGGTAGCAAACTGTGTGGTGAAGTTCACTTGGACCGCCTGAGAGCTCTTTGGTTAAGTTACTAAACACACAGCTTGTGTTTATTTGAGCAACAGGGAAAGCTGTGCTCTAAAGTAAGGCAGACAGCATGATTCACCGAGTACAGGGATTTACTAAAATGTGTCTGCCAAGTTCAATCAAACCCTAAATATGAAAATGCATTCGAAATCAAACCACACAGATAAACTTTGACAGATAACACTACAGTGGGTTTCTAGACAAGAGGGGGCTGTGGATTTCATCACTCACATAGTCAGATCTTTTCTCAGTGCCTTAAAAAAGCTCTGTGAGTCCTATGTAAGTACAAGTTGTCCTGGTAGTCTCTGGGATAAGCTTTCCTTAAAATACTGGGTTCAGTTCTTTTAAGTTCTTGGCATTCTCATTTCTGCCCTCAGAAGGCAGCACTAGTTTCCCTCCTCCTGGCACCGTCCTTCTCATTTCTCCTACATATCCTTATTTCATCAAATACATGTACTCAACCTGATTTCAATTTTATTTTGTATGTTGGGCCAGTGAATCTGGGTAACCCAAGGCATAGGGCCAAGCATCTGGTAACAATAAAGCCAACATTACAGTAGAAGAAGATCAAGAATCCTATAGCCATAAGGTAATGTTGGGGTAGCTCTAAGAAATACAAAATAGTGTGTGTTATTCTGTGAGAGCTGTGTTCTCTAAGTTGACACAGCTAGGTCAAAGATCTTTAATAGCATACTTTCAAAACATTAGGCCAAGAGAAAGCAACATTTTCCTTTGCATGTGGTCCACATTTCAGTTTTGATTTATCATTTCTTCAGATATTTTTCAAACAACACAAGCTTAAAAGCCATATATAAAAGATACATGCATCAGGTGACCAGTTGTAAAAAACAGATAGCCTTTGTAAGATATGATGCATGTTGTGTATGTCTGTTGTTTTTTTTTTCTTTTATAGTTGGGCTTCCTGGTAGGGAAGAATTCAAACATAGATAACAAGGATGCAATTCCGATTTATGAATCTATAAACTAAGGCTTCCAGTTCAGATAATACTATTCTGAAGTGTTCCTCAAGAAAGTCAGTTCTTCACCAAAAGGATCTTATCTAGTTCTGATGAGCAACCAGGAAGAATGGCAATAGTGGACATTGAATTTGGAATTTCTGGGAACTTTTTGACTAACAGCTCATAAGGTGGTATCATACATTTGGCAATGGGATTTTTGTTCAGTAGCTCATGGGTTTTAGGGACAGCATTCTCTCTCTGTCTCTCTCTGTCTCTGTCTCTGTCTCTCTCTCTTTACAGTGTAGTAGGGTTTTATACACTACTCAGTTAGTTTAAGCCTCCCTTCCCCATTAATTCCCCACCCCTTACCCCATCCCTGATTAACCCTAGTATTCTACCTTGGTTTTCATATCACTATGTTCTTCTTTCCCCCCTCCTTTAAGGCATCCCCTCCACTCCAATGGCCCTTTTTTATTTTCCTGTATTTTACAAGTATATTTAGTTAAACACAGATCTAAAGAGTAAATTCTAGTATCCATATATGAGAGAGAACAGGTGGTGTTCTTTCTGGGCCTGGGTTACCTCACACAGTATAATATTTACCTGAGAATTTCATAATTTCATTTTTATAGCCAAATAACATTGCATTATGTATGTGTACATGTATTTTCATTATCCATTCACTGGTTGTTGGTCATCTAGGTTGATTCCATTTCTTACCTATTATTAGTAGAACAGCAAGGATCATAGACATACAAGTATCCCCGTGGTAGGACATAGATTCTTTTGGATATACCCAAGAGTTAAATACCTGAGTTATACGTAAACTCCATTTCTAACTTTCTGAAGACTATCCACACTGATTGCCATAGTGTTTGTACCAGATTGTACCCCACTAACACTGAATAATGGTTTCTCTTTCTCCCACATCCCCACCAGCATTTGTTGTTATTTGATTACTTGTGATACCTATTCTGGCTCAGGAGAAATAGAATCTCAAGTAGTAAGTTACATTTTGCTGATGGCTAGTGATGTTGAACACATTTATAAGTGTTTATTAGCCATTTGTATTTCTTTCAATAATTGTCTTTCAGAAGGAAAGTCAGTTTTTTATGTGTTTTCTTGATGTCCAGTTTTTCTGAGGCCTTTATATAGTCTAGATACTAATTCTCTATAAGATGCATAGCTGGTAAAGATTTTCTCCCATTCTGTAGGCTATATCTTCACTGGGTTGAGTGTTTCCTTTGTGGTACAGAAATTTTTAAGTTTCATGGGGTCCCATTTTTCAATGGTTAGCCTTATTTCCTGGGTGATGGGAGTCTTGGTTAAAAAGTCCTTGTCTATTCTTATAACTTGAAGACACCAAACACCTTAGTTGCAAGTTACAGAGAAATTAAGGTAGAGCTAAACTGGACATAAACTGAACTAAACTAAGCTAGCTTTCATAGACATGGAAGGTATTATGCAAGCTGCTTTGGGGGAAATATCATCAACAGCAAACTTTACGGTTTACTGTGAAGATGTCCCCACTGTGCAAGAACGCCACAACTCTTTTTGGGAAAAACCAACTTCTATCTGATTGTATATGAAGCCCAATCTATGGGAGGGAATTCATACCTGGTAAAGCGAATCAATGAAAACCCATGGTTTATAAGGTCTTAGGCCCCATGGGATATGTGATACTCTTGATTAGCTTGTCATGGTGCCAAGTTATCTTCAAAGCATATCTACATTTATGCCCAAAGCCAAATGCTGCTCTCAACCTTAGTCATAGAGACTTGTCTTTGCATGAATAGCAGTGAATATGGAGACATATGGCTATCCAAGGTACTGAGAAGAAGTGGCAGTGGAGTGCGCTACCCTAAACAGATCACTCATCAGTTCAGAAAACATAGAGGAAGGAGGAGGGAATGAATGTAAAAGCCAGAAGACAGGAAGAGGAGCTGTGAAATGTTTTCTTCTGAGCACAATACAGTGCGATCATAATCTCAGCCTTTGAACTGCCTGCAACGGGCCTGTACAAGACAAGACCTATCAATAGTCAATCACAGAGAAGATGGCACTTAAGGACCCCTGCCATTCTCGATGGAACACTGCTACTAGTGGATTTTTGGAGGACGGGAAGGCATCATCTTCAGTTATGTACCACTGATGAGCCCAGCAGGCTCCAAGGGTTAGTTGCAAACCTATGCTTATACAGATCACCCTAGTTAGAAACACACACACACACACACACACACACACACACATGCACACACACACACACACACACACACACACACCAAAAACAAACAAGTGAATAGGGGAAAGGAATTTGGAGGGGCAAAAGAGGTTGGAGTGGGGTTCAGAAGGTGTGGAAATGGCAGTTATCAGAACACACTATGAGTGTCATAATATTGTCAAAGAACAAATTTAAGAAAAGTTAAGAAAAAAAAGTCATTTCAGGAGAAGACCACAACTGGCTAAGTTTTAGAGATTAAGAGACTACACAGTGTGTGTCCCTGGATAGGACTCTGATATTAAACCTTACCCACCCATGGCTCAGGGACCATTGTGGAAGAGGGGTGAAAAGACTGTAAGAGCCAGGGTTGGTGCATGAACACAAGGAAACAGGCTTTCAGACCACTGGACACATGTTCATATGAACTTGCAGCAATGTTGACAGCATGCACAAGACCCACGCCTACTTGATAGACAAAAGCCCAACATAGGGGCTGGAGAGATGGCTCAGCGGTTAGCAGCACTGACTGCTCTTACAGAGGACCCAGGCTCAATTCCCAGCACCCATGTGGCGGCTATGAACCGTTATTAACTCCAGTTCCAGGGGAATCTGACCTCCGCAGCATTGCATGACACGGGTGCAGTCACGTACATGCAGGCAATACAGTCAAAACAAAAACACACTAAAAATAAAAATAATAAATAAAATATTTGTTAAAAACCCAACTGTATTAGTCAGCATTCTCCAAAGAAACAGAACCTGTAGAATGAATATGTATGTACAGAGATTTATCAGCTTAGCTCACAGGATAGTTCGAGTAGTCCAACAATGGCTGCACCACACTGGAGAGGCTGAGAATCCATAGTAGCTCAGTCCACGAGGCTGGATGTCTCAGTAGTCCCAATTTGGTGCTGAAGATCTGACAAATTCCAAAAGGTCAGCTAGTCTTCAGTCTACAGAAGCAAGATGAACTCACCAGTGAGAGAGAAGGCAAGCAGCAAGAAGCCAGGCGTTCTCTACTGTGGCTTTTTATACAGGCTGGTATCAGAAGGTAACACCCATATTTAGGGTGTGTCTTCCAGCTTCAGATGATCCAATCAAGACGATCTCTCTCATTTCAGTTAATCCCTGATCCAGTCAAGTTGACACCTAGGATTAGCCATCACACCAACATAGACTGGAGGAAATGGGCAGCAGGCACCCAATCCTAGCCAAGGAACTATTGGCAAATGATTGCTGTGGCGTGATGGAGAGTAGATCTTCTTTAAGTGAGTGAATCTAGATAGGCTGAGTAGACTCCAGTGGATGAACTTGCACTGAGGGACACCTGGATCAAAATGCTTGACTAGATAGAACTTTACATATATGACAGAATACCTGATATCTGATGAGGAGGGCTATGGGGGGAGGGGCAGAAAGGTGAGGGTGAGGTCTAAATTTGATTAAAATGCATTATATGATTTGCATTAAAACTCACAAAAATATTAAAGATGAAAACAAAACAAAATTAAATAATTCAAAAGTTTTTTAAAAAGTCATTTCAGGTCTGGGAACATGGCTCAGTTGAACAGTGGAGCAGTGTTTTTCTAGAATACAAAAAACCCTGGGTTTGATCCCAGTATCAAGAAAGCATAAAAGGTCCAATATTTTCCCTTTTATTCTAGGATGGTAATCAGCTTAGCAAAGCCTCATTGAAGGCACAAACTGGCTTTAATTGTACCCTCATAGAAAAATAAAACATATTAATCTCTTTATCTTTAGAATTTCTTATTATTTTTCCATCAATAATCTCTGGCTCAAAGGAAAGAAAAATTATAAAACACTTCTCTCCAAACAGTGCTGGCCCTACATATATAGAAAAACATAAGATTGATATTTTTTCCCTGTGACACATACAAAAATTGTTTGACTTGTATTTTTTTCCCAAAATATTATCTCCTCTCTTGCCATCCTGAATTACATATGGACACATTTGACATCTCTAAACGATTCTGCTGCAAAAAATACAATACACAGACTCAGAAAGAAAAATGCTGCACATTCTCCCTCATATGATCCCGGCATGAAACATTAGGTCTCTGTGTTTAATGTTACTGCCTGTAGGACCCATAAAACTAAAAGGGGCCATTGTGGAGGGCATACATGCCACTTACTTTTCTGTTCCTGTGATAGAATACCCAGACCAAAAGCAAATTTTAGGAGAAAATTACATCTGCATTACTTCTCCAGAGGGAAAATAGTCTATCACAACAGAGGAAGCATGGCATCAGGAATGTGAGACCAGCGTGACAGTCAGGAAGCATGACCGTATTTCATCTGCACATAGAGAGAAGAGAGAGAGACCAGGAAGTGGGGTCAGGGTATAAAACCGTGAAGCTTTCCCCCAGTGATATAATTTCCTTCATCATGATTCTACTGCCTAACTGTCTCATAACCTTCCTAAACAGCACCACCAGCTAGGAATCAAGCCTTCAAGCACATGAACCTACAGGGTTCATTCCCTACAGGGGAACATTCCATATTCAGTCCACAGCAGGGGGTGAGAACTGTCTTAACATAGGTGCTATGAAGGACATGGAGAAGTCAAGCTGGTACTGAACTATATGTTTCTTCCCTGCTGGCTAGTTTTCATAGTGCCAGAAGATTCTATCAAAGTTTTGGGGAGAGAAAAGTCCTCAACTATCTTATCCAGGTGTGAAATCTGTGAGCTACAATAATGTCTAATTTGGAAAGATATGCTCATTAGTACAATAGTGGCATGAATGCTCTGTGGGTAACCAACCACTTTCTGACCAGATTTAAGGCATGCGCTAGAGGAGGGAACCCATGTCTAGTACTGTAAACCTGGCTGAGACCTGTGTCTGAGGAGATCATGGAACCTTGGTAAGAGCCTAGTATTATTTTGCTCAATGAATATAATATCAAACTGCCTTCTAATTACCTATCTTTATACCTATAGATAAGAGAAACTCTTCAGCCCTAATGAGAAAAGTTTCTTTCTGCAGAGGTCAGCAGTTAATTTAGAGACTCACTATATTACAGAGAACAATTGATTGTAGATTCTCAGTCACAAAAAGGACATCTACATCAGCCTCCCAGACTCCAAAGTTTAAAGAACATCACAAGAGAAGGGGGGAAAGATTGTAAGAGCCAGTGGTTAAAGAAAACAATGACAAAGCAATGCTTTCCAGGCATGACACAGCAGATACTCATGAACTCACTTACACTATGATTCCCTGCACAAGACCTGTACAACACTGGGCCCAGTCACAAAAAGGACATCTACATCAGCCTCCCAGACTCCAAAGTTTAAAGAACATCACAAGAGAAGGGGGGAAAGATTGTAAGAGCCAGTGGTTAAAGAAAACAATGACAAAGCAATGCTTTCCAGGCATGACACAGCAGATACTCATGAATTCACTTACACTATAATTCCCTGCACAAGACCTGTACAACACTGGGCCCGCCAATGATTCTTCATGGAGTGGGAAGAGCTTATGAGCCCCCACACTTACCTTAGGGACTACTGACAGTTAATGATAACTGGGGGAAGGAGTATCACTTTTCTTCAGTGATACTGAAGAAAATTCATTTGCATAGGTACTAGAGATGTATTATTGAAAACTGGATATAATTAAGAATACTAAAATGTCAAGTGACTGTAGCTATAATGACTAGACTCCAGTGTATGAACTTGTACTGAGGGATATCTAGGTACAAGTGCTTGACTGGATAGGCCTTAACATAAATGACAGAATGCATGAAATGTGTATATGTATGGGGAATGTGGATGGGAGAGGGGGTCTAAATTTGATTTAGATCTATTATATGAAATGCACAAAACGCAATAAAAATCTACATAAAGATACTAAAAAGCTCAAATTAAGAAAATGACTTTATCAATTCCTTTCTTCACTGTTTACAAAAATGACATACTATGTCAGGTTGGTAAGTGAACTTGCAATGTCCGCACTGTCACTGAACATGAAAACATTTAATCACTGTCAATGGTGTGTGCTTAACTGAGGCTGCTGTAAATCACACTTATAGACCCCCACTTATCTTTACGTTCCTTCATGAAGCCAGTTTGTAATGCCTTGTGTAGGCCCTCATATGCTGTGACATCCGTCTCCATGGTTTATCATTGAGTGTTCTGTGTGGATAGAGTTTTGCTCTCATCTTTTTAGCTTTAAGCATAGCAAATCTCGATGAGAAACTTTCTTGAAGCTGACTCTGAGCTAAGACAATGTGTCTTAGAGCTGACTGGGCTTCTACAAGTGGGGGCAAGGGTGAGTTATAAATATGTTTATTATATTGTCTATCTGCCAATCTTCTTATATTTCTTCATATCCTTCCCAACTATACTGTCCATCATCATAAAGGCATTTCAGCACATATTTTTGGTTTGGGACATTAGCAGACTCTCCAATACACTTTCTTCTTATTTTAAAATGTTGAAAGAGAAACCTGCATAAGTCATGTGGCTTGTACAAAATCACACAAACAGAGATAGAACTAAAACTTTGATTAAATTTTCTTGGTTCTTTCCCTCCTAGGTCATTTCCCATTTTCTTTAGCTACATCGTTCCAGTTGATAAAACTGGAAAACATTTTAAATCGTCCATGGAAAGACTGCATTAATCATTAGAAAAATAAACTATCCAGGTTTAAACTTAATTATACATAATCTTCATCAAAGATCTGATTTGTATGTTGCAGAATAGTATCTTCTGTATTGTATAATTGAACACCAAGAAAAAGTGCCATTAGTCTGTGTGGGCCACCTTCTTAACATTGGAAACCCTTATGACACCAGTGTAGTCTCAATTCTATCTCCACAGATATAATTCTGTGAATGTCAGTAAAAATAAAGAGATGGATAGCCATGCTTAAAAGCATCTCAGTGAGAACACTGCAGATATTGAAGAAAACTGTTTCATAGTTTAGTTACTCTATGAAACCCTGAGAAAATAAACCATAGAAACTAAAGTCTCAGGCTTGCCATACATAAAATAGGACTCATCATGCCTGCTTCAGTTTTCAAAGTGCCTAAATATGCATGCGAGCACATGTGCGTGCATATATGTTTGCATGCATGCAATATATGAAAGTATTTTGTCAGATGAGCAATAGCCGGTAAATATGTATACATGAACATTTGCATTGCCACGATCTGATATAGTTATTCTTTTGTGAAGCCACCTTGTGAAAATCAGAAAACACAAGATAGTAGTACAGCTGATGAGTTTAAACCCTTTCTTTCCTTCAGTTTGAGTTCAGGGATAAGCCCATATCCAGGCCTATGGAAAACAGCACAAAATGCTTCCCTAGATTTTGCAAAAATCTAACTATGAGATCTAATAAAAGCTCCTTTGTATCCAAGATTATAATCATTGAAGCTTCTGCAGTTTTACTGTCAGGTGGAAGGTCAGTTTAAAACCAGAACTACATATGTATGAGAATAGAGCCAAGAGGCTCACAGAGAACCTGAGTTAGTTCATACTGGTCATAGATGTACTTCCTACCTTGCCACTGGCCTTTTACCTGTCATTTCCAGTGTAACTTGTAATTTTAGATCAATTGATTTGTCAAAGCATCTTAATGCATAGATTATGTAAGGTGATTTGCTGTTAATGAGTAAAAGATGATATGCTTTTGAATGAGTTATTTCCATCCAAACACAACAAAGGAATCCAGAAAGCTTTCCTGATTTTTTTTTTTTGCCATTAACTTTATTCTTTTCCTTTTTCTTTTTCTTTTTTTTAACTTTTACTCTTTTTTTTTGCCATTAACTTTATTCTTTTCCTTTTTCTTTTTCTTTTTTTTTAACTTTTACTAAAACTTTGAGAATTTCATACATACGTATAAGGTGTTTTGATCAAATCCATGCCCACAAATCCATGCGCAACTCTTCCCATATCTCCCCATCACTTTTTTCTGATAACTTCATGTACTCTTTCTTCTTCTTTGATGGTGTTTTGATCAAATCCATGCCCACTCCCTCCCTTCCAACATTCCCTCCTCTGAAGAGGTAACCCTAAAATCTTTTAAGGATTAGATACATGGTCCAAAATACTTTTGATATTTTTGGACTTTGGACCAGAGTATGTTGCTAGGAGGCCCAAGGATATTTTGACTTTTAGCCAAGAAACTGGCTATTTTTCTTTGGGGTCTTTTTACCCTAACTACCTAGCCAATTCTTACTTCCTGTTCTTATCATGCCGTCCTCTGAAGGGGTTACCCAAATTGCCAAAACGGAATAGGGATGCAGACCACGCTGGATTCTTCCTTGATGAACAGGGTCACAGGGTGAGGCAATTGGAGTACCCCTTCAGTGGGTCTATCTAAAAGACTCCCAAATCCT
>NW_008342276.1:7169042-7173325 GCF_000622305.1 Nannospalax galili | reverse complement strand
TGAGTGATATGGGAGGGCCCAGCCCACTGTGGGTGGTGCCACCCTTGGGCATGTTGGCCTGTGTAGCATAAGAAAGCAGGCTGAGCAGGGGGCAGGGAGCAAGCCTGTAAGCAGCGTTCCTCCATGGCCTGTGCTCCAGCTCCTGCCTCCAGGGTCCTGCCCTGAGTTCCTTCCTTGGGCTCCCTCATGAACTGTGACCCGGGAGATGTAAACCAAATAAACTCTTTTCTCCCCAAATTCGTACTGGTCAGAGTGTTGTTACAGCAGTGGAGAAACAAACTAGAACACTGTGCTACGGTTTCTTTTTAGGAGATTCTATGTCATGCTTAACTCCTAGTTTAATTTAAATTTCTTTGCTCAGTTAAGTAAACACACATTTTTAAAATGAAGAATGAATCCAACTTGAGCTCAGCCAGGCCTTGAGATCCTTCTTCAAATCAAAGAACAGTTTCTGAAAAGTTCAGTAGAAATCTGAGGTTATCCCAATTGTCTAAATAACTTTTTATATAGACTTAAGCCTAATATCTGGGAAGGGTAATCCCTTGAACTCTTGAAGAAATATACTGATGACTTTACTCTTTGGTTATATTTTCCTTTTGGATGTTTAAGACCGTACAGTTGGCCCAAATAAGTCAATTTATTTTCACACTTAAGGTCATTAGAGGATCTGTCCCTCAGGGGTTACGTGGGCTTGGGAGGTGCTCCTGTCTCCTTTCTTTTACCAGTTCCACCTATGTGAAGATAAGTCAAAGGTCCTGCTCAACCATGTCTGGCTTCACTTGGAAGCATGAATGAGATGTTTCCTCTAAGTTGACCCTCCTCTTTGTAGACTGGACACTGGTTCAAGTCCATCCATGGGGTCTCCATGTCCTCCCTGTACAAGAGGAAAGGTGACTCACCACAGTTACAGGACATTTTGAGAGATGTTCTATAGTCCCCTGGCACTTGGTCAAGCTTGGAGGGCAAGGGGCAAAAAACTGTCCTTAAAGTCCCTCTGACCACATTAGCATAGGCCTTAAAGCATGGCTGTTAAACAACCAGTAAGGTTAGTTCCACCAGTCTGGTACTTTTAATTATCATGTGCTATGTAGATAAGGCTTGGGTAAAAAACCAAATATTTTCAGATAAACATTGACTAGATAGGAATTTTTTTTTTTTTTGTCTTTTTGAGACAGGGTCTCCCTGTAGCCCCAGCTGTCCTGGAACTCACTATGTAGACCAGGCTGGCCTTGTCCTCACAGAGATCTGTCTGCCTCTGTCTCCTGAGTGCTGGGACTAAAGGCGTGTGCCACAATACCTGGCCCAACTAGATATGTATTTTATTCCTTAAATTAGTTGACTAAACTACGACCATAGAAATTTTAAGATTACATGTATATTATTTTTTGTCTCATCCTTTATATACACCAAACCTAAACAGACCTTTATCACTTGCTTATAGTTTCTCTTTTTTTTCTATTTTTGGAAAATGTCTCCATTCCCATATCTTTTTAACATCTTTTTCATTCTCATTTTCTTTTTTAATTATAAATAATTATGACATATAATAGTATTAACAAATAAATTTTCCATCGGTTGTGAAACTTCTTTTCCTGGGGATGCTAAGCAATGCTTATTCCCTTTTAAGGTTCTAGTGTCAAGGCAATGGTTCATTAAAGTTTTACTGGGGAACCAGTGAATTTATTGAGCATACTTACCATGATAACTGAGGCATTGCTGAGGTGTATGTATAACTTGAGGGTTTGCACACTCTATAGCCTTTACCCAGCATGGGTCATGCTTCTCTTCCTAGCCTTCTGCAGATTGTGTACTTTAACCCTCCCCAAATCCAAGAGGTTATATGTTATTAGGGTCAAATTACATGAGTTGGCTGGGAATAGTGGCTGGATACTCAGGTAAGGGTCCAGTGACCCTACTTGGCACTACTTTAATGAATGAGCACACCAGTCAACAAGCCCAATTGTGACTATGTTTAGTGATCAGGCTCAGCTGCAGTTGTGATGATGGTAGTTATTTCATGTAGAAGGGACTGCTGTATAGCATCATCTTATTAAAAGGACTTGGAATTTAAAAGGACTTGGTGCGAGGATCCACAAATGAGGGAGAACATACGTCGTTTGTTTTTCTGAGACTGTGTTACTTCACTTAATATAACAGTTTCTAGATTAATCCATTTACCTGCAAATTTAATTACTTCATCTTTCTTTGCTGCTAAATAGAACTCCATAATGTAAACATACCACATTTTTGTTAAACACTCGTCAGTTGAGGGGCACTTAGGTTGCTTCCATCTCTGAGCTATTGTGAAAAGAGCAGCAACAATCATGGTTGTACAAGTGTCTCTACATAGGATGAGTCCTTTGGGTATACGTTGAGGAGTGATATAACTGGGTCATATGGTAGGTTCTTTTTAGTTTTTTAAGAATTCTCCACACTGTTTTCCACAGATGTTCCACAAGTTTGCAATCCCACCAGCAGTGAATGAGCGATCCCCTTTCTCCACATCTTTCACAGCATTTGGTATCATTTGTTCTCTTGATCCTAGTCAGTTTGATTGGGGTAAGGTGATACCTTAGGGTGGTTTTAATTTGCATTTCCCTAAATACTAACGATGTTGAAAACTTTTTGGGATGTTTCTTAGTCATTTTGTTTCTTCCTTTGAGAACTCTCTGTTTAGGTCTTTAGCCCATCTTTTAATTCAATTGTTTGGTTTCTCAATTCCTTATTTTTTTGAGTTCTTTATATATTCTGGATGTTAAACCTCTGTCACATGTGTCACTGGTGAAGATTTTTTACCTATTTTTTGGGTTTTCTCTTTACTTTTTTGATTGTTTCTTTTGCTGTACAGAAGTTTTTAGTTTAATGAGGTCCCATCTATTGATTGCTAACCTTAATTCCTGAGCAACTTTAGAAAATCCTTTCCTTCACCTGTATCTTGTAAGTTACTGCCAATATTTTCTTCTAATAGTTTCAGGGTTTCCAATTTCACATTGAGGTCTTTGATCCATTTGGAGTTTGCTTTATTAGCAGGAGAAAGATAAAGCTCTAGTTTAATTCTTCTACAGGTGGAGATCCAGTTTTGCCAGCACCATTTGTTGAAGATGCTTTCTTTCTTCCATTGTGTGTTCTTGGCACCCTTGTCAAATATCAAGTGGCTAAAATTGTATGTATTCAGGTTTGGATCTTCAATGATGTTTCATTGATCTATGTGTCTGTTTTTGCACCAGTACCATGCTGTTTTTATGACTATCGCTCTTTAGTATACTTTGAGATCTGGTGAAGTAATCCCCCCAGCATTCCTTTTTGTGTTCAGGGTTGCTTTGGCTATCCAGGGTCTTTTGTGCCTCCATATGAATTTAAGGATGGAATTTTCTAATTCTGTGAAGTATGTCATGGCAATTTTGATTGGGATTGCATTGAATCTATATATTGCTTTTAGCAGGATGGTCATTTTCACAATATTAATTCTTCCAATCCATGAACATGGGAGGTCCTTCCATCTCCTGGTGTCTTCCTCCATCTCTTTCTTTACTGCTTTAAAAATTGCATTGTAGAGATCTTTGGTATATTTTGTGAATGGGAGCATTTCCCTGTATTCTTTCTCCAATTGCTTTTTATTGGTATATAGAAAGGCTACTGATTTTTGTAGATTGATTTTATAACCTGTCACTACACTGAAAGTGTTTATCAGTTCTAGGAGTTTTCTGGTGGAACTTTTGGGATCTCTAAGGTATAGAATCATATCATTTGCAAAAAGGGATAGTTTGACCTCTTCTTTTTGAATTAGTACTCCTTTAATTTCCTTCTCCTGTCTTATTGCTCTAGCAAAAGTTTCAAGCACTATGTCAAAAAAGAGTGGAGATAGTGGACATCCTTGTCTGGTTCCTGATTTCAATGGGAATGCTTCCAGTTTTTCTCCATTTAGAATGATTTTGGCAGTGGGTTTGTTGTACATAGCTTTAATTATGTTGAGGTATGTTCCCTCCAGTGAATTTCCCTCTAGGACTTTGAACATAAATGCATGTTGAATTTTGTCAAAAGGCTTTTATGCATCTATTGCAAGGACAATGTAGTTTTTGTCTTTGAGTCCATTTATATGATTAATGATGTTTATTGACTTACATGTATTGAACCATCCCTGCCTCTCTGGGATAAAGCCTACTTGATCATGATGAATGATCATTTTGATGTGTGTCTGTATGTGGTTCGTAAGTGTTTTGTTGAGAATTTTTGCATCTATGTTCATTAAGGATATGGGCCTATAGTTTTCTTTTTTGGTTATA
>NW_008342276.1:7167015-7168880 GCF_000622305.1 Nannospalax galili | reverse complement strand
TTTTTAGTTGGGAGGCTTTGTATTACTGTTTCAATTTCCTTATATGTTATGCGTCTGTTTAAATTGTTGCTCTCTTCTTGTTTTAACTTTGGTGGTTCCCATGATTTCAGATATCCATCCATTTCTTTTAGGCTTTCAGATTTAGTAGTGTATAAGTTTTTTTAAATATTCCCTTATAATAGTCTGGATCTTTTGAAGGCCACATTGGGCACCATATGTTGTTCTTGCTTGCTTTAGTGGGCTAGCTACTTGAGAACTCTCCATTGGGGTCAAGGGATGAGTAGGCACAAAGTCAATGGCGCAGACATTGGGAGACTCACTCGGCAGTTAGGGATTCCTTGATTCATTGTATTGTTTTCTTTGTTCCTATTTCATTAATTTCTGCTCTGATTTTTGTTATTTTTTCTTTTCTGCTGGGTTTGGTTTCATTTGTTCTTGCCTTTCTAGTGCCTTGGGTTGTAGTGTTAGGTCATTTATTTGGGGTCTTTCTAATTTTTTTAATATAGGCACTTAGAGATATAAACTTCCATCTCAAGACTGCTTTTAACCTGTCCCAGAGATTGTGTTGTGTTGTATTGTCCTTTTGTTTAATTCCAGGAATATTTTTATTTCTTTCTTAATTTCTCTTTTGACCCACTCCTTGTTTAGGAGTGTGTTGTTCAATCGCTATGAGTTCGTGTAGTGACTATGGCTTTGCCCAGTGTTGATTTTGAGCTTTATTGCTATGTGGTCTATTAGAATGCATGAAATTATTTCAATATTTTTATATTTGTTGAAGGTTGTTTTGTGGCCCAGTATGTGTTCAATTTTTTAAAAAGCTCTATGGGGTGCTGAGTAGAAAGTATATTCTTTGGTGTTTGGTGGAATAGTCAAAAGATGTCTATTAGGTCCATTTGATGTATGCTATCATTTAATTCAGACATCCCTCTGTTTATTCTTGTCCAGTTGACCTGTCTAATGGAGAATTGGGGTTTTGAAGTCCCCACTATTACTGAGTTGGGGTTAACCTGTGTCTTAAAGTCATGTAGTGTTGTTTTTGTGAATTTGGGTGCACCAGAATTTGGCGCATATATGTTAAGGACTGCACTATCTTCTTGGCTAACTGTTCCTTTGACCAGAATAAAGTGACCCTCTTATCTCTCCTGATTAGTTTTACTTTGACATATATTTTGTCAGATATTGAAATTGCAACCCCTGTTTGTTTCGTAGTGCCATTTGCTTGGAATAGTATTTTCCATCCTTTTACCTTAAGGTAGTGACTATCTTTGATGGTGAGATTTGTTTCTCGAAGGCAGCAAAGAGATGGATTTTCTTTCTTAATCCATTCAATTAGCCTGTGTCTTTTGACTGGGGAGTTCAGTCCATTGATATTTAAGGGTATTTTTGAAAGATGTGTATTGGTTGCTGTCATTTTGATTGCTGTTTAGTGTTCTTTGTGTAATTTTGTGTTTCATAGATTATACCTTTGTTTATTTTCTTTCATTGCCCCTAAGGTATAGTTCTTTCTCTCTGCTCTCTGTATTGCTTCAAGTATTCTTTGAAGGACTGGTTTTGTGGACATGTATTCTTTCAGGCTATTCATGTCAAGGAAGAATTTTGTTTCCCCCTCAGCTATAATAGACATTTTTGCATGGTATAGTATTCTGGGCTGGCATATATTGTCATGTAGAACTGGAAATGCCTTGGTCCAGGATCTTCTGGCTTTCATAATTTGCATAGATAAGTCAGCTGTAATTCTGATGTGCTCCTTTTTATGTGACTTGTTTTTCTTTTGCTGCTTTCAGTATTCTTTCTTTGTTCTGTACATTTAGTGTTTTTACTATGATATGTCATGGGGAGTTTCTTTTCTGATCCTGTCTGATGTT